>NC_088383.1:115267916-115591458 GCF_037993035.2 Macaca fascicularis
ATCCATTCTAATGTAGAAGATGATTGTGAAAAATTATCTACTTATATCAAGCTGAACCCTGAAAAAGTTACATTTTGTAATCACTCCAAATGCATATTTCCTCCACTGCACAAATATTCTCTTCTTTAAATACATATCCGGCTTTTTCATTATAAAATGATGTTGTGCCTTCACCATCCTAATTGCTTGACCCTGAGTAACAGGCACTTTATCAATTTATCTTAATTAGTGCCTTGCAAATAAATGATGTATTAAAAGTAGAGAACAGACCATGCAGAAACAGACCAAACATTCTCTTTCTTAGAATACTAAATTGAAGTGAGCATAATAGAAGTCCCCCTTCCATGTTGCTGTCAACAATTGTTTGTCAAACAGTGATTCTCAAATGGGTAAGTAGAGAGGTTACCAAAATCTCAAGTTTTATCCTCCCCTCTCCAAATTGCATACAGATCTCCCGCCTCTCAAGATTACTATTTTCTATAGAAAATCAAGGAAGTTTCCCTCTGTCTTATAACTATATCTGACACTATCACTCTTTTGGATAAATTGTTTCATTGACTATTCTCTTTTTGGTTATTTGCAACTTCATAGCAAATAACCAATACAAACTTCTCAAATTATTTTTAGGTATTCTACTTCCCTAAGGCTTAGGTTTTGCATTTATAGTGTGTGGATAAAACCACCTATATCTTAGGGATAGTGCAAGGATTGAATGAGATATATATATATGTGTGTGTGTATATATATGTATGTATATATGTGTGTATATATGTGTATATATATGTGTGCATATATATAAAAATTGATTAGTTTCAGGGTCTGTCATCTGTTCAGTGCTCAATAAATCTTGGCCTAAAGATAATGACATGCAAGGCTTTCATGAACTTTTATCCACTTTACCTATCTTATGAGCCTTCCTTCAGCTTTTGTATCATGAACTCCAACCATTCTCAATAGGTATCATTTCTATAACACACATATTTGATCTCCAATGACTTAGTTTAGAGCCAAATAGAACACTGGCCTTTTCACATATAATTCTATGCTACAATATCTCTCTATTATGCATTTGGGCTCTAGTTTCTGTGAACCAAAAGATAATACTTTACAATTATCAAAATTTCACCTCATCAGACAAAGTTCAGGATTTCAGTATTTTCTAATGTTGTTTATTTTAACTCTCTCATTTAATATATTAATGATGTGTTTTTCCACCATCAACATTTAACCCCTAAGTAAGTAGAAGATTAATGGAATAAAGCAGGAGTATCCAATCTTTTGCCTTTCCTGGGTCACATTGGAAGAAGAATTGTCTTGGGCCACACATAAAATACATGAACACTAATGATAGCTGATGAGCTAAAAAAAAAAAAATGCAAATAAAAACTCATGATGTTTTAAGAAAGTTCACAAATTTGTGTTGGGCTGCATTAAAAGCCATGCTGGGCTACATTTGGCCCATGCACTGCAGGTAAGACAAGCTTGAAACAAAGTTTCTGATATTAAGAAGCATATATTCCAAGTAAAAAAGACAATCCCATCCAAGAATAATGGCAAAATAACATATTAGCAAGTTAGAACATATACATACAACAATGATTAGGTATGTACTAAATGTAAATCTAGGTAAAGAAATTTTCAGAGTAGGAAAATCTTGAACAGTAACTTGGAGGAAACTAATTTTGAGGTAGAACTTAAAGTAACCACTGAATATAAACTAATACAAAGGAGCGGAGAAGAGGAAAGTTTGCATGGAAATATGTGAGTAAATGGTCAGAAGTAGGGGTAAGCAAGGCTTATATGACAGAAGGAAAGTTGATACTAGCTTTCCAAGCTTTATTTCCCTAAGGTAAGTAAATATTTTCCTTTAGGTTCTCTACTTACGTTTATCTAAAATCATCAGTGAGTTTGAATACATATCACAAATTTACAGGTAAACCTTCAGCTTATGTTTACCATTTTAGAGATGTCTGGCCTGAATAATTATAGGATTGGTCCACACTATGAATTTGCATTGCAAATAAAAATACTTCCAATGTGGAAAAATATTTTATCCAAATCTTTGGAGGTGGAGAAAGGAGAGTATTAAAGTCATGATTTAAAAAAGACACTTACATGTTTTGCTCTTTTAATTAATCTTCTCTGTATTGTATGAATAACCACAATATGCAATGTACCATCTGGAAAACCAAACATTGGAAAGCTGGAGGGCTAGTGTTTTATAAATCTCCTGATTCCAATATTCTCTGGTCTCTAAAGTATTATAAAAAGATATAGAACCAGAGGACTGCCTTCTCTTTTCCCACTTTCTAACTCATGAACTAGTTTCTGTTATGAAACTGGGACTATATCTGCAATTCCCCAAAACACCCATATTGAAATCTTTTAAGGAATTACTTTAACATGGTGTAAAAAGGATAAAAGATCTTTTGATATTCAATATTTTTCTTATGAAAAAAAGATGTCATGTGCAAAGTTCGACTAACTGGGAGTTTATAATGTATTAAGAATCCTAAAACTCATAACACCTATCAAAATTACATGGCAGTATTAGATATGAGAAAATAAATTTAATTTCCAATCACTGTAATTAAGAAAATCATTAGGGAAAATGTGGAATTTAAACAAGGACTAGGTAGAAAAAATATTTGGTATGGGGAGGACTTGCCAGGAAGTGAAAATTGTAGAAGTAAAAAGACATTGTTACCTGCAAAGATTTTTCACAGATTCCTAGCAAAATAAATTTATATAAGTTTGGTAGTCTTCCAGATAACAGCCAGTCAGAATTGCCAACTACAGACTTGTTATTTTAGGATTTTGGATTTACAGCATGTGATGGTTAATGTTATGTATCAACTTGCCTGCGCTAAAGAATGCCCAGATAGCTGTGCCTGGTAAAGTATTATTTCTAGATGTATCTGTGAGGATAGTTCCTGGAGATACCAGCATTTGAATGAGAAGGCTGAGAAGATCTAGCCTCATCATTGTTAGTGGGCATCATCCAATCTATCGAGAGCCCATACAGAACAAAAAGAGAAAAGCTGACTTTCTCTCTCTCTTTCTTTCTCTCTCTCTCTCTCTTTGAGCTAGATCATCTATTTTCTCCCATCCTTAGACATCACAACTCTTATTTCTTGGGCCTTTGGCCTGTGGGACTTACACCACTGACACTCACCCCTTGTTTTCCTAACTTTGGAATAAGAATGGTAGTTGTACTATTGACTTTTCTGGTCCTTGGGCCTTCAGACTTGGACTGAATGACACCACTGTCTTTGATAGTTCCTCAGTTTGCATAATCTCTCAATAGTTAGATAGATATTGGAGGTATCTATCTATATAAAGAGAGAGAGAAGGAGAGAGAAAAAAAGAGAAGGAGAGAGAGGGAGAGCCCTAACAAATACAGAGGATAAGTTTTGTTTGGCAGCACATTTTGATTGTTTGTATTTATTTATTTGCTTTTGGTTATATTCAAGAACTTTAATTTTTTTTTTTTGTCTTGAGTTCCAAATGGATGCATCTCTTTTTTCCCCCAAGCTTTACTAAGGTATAATTGACAAATAAAAATTGTATTATTTACTGTGTACAATGTGATATTTTGATATGTATAAACATTGTGATTACCACAATCAAGCTAATTAACATGTCTGCCAGCTCACATAGTTACCATTTTGTTTTTTGTGGTAGGTATATTTAAGATCTACTTTCCTAACAAATTTCATGAATACACTATTTTACTATTTGCTATAGTCACCATGCTGTACTTTAGGTCTCTAGAACTTACTCCTCTTAAAGCTGAAAGCTTGTACTTTTTACTAACATCTTTCCATTTCTTACGCCTCACCTGGTCCTCTATCACTGGTAGCATTTTTCTTTCTCTGAGTCTCTGAGAGTACATTCCACATGTAAGTGAGACAATTAAATAATTACATTTCTGCCTCTGGTTTATTTCACTTAGGATGATGTCTTCCAGATTCTTCTATGTTGTCACAAATGTCAGGTTTCCTTATTTTTAAAAAATGAATAATATTCCAGTGTATGTGGCTATCATATTTTAAAAATCCATTTAACAATGAACAAGTACTTAAGTGACTTTCATATCTTGACTATTGTGGATAATGCTGCAATAAACATAGGGATGAGGAGAACTTTACCAAATAGTGATCTCACTTTCTTTGAAAATATACCCAGAAGTGGGATTGCTGAATCATGCAATAGTTCTATTTTTAATTTTTTTTTTTGAGGAACAAACATACTGTTTTCCATAATTGCTGTATTAATTTATATTTCCACAAACAATATACAAAGGTTCCCTTTTCTTCAAATCCTCCTAACACTTTTCTCTTGTCCTTTTGATACAGCCATCCTAAGAGGTGAGAGAGATCTCATTATGGTCTTGATTGTATTTTCCTGATGACTAATGCTGTTGAGCACTTGTTCTTGTACCTGTTGGCCATTTGCCAACAGACATTTATTTTAGAATAGCAGGAATTTGTAGTTTTCTTTCTTGCCCTCATAAACTCTCTTATACCAATAATACTATAAAATCAGATTAAGTACAGATATCTGTAAACAAATTAACAAAGAAATTATCATTTACAATAAAATAGTAAAATCTTTACTAAATAGCTAAGAACAAGAATATGGATTACTAAATATTAAAAATTCTAATAACATATGACATATAGATTTCATTCAACTTCCTCAGAGGCTACAAAACCATTTTAGGTTAAGATGTATAAAATTGACTATGTACCCCTAATATAGAAAAAAGTGTTGATATAGAAACTCAATGAGATAAGACTCAGGGGAAGCACACTTCCCAATTCAGACTTTCTTTTTTCTGAATTAAACTTGGACAGATCTATTGCCAAAACTGTCAAATAAGTTTTTAAAATAATTATATTAATATTAGTTAATGAATTCATAGGTATACAATGATCATAAGGAGCTAAACTGGTAACTGATCTCTATGCACAGAAGGTTTGACAGTAGGTCAGTCTTACAGGAATCTGGTTCTGTATGTATGAGTGGACACCTTCTCTTTTTGCAAGGTTCAGGTACCCAAACTGAGTACAGAATCTGACTTCAGGATGTTAACAGAGCATTGTTGTTATATTTTTTTTAAAGATTAAATAATGTTTTTTAAAGTTTTCCTTTGTTGTTCTTTATTCTTATTTCAAAGTATTCGCTCTTTATAATGAACAATTATGTATTTTTCTCTATGTAACTGTAATACTGTGACTTCTCCCTCTTCAATTCCAACTTATTGATATAATTGTTTAATATTATACCTATCCATTCATAATAGTTTTCTATATACATATAAATGCAGGTGTTTTTCCTTTATTATTTTCTTCTTTTTTTGATAAGGTTAACTTACATGTTAACTTCATTATGGTGAATAATCATGGAGTTTACTATCCAAGGATAGTAAATGGTTGTTTAAATTTACACTCATATCGTCTATGAGAATGCAGCTATTCCTAAGCTTTTTTTTTTAGCACCAACTGAAAATAATCATTTCCATTTCTCCAATAGAAAAAAATGGCATATTTTTGTTTTAATTTGCAGTTACCTATCTACTAGTGAAGTTGGATGTCTTTTCATGGGCTTATTTGATATTTGCATTTAATTTCTTGTGAATTTCCTACTGAAATTTAGTGTCAATGTTCCTTCTGCTGTTCTTTTTAAAAACAATTTATAGATCTTTTCATATTAAAGAAATTAACATTTTGTCCATTTTTTGTGATACCAATATTTTCTTTTTTTTTTTTTTTTTTTTTTTTGAGATGGAGTCTCTGTCATCCAGGCTGGAGTGCAGTGGTGAGATCTCAGCTCACTGAAAGCTTCGCCTCCCGAGTTCAAGTGATTCTCCTGCCTCAGCCTCCCGAGTAGCTGGGACTACAGGTGCCTGCCACCAAGCCCAGCTAATTTTTTTTTATTTTTATTTTTAAGAGAGATGGGATTTCACCATGTTAGCCAGGATGGTCTCGATCTCCTGACCTCGTGATCCGCCCGCCTCGGCCTCCCAAAGTGCTGAGATTACAGGCGTGAGCCCAAATTGAGCCATATAAAAATTTTAAGTACAGTGTCATCTAATCTGTCGGGGTTGTTTGTTTGTTTTACTTATTACTTTATGGCTTCTTGGCTTTTTTGCTCCTCTCCACAAAATTACACAAATATTTTCTTCAAAAGTTTTGTCTTTTATATATTATATTTAAAGCTATAACTCCTCTAGTGTGTGTGTGTGTGTGTGGTGCATGTGATATGAGATGAGGTATACTTTTATGTTCTTCTAATGGAATATTTATATCAATCAGGATCCTGGTATGAAAAATACCAAACAGGGTAAAAGTAGACAACTTAATAAAGGGATAATTTATAAGGGAGAGGGCAAGGTTGAGGGAAACCAAGAAATAGTGAAGCATCCTTCTCCTTCATTAGATTTGGAGAGGTAAGAGGAGGATAGATGTATTATCAGGACCTTGCAGGAGATGGCCACCTAAATGAATTTATTGCCCCAGGAGAGCAATGAAACAAACTCCCAGTCCAACAGAGAGGTATATGGAGGAATATATACACAACATCACTCTCCTTTTATTCTCTAAGTTCATCTATTTGATGTCTGTCCTTGACTGAATTTAATAAGAAACCAGATAACAAGGGGACTGATCAGTGTAGTCCACAGCTTTGCTCTCAGTGAATGGTGAGGGTTAGAGACAGGATCCAATATGGCAGGCATTAGTTACAGGCAACTTCTGAGTATTTGAAATGTGGCCAGTCTGGAGATGTTCTGTATGTAGGAAATAAGTACTGGAGTTCAAAGAATTAGTAGGAAAAACAAAGAAAATGAATATGCAATACTTATAATTGTTTATATTCATTGCACTGAAATGGTAATATATTAGATTAAATGAAATATATTAAAATTAATTTCATCTGTCTCTTTTTACTTACAATTGTGGCTACCGGTTTGAAATTACATACGTGACTTATAGCAGCAATATAGAGGGATAAATGGAAAGTATCTAATTATTCTTCAATTATTAAATAATCTATCCCCTTTCCACTAAATTTAATGGCCATCTTTTACATACATTAAATTAGTTTATTAAATAAAAATGTTTCCTGAACTTTCTGTTTTCTTCTGCTTATCCACTTCCCTATCCTTATTCTAATCACACACCGTTAACATGAAAGGAACTTTCTAATGTGAGGTAGATACAAATGGTTTATCACTATTGACCACATTTTTGTTCCTTTTCTTGTTTCCATATATTTATTCTTCTATGTGTAATTACATGTGGGCCTACATTTTCTTCTCTTTGCAAAAAATGTCAGCTGGTGATATGATTCAAAGTATATTTTTTAAAGTATAATTAAATAACCTAATGTTAATATATTTGATAGGAAATGTCATTTTCATGTTAATTCATACCATGTAGTAAAATGATCTGTTATTCTACTTATCAAGATCTTATTTTATGCTCTTCTATAGCATTTTTTAGATTGATTTATATTAGGTGCCATATATATATATGTGTATATATATGTGTGTGTGTGTATATATCTATCTTAATAAATTCATTTTTAAGTATTTTATATTTTTGTGCTCATTATTATAAATACTCTTTCATTTTCATTCTTGATATTATTTTTGAATAAAGAAAACTTTTTGGATTTCTAGATTTATAATCAAACATCCAATTAACTTATTAATTCCTATATATTGGATTCACTTGGATTTTTCTAAAATACAAATATGTAATCAATTCTTCTAAGCTAATTGTATTTTTTCATGTTATGAAATATTTTGAATTATGTTAATTGGATAAACATCTGTTAAAGTACTGATTAATAGTGATGATATCTATAGTGTTAGGATCCAGATTTCAGTGAAAATGACTTTAACATATAGCTTTTTAAGATGATGCTTGCTATTAGTTTGGGGTTGATGAATAGGATCATATATGGGTAGTTTCCTATTATATGTATTTTACTTTCATTGAATTTTACTTAGATTGTATTTTTGTTCTTTTACGTTAATCTATGTCTCATTTAATATTTTGTGGATGTTACTTTTTACTTTAATTTAAAGACAGTGTTCACATTTTGATAGATTAACACTGAATATTTTTGGCTCTCCTAGAGTAACCCCAACTTGATGAGAAGTATCTTATTCTGACATATGATTTGCTATTTTATCTTGGATTTTCACACCTATATTTATAAATTAGTTTTGTCTATAGTGTTTGCACTATCTATTTTAGGTTTTGTTAAGAAAATTTATGCTAACCCATAAAATTAATTGGATTTTTATTTGGTATGGACCTATAAGAATCATAAATCAGCTTTAACTAAATTTTTATGTAACTCCTGCGGAACTAACAAACTTTTTGCACTTTTTTTTTTTTTTTTTTTTGAGAAGGAATTTCACTCTTGTCACCCAGGCTGGAGTGCAATGGCGTGATCTTGGCTCACTGAAACCTCCACCTCCCAAGTTCAAGCAATTCTCCTGCCTCAGCCTCCCCAGCAGCTGGGATTATGGGCACCCGCCACCACACCTAGCTAATTTTTGTATTTTTGGTAGAGACAGGGTTTCTCTATGCTGGCCAAGCGGGTCTAGAACTCCTGACCTCAGGTGATCCACCCACCTCGGCCTCCCAAAGTGCTGGGATTACAGGTGCGAGCCACCGTGCCCGGCCTTGGCATCTTTTAAGTTACATTTATGTAGGCCAGGCATCGTGGCCCATGCCTGTAATCCTAGCATTTTGGGAGGCCCAGGTGGGCAGATCACTCATGGCCAAGAGTTTGAGACCAGTCTGGCCAACATGGTGAAACCCTGTGTGTACTAAAATACAAAATATTAGCTGGGCATGGTGGCAGGTGCCTGTAGTTCCAGCTGCTGGGAAGGCTGAGGCATGAGAATTGCTTGAACCCGGGAGGCGGAGGTTGCAATGAGCCAAGATGCCGCCATTGCACTCCAGACTGGGTAACGGAGTGAGAGTCGGTCTCAAAATAAATAAATAAAATTAAGTTACATTTATTTAACAAATTTCTAAAACTTTCCTTTGATTATTTTTCTGTTAGGGCTTTATAACTTTCTCAAAGTATTATTTATATTTTGTTACAAAATTATCTACTTTTTATGGTTTAAACATATTTTCAAAGAGTTCTACACAAGGGTATTTTGTAACTTTCTATAATTTTTACAGAAATCAGGTTAATACTTTTCATTCTTAATTTTGGATGCATTTATTTCTTTTCTTTAATCAAACCAACCAATGTTTTGAAAAGTAGGTATTTATTGGCTTAGATGTAATTTCTCTACTTCCTTATTTCATTGATTTCTATTTTTATCTTTATTAAAACATTGCTCTCAATATTTTGGTTCATTTTTAGTTTTACTTTACTAGGATCTGGAAAGAAAGAATTTATTCACAGGTTTATTTGTTAAATTTAAAAATATTTAGAGGTATAAATGTTTCTGAGTGTAGCTTTAGCCTAAATTCATATTTTGCTATTATTTGTTACTTTGATTCACATCTAGATAATTTATAATTCTGGGTTTAACATCACTTGAATTAGGAAATGTTTATAATATTGTTTCTTACCTTTGAAAGTGTAAAATTTTGTTTTCTTGATATTTTGAGGTTGTATGTTTGTTTCTTTGTTGTTATATAATCTGATTTGACTATGATAAAAGAATTTGTCCTATCAAGTACCCAATATTTGGAAGTTTAGATTCTCTGTTACTATTAGTGGGCTTTTCAGTGAATATTTCATCAATTTAAGAAAACAGTATGTATACATGTGATGATCTCTGTGAAAATCCTTGATTGTATTTCAAATTTTGATTTTTGACTACTGGATGTATCAAATTCTATAAAATACCTTCCTTTATGTATTTCCCTGCTTTGAGGTTTGGTACAAGAAGGCAATGACTAGTATATTCCTATAGATTGTATATATTGGAAAAGAAAGCTATTCCTTTATTATTAAATAATGGAGTTATCATTGAATGAAACATTGTTATTAATAAAGCCAGTTTCTATTTTTGCATTTACATAATATATTATCATATTTATAGTAAATACAAAATATATATTATAAATGAATGCATACATATAAATTTCCTTTATTTTAAATACATGTTTAATTAAAACATAACATTCTTAAGGGGTAAAAATAAAATCATAGTTGGCTAAAATGTTATGAAGTGACCATCCTGCTGTAACCACCACCCAAAAGAAATGCCATATATTCAGTTTAAAAAAAACCTCCTTGTGCCCCATTTCAGTAATTTCCCACTATACAACTTTGTATACATAGATGGCAGACAGACTTTTAGGGGCTTCCCCCAAAACCCTACTAATATGGTTTGGCTGTGCCCCACCAAAATCTCAACTTGAATTGTATCTTCCAGAATTCCCATGTGTTGTGGGAGGAACCCAAGGGGAGGTAATTGAATCATGGGCACCGGTCTTTCTCGTACTAGTCTCATGATAATGAATAAGTTTCACAGGATCTGATGGGTTTATCAGGGGTTTCTGCTTTTGCTTCTTCTTCCTCATTCTCTCTTGCTGCTGCCATGTAGGAAGTGCCTTTTGCCATCCGCCATGATTCTGAGGCCTCCCCAGCCATGTGGAACTGTAAGTCTAATTCAACCTTTTTTTCTTCCCAGTCTTGGGTATGTCTTTATCAGTAGTGTGAAAACGGACTAATAGACCTACCAATAACACTGTCTTTTTGTATTCATGCCTTTGTAGAAACCCATCCTACTGAGTATGGGTAGGACTTGTGATTTGCTTCTAACCAAAAGAACACAATAAAGGTGATGAGATGTCACTCATGCTTAAATTATATTATATATGACTGCATTTGCTAGAAAATTGGCTCTACAGACACTTATTATTGACTTGATGATGTAAGTGATCATGTTGAGGAAACCACATGGTCAGGAATTAAGGGCAGGAACTGCAGGAAGCCTCTAGGATCTGCGGGCAGCTTCAGGTTAACAGTCAGCAAGAATTGGGATATCTCAATCCTACAATGCCAAGGAAATGAATTCTGCCAACAACCTGGGTGCCTTTGGAAAGAAATTCTCAGCCAGACCTCCACGTGACAACTCAACTGAGCAGACACCTTGATTGCTGCTTTGTGAGATCCTACACAGAGGACCCAGCTAAACCATGCCTGACCTCCTAACCCACAGAAATCATGAAATAATAAATGTGTTGTTTTAAGCCTCTAAATTTGTCATAATGTATTATGCAGTGATACACAAGTAATACACCCCTATTATGAATTCTATCACCATAAATTTGCCTATTTAGAATTTTATATTAATAGAATCATTAAGTGTATGGTCATATGTATTTGGCTTAACTCAATATTATGTGCTCCTGAAGGTTTTTGATGTCTTAATATAAAATTTAAACTTCATCTTTTTTTTTCCTTTCTTTTTTTTTTTTTGAGACAGGGTCTCACTCTGTTGCCCAGGCTGGAGTGCAGTGGGCCAATCACAGCTCACTGCAGACTTGACCTCTTGGGCTCAAGTGATTCTCCCACCTCAGCCTCCCAAGTAGCTCAGACTACAGGTGTGGGCCACCATGCCTGGCTAATTTTCGTATTTTTTGTCGAGACGTGGTATCACCTGTTGCTCAGACTGGTTTCAAACTCCTAGGCTCCAAGTGAGTTGCCTGCCTGGGCTTCCCAAAGTGATGGGATTACAGGTATGAGCCACCACGCTCGGCCTCCATTTGTTTTTATGAGTGTTTTGACCTGTATGTCTGGTACCCCACTAGGCAACTACAGCCAGTTCTAATTATTTTAGGAGTTCAAGTGTCAAGTAGGAAGATGACAAAAGTGCAGATGAGAAACACGTATTTAATCACCCATCTTTCCCAATTCTCCTCCGTTCCATTTTATTACTAAATTATACTAAATAACAAATTATTCCTTTTATTTCAAATTTTGTGTTTAACTTTGAAATTACACAGATAGACTTATCTTTAATTTAATTCACAATTCAATATTTTCTTCAGTTATTTTGGGTGAATGCTACTTACTAAATCCTGGTGATAAAAGAGTTTTATTTTGCCACTAGCTAATATGGAGTGTTGTCATAGAGCTATAAATAAGCTCAATATTCATTATGCAAATGAATAGAACCAGACAAAATTAAATGGGTTCAGCTTGGTGGCATCATTTCAGAGATCTAATTTGGGGGTTTCAGTCCTCTAGGCTGAGAGAGCTGTGGGAGCCACATTAAGTTGCTCTTAATAAATAATAAACCATATCAAGCAGAAATTGCATTGAGAGGGGTATGACCTTAGGTAGTTCAGAGGAAGAGTTACAGGGAGATGACAGTAGGTCTGATGATAACTTCATCATACACTGCTCCACGCCTGAAGGTGACTTACTGCGATCAACTCTTAGCTTTAAGGATGAAACATCTATTTTTACTAGCTTCTTTCTGATAATCTAGGAGGCATATAATCTCATCTATTTAACATTTCAAAAGATAGGCAGAGATCAACAAGAAAATTTACCCAATGTGTTGACCTCGAAACTAAATCTAGCTACTATTCTTGGCTCTGCCAAACACACATACTTGCACGCACATGCACATACACACACACAAACACACACATACACACACCTGTATATCTTTGAGTAGATAACTTCAACTTCATGAGTTTTTATTTCCTTGTTGATTAAAACATAATAATAAGGGTGTGGAGGATGGACCAGATAATCTGATAGGGACAACAAAAATGATAGGCAATGTAATTCACAGTCCTTATTTACAGAAGGGTTAAACTGATGCTAGGTAAGAAAATATAGGAACTCATTAGTGAGTAGGTCTCAGCTTTTTAAATTCAATTTCTGATTTTTATTGTTTTTTTTTTTAAATGACACTAATTTCTAAGTACATTTGAGCTACAAAAAGTATATACACGATTTCACATTCTTGTCTAGACAACATCAGAGTGTCCATAGAATCTGTAAGATAATTGCCAGCTATGTTGGAAAATACAGCTGAGACTGCTGTGGTGAGAAAAATAATCTCATCGATGAATAACTACTTTCGATTATAGATGATATGCAGATAAATCTATATATTCTGTAGTCTTATTCAACAATGTTACACCATGAAGAGGGACATCAACCCCTGGCACAAAGAAAAGTGGAAGGATAAATTGTAACAATGTGGTCTAATTATGTTAGAGTCAATTCTCATTGAGAAACCTAAATATGGTCTAACAAAACAGATTTCACAATAAAAGTTGACTCTAACATACTAAGACCACATTGTTACAATTTGTCCTTCCATTTTTCTTTGGGGCAGGGGTTGATGTCTCTCTTCATGGTTCAACATTGTTGAATAAGAATACAGAATGTATAGACCATATTTAGGGTCTAACAAAACAAAGTTTTCACAATGATGATTGACTCCTGGCCAGCTTCAGAAAAAGAAACAAATTCATAATTTTTACCAACTATATTTTGCATTTAAGAAACAAATGAATAGGTAAGAACAATAATAAAATTAGGCTTTATTTGATGGTTAAGAAAATGCTTTATATATGTAATTTGAATCTTCACTGATCATCCCATGAGAAGTAGATATTATTGCCACTGCCAGATACAACAATTCACCTGCATTTTTCAGGTAGAAAATTTGACTTGAATTTTGTAGTATAACCAGGAAAAATAGGGGAGCCCTATAATTGGCTCAGAACATCTAAATAAGCCCAATTCTTCAAAGAGTGCTGTAATTACTTTGATGAAGTTATCTAAACATCCAGCCATCCTGTCTTTGAAGGATTAGATTCAGAAGAAGCAGATATTTCTCTAATACTTTCTGCTAATCTCAAATAAATGTTTTCAAATGGGAGGGAAACGTTCAAATTTTTTTCTTAGAAGCTGCTTTTAAAGCATTATTATAAAATAATTTCAATTTCCAACTAATCAAAGATACGTTTAGGTGCTCAGATAATTTTATATGCAACTCATACTTTCTATCACCAGCCTCACGTGTATAATTCCCCAAAATCTATCTGGAAAAAAAATCCCTTTTTCTGCTGGGCACTGAGATTCTGAAATAAAACCCACAAAGCCATTGCTGGCTTAAACCAGTGGCAGGTCACTGAGGAAGGTCTGCATCTGCCAGGTAAGACTCAATCTCTCCCCCTTAGATCTCACTCCTGGTATTCTTCTAACAAATAGCCATTTTCTCTATGCTATGTCTTGTACAGCACCTTCAACAGTCTTAATGCTTACTTGAAGCTGAGTGTTATAGTCATAAGACAGCAGTATCATTTTAATGAGACATTTCCACTCCATCCAAACCTTAATGACTACTTTCAGGTATCTTCTATGAGAATCCTGGGCAGTTGTTTTGAAGATCACATCCAAGAAAATAAAGGTACTATAAGTCAGAGCAGAGTTTGATGGGTTATTGGGATGGATGTCTTATTTTCTTGGGATAAGGAGAAGAAACTAGTGACTAGTGAAGGCTGCAAATTTTCAAGAATAAAAAACAATCCATTTCGAAATAGGAAGAATAGATAATACTTCTGGTATTAATTTTCATCTTATAGGCAATAGAACAGGCTAATAATATTGTCTAATTAGAGTATTATAAATAAATTATTGTCTTTTATAGCAAATGATTCTAAATTCTAAAAAGATAAATGATTTGTTCAAGCCCACATAACAAACCTTGAGGATCACTCCTACTTAAAAAGATCTTGGGCCGGGCACGGTTGCTCACACCTATAATCCCAGCACTTTGGGAGGCTGAGACGTGCGGATCACTTGAGGTCAAGAGTTTGAGACCAGCCTGGACAACATAGTGAAACCCCATCTCTACTAAAAGTACAAAAATTAGCCGGGCATGGTGGCGCATGCCTGTAGTCCCAGCTACTCAAGAGGCTGAGACAGGAGAATTGCTTGAACCCTGGAGGCAGAGGTTGTAGTGTGCCGAGATCATGCCACTGCACTCCAGACTGGGGGACAGGGTAAGACTCTATCTCAAAAAAAAATAAATAAATAAAAAATAAAAAAGATCTTAGAGCAGAATAGCATGGAGCAGAATTGCTGCCACGCTGTCTTATAGTCCACTAGTCCACACCCCCTATAATTCCTGCCAAGCACCTGAAGTTCAACTTTTCTTCCTCTGCTCTTTGCTCTGTGACTTCCTAACATGGCAATGCAGCAAAACTTGATCTTGGCAATACTTCCTTCCTGGATCCTCCTTTATCGAGGCCCAACATCTCATTAGCCTATTAGGATGGTTTCTTCCCTTCGATGATTAAGGTGTTTTTTCCTTTTACTCTAAAGAAATAACAAACAGCTCCTTATCTGCACTTCTTATGAAAAGGCTTTTGCTTAAACACCAGCTTGCTGTATGTGAAGTGTATGTATTTTTGAACCTGAGAGTTAATCATCACCCAATTATCATCTTAGGCATTACTTGAGAACTTTGTTTTTCTTGTTTTCTGTGCACCTGATATATCACGAAGAACAAGTTTCTGTAGGGGAATCAAGGAAGTAGTTGCCATCTATTTATCAGGATAATTAAAAACAGTATCCAAATGGAATCAGGTAATGAATACAAAACAGGCAGATGCTAAATTGATTTCAAAAATAAACTTGAATCTTTGGATCTCTTGAGGTATGGAGTCTCAGGATAAGAAGACACGCTAAATGTCGAAATACCTGATCCCTCAGTCACTCTATGCTTAAAAATGCTAATGATGGGAAACTTACTATTGACAAAGGTAATCCATTCCATTTTTAAGTACCTCTGACTCTCAACTTGTTTTTGTTATATTTTGTTTCTTATATATATGTGCATATACATGTATACATATATGAAATGTATAGTCACAGCAAAATTGAGCAGAAAGTACAAAGAGTTCCTGTGTATTTCCCCCTCCTCTACTCCACCAGCCTTTCCTACCATCAACATCTCCCATGAGAGTGGTACATTTGTTACAGTTGGTGAGCCTGCAATGACATATAATTATCATATATAGTCTATAGTTGACACTAGGATTCCATGTTGGTGTTTTATATTCTATGAGTTTTGACAAATGTATAATGACATGTATCCACTATTATAGTGTCATAAAGAATAGTTTCAGTGCTCTAAAAAATCTCTAAGCTCTGCTTATTTATCTCTCCATCCACCTCCCCAACCTCTGGCAACTACAGATCTTTTCACTGTTTTGCCTTCTACTGAATGCCTTATCATTGGAACTCTACAGTATGTCTCCCTTAAATGTATATCTACTGGTCCCAGTTCTCTCATTTGGAGCTATACAGAAAGACAGAATAGTTCGTCCTTAGCCCTTCAGCTATTTAAGAAGAGCTACCCAGTCCTTTTAGAGTTTATGATTTTTCAGGCCCAAACCTTGTCATTCTACTGATTATCTTAGGATATGCATCTGTGATTCATCTTAAAACCATGAAAGAAAAGTAGTAAGAGGTAATTACTATGAATGACTTGAGTGAAGTAAATGTAAATAAGCTACTAAGTTGGAGACAAAAACCCATTCAGCTTTCAAGGAAAAATCTAAGGGGCACTTCTTCCAGGAAGCCATCCATGGTCATCTCAGCCAGCAGAGCCCAGACAATTCCCTATGGAATGCCAAGTGGTGTCAGTTCAGATGCTTACACCTTTATAGAATGGTTGGGATTGATTCCTTCTTCTAGGACGATACCATAGAAAGGAAATTCTGGTGGATCCACAGATTTGGATGCATTCTAGCATACCCTCCATGTAATCTGGGGAAATAATCTCCTTTTAACTTGTTAGCTCAACCATGAACAAGGAATTTGTAATACAACAATAACAATTACCATTATTAAATATCTAATATGCTTTGAAGATATTTTCTTGATATTACAAAAACCTTTTCTTGATATTACAATAACCTATACAAGGAGCAACAATTCAGAGACGTTAAGCCACATGCCCAATGTCACCCAACTGGTAATGTGATTTTAAACTCTTGGGTCTGAAGCTAAAATAACAAAACACTATTGATAAAATTATTAAATTATTAAAATATATAGTAGATATCTCAGTTTACACTCCCACAAAAGCAGAAACAAAGCAAAATCTTACTGAGTTGCTTTGTTATTTTGGAGTGCAATCCCAAGGAGCAGGAGTGAGGGACTAGGATTGCAGAGCAGGAAAGGAGGGTCAGCCTGTGACAAGGATGTGCTATAGAGCTCACAGCTCCAAAGGGCAAGTGATTGCTCCGTCTTGTGATCATCCTCCAAGATGTCATGTAAACTATGTCTGATTGTATGCTCTTCATTTTATCCCGCTCCAATACTGCAGGATGAAATTCCCATTTGTAGTAGGGACAGCATGCTTTGTTTTTCCTTGAAAGGTGAATTACAAACCCCATCTATCATAGAATCCTATTCAAGGTAAGAACAGACACAATATCTGAAAATATGTAAGCCTAGAAGGCTAGTGAAAAAGCTACCATCCACACTGCTACAGTTTGCGCCAAGACTATCTTTGGTATTTATCATATCTGGTTCCATCATCTATTCTCAATTTCCCTCACTTTTGGTTAGCACTTCAGTTTATCTGGATGGCTTATCTGGTGGGGTGACCCAGGCACTTATCCCTTCCATATCTGTGTTTTCAATGGTTTTACTTTTTTTAAAGTCAAGGTTTATCAAGAGTTTATTCTTATCACGGGTACAGAAACACAAGGTGCCACAGTGAACCCTGTGCATTCAAAACAAACCTTCTTCTCATCCCCAACTATGTAGAACCAACCTTAGCTCATCGTGGGAATCAGGGTGTGCTACTCCTAAGTCTAGTAACACTTTTTTTTTTTTAAACACCTATTCACTAACTTAAGAATCCCAAAGCAACCAGAAAGTAGTTAAGCCTAAAATTCAACAGAAACGTTAGTGCCTCTAAGAGAAGTATTTTTTCTCTCAGGATCTATGACCACTGACTTGGCAAAGCCTACAGTCAGGGGGACAGAAAACACAAATTCCACAAGCAGATCATTGGGGTAAGGTAAGAAAAGCCAGCCCTACTTCTACTCCTCGGTTCCCAGGCTTATGTATACCAGTTATTGTGAGCACTTTTGGTCCAGCACAGACTGTGTTCTGGTGAGTAGTACCTCAGTGTCTCAGGATGTTGTTCCCTCCCTACCTTTTCAGCTAATCCTTTAACAATGCATTCTACTGCTTCTTCTGGTTGATGGGTTTATGGTAAGAACAATGCATCTGTTATCATGCAACATTTTTCATAGCTCCTTTGCTGTACAAGAATCCTTTGTTTCAAAATAATGTGTCGGCTACCATGACAATAGGTCAGGCATTTTTAAGTCCTTAAGCTGTGATGGTGAAAACACAGCGGGTAGGGAAGGAAGACCCATATTTGGAGTAGGTGTTGATTCCCGTAAGAAGGAATGCTTTGCCTTCTTAGTGGAAGGGATCCAAATTAATTGACCTGCCACCATGGGACTGGCCGGTCTTCTGGAGGAAGGATGCCGCGTGGAGGGGTCACTCTTAGAGTGAGCCTGGCTTTCAGTGCATTCTGTGCTACGGCTTCAGAAGATGAAAGTATCCTTCATAGCTGTCCCAGAGGCTCTTTGGCTTTATAGTATGCTTAGAGTTAGCAGTTGGCTGCCCGAAGCCTATCATGTTCTCATTTCAAGTTTTCCAAAAAAGAATAGAACAAAATCACATTTCTTATGATTATCATTTCCCCCACATCATCCAAACCCTCAGCCACTGCAAAACCAGTGGTTCACCTTCTACCTGCCCTTTGTTCTGATTATTCACAATTGAAAACCTTGATGGTTTTAACCACCCCAATTATCACCAGCAATGATCTTATTGTCACCAGATCAAAGAGTCATCAAGTTCCAAATTTTCTTCTTGTTTCTAGAGCTCTGCCACCTCCCCCGCCCCATACCAACTGTCTTAATCTGCCTTCTGCTAGAAAGCAGAGTACAATGCAAAGATGTATAATGTATAGCTTTATTCAGGAATGGCATCCCAGAGAGCAGGATAAAGGTCAGGAAAGTGAAGAAGGAAGCAGGTTTCACTATTATAGTCACAGAGGAATGTCCACCACATGCAAAGCCCCGTGTCAACACAGAAGAACCGGGGCAGGAGGCAAGAAGTACATGGCACAGGTATGAGGCAGACACTGGCAGGTTGAGCCTGAGTGAAGCTGGTCAGAATCCTTTCAGAGTGCATCACTGCAGCCTCTGCCGAAGTAAGACTCAGGTAAAACTGAGAGGCTATGCAGTGGTGCATGAACAGTGCCTGATGCAGTGAATAAGATTGGGAACAAGTTAATGCATTTATGACATACTATGTTCTCCCTAATCACTGAAATCATTTGTCTTACTCACCCAAACTATTTTATATTACTCCCCGTAATCAAAGGATTGAATGTGCCCCAGCCTTCC
Source organism: Macaca fascicularis (assembly GCF_037993035.2). Classification (NCBI taxonomy): domain Eukaryota; kingdom Metazoa; phylum Chordata; class Mammalia; order Primates; family Cercopithecidae; genus Macaca; species Macaca fascicularis. Next base: position 115,287,389 of record NC_088383.1, read on the forward strand.
TGGTGAATGAGAAAGGCCATGAGATCAGCTCTAAAGTCTTCGATTTGTAAGCAGAGTTTCTTCTCCATCTGATTTGTATATGCAGGCATCTCTCCTGTTTATTGCCTGGATTGGAAGTGCAAACACAGCAGAGAAACATAATGAATGCCTTATTTTGATTGTCCAAGCTGAAAGTAATGAAAAAGCCAAACTGATAGAAATTAGGAAATATAAATCCAATTTACAAAATTCTGCCAGGGCTAATAAAACAAGGTATAACATCAGTTGCACAACCAAAAGACTGCTATTTTATGGTCATTTTTATGGCGTATGATTTTGACATTGACAACATTCTTTTTTATTTTCTAGTGATATGAATATTCTACTCAATGTTTAAATTTAAAAAGCTGCAGAAACAACGCAAAGAGCATAGCTCTCAAGGACCAGAAAACTGAGGCACTAAATTATAAAGTATGTACAAACAATGATGTATAAAACAAAGAATTTCAGAGGCCATAGAACTACTCCGAACTGCAGCTCAGATATCCTCCTTTCACACTCCCCAGTGCCTTCTACTTCCACCTGGCATCCTATGCATGCCCTAGAATATGCCTTTTACACACTGCTGAAAAGAATGGCACAAAGAAATTTTCCCACAGTCTCAATCTAAACAAATAATATGGGCAGTCATAAAGTCAATTATTGTGATAAATACATACATGTTTAAAGATTACTATGTACCAAGTCCTGATCACAAGCAACATAATATTGAATTAAACTGACAAAAATGCCTGCCCACATGAAGATTACATGTTAGATGTGGAAATATGTACTAAACACGGGAGCAAGTAAAACAGAGTATATGGTATGCTGGTTGATGATAAATGCTGTAGATGTGATAAATTAGGGAATGCCAGTAGGGAATGAAGGAAAAAGGAAGAGCATTTGCAATTTTAAAAGTGGTGATCAGCTGGGCATGGTGGCTCACGCCTGTAATCCCAGCACTTTGGGAGGCCGAGGCGGGCAGAACATGAGGTCAAGAGATTAAGACCGTCCTGGCCAACATAGTGAAACCTTGTCTCTGCTAAAAATACAAAAATTAGCTGGGCATGGGGGTGCGCACCTGTAGTCCCAGGTACCCGGAAGGCTAAGGCAGGAGAATCGCTTGAAACAGGGAAGCGGAAGTTGCAGTGAACCAGGACTGAGCCACTGCACTCCAGCCTAGCAACAGAGTGAGACTTCATTTCAAAAAAAAAAAAAAAAGTGGGGGTGTAGTCAAGGTACTCCTAAGAAAGTAACATTTAAAAAACAGACTTGATTGGGAGAGAGGAAGGGAGAGGAAGACAGAGGAGATATTCAGCGATTCAAATGGAAACTATGCTAAAGGGAAGAGACAGCAAGCGTAAAGGCCTGAGCCAAAAGTTAGTTAGTGCTTTCCAGGTTCAGAAAGAAGGCCAGTGTGGTTAAAGCCCAGTGAGTGAGAGGAAAAGTAGGTGGAGATGAGGTCAGAGAAGAAACAGTGGCCTCATCCTATAAGCCACATAGCCCATCCTAAGAACTTTGAAAGTTCTGAAGAAAATAGGAAGCCTTTGAAAGGCGCTAAGCAGCAGAGTAAAATTCTGACTTGCTGTCATTGAAAATAGAACAGATTAAACTCAGCATTTATTGAACATTTAAATGTATAAATCACAGTGCTAAAAAATGTCAGTCATTCAGGACCTTAAGACTCAAGTTCTTGAAAAGCACAGTCTGATGTCTCACTCACTAAATAGAAAAATAAGACAGAGAACGAGAAGGAGAACGAGAGAGAGCGATTTCCTAGACATTAAATAATTCAGAAAAGACTCCAACTCTATCATTTATCACTTTTCTAGAAATTCTCTCTACTCCAAGTACAACATGGTTGAGGTAAGCACAGTTGGATACATACTTTTGCCCCTTGGTCATGAATGTATAATTCGTAGTTAAGTGCTTGGCCCAAAGTGCATAAACGGAAACTTCTTTTAAGCCTTTCTTCCATTCCAAACATTTTCCTGCACATGGGCCAATACAAAAAGAGAAACTTGTCTATAATATGAAAGGGGAATACAACAGGTCAAAATGAAACAAGAACAAGAGATGGAAATAGAGAAATTCTGCTTCCCTACAACTACAGGATACATGATTCCAAACTGTGCCTAAAGTCCAGATATTGTGAGACAGGTAGCTTCTTGTCTACTAATTATTTTTTATAGTTTAACTTAAATTTAATAGGACTCTCTTACAAGACAATAAGATTCCTAAAAATCTATTTACGACACATGGCTAAAGTTTATCTCCCAGAAAACTCTAAACTTTGGCCTTTTGAATGGTATAATATGTTTGGAGCTATTCAATGCAGCTTTCCAGAATGAGCTTGTTTCCATGTTAGCACAGTGTAGGACAGATTTTAAGGTGGTCTTCATGGTTCCTGACTCCTATCATTCATACCTTTGTGAAATGTCTTACCTTGAGTTGGGGGTGGGATCTAGGACTTGCTTCTAATCTTAGTGTGGCAAAGATTATGGTGATTCCATAAGTCTCTAGTACCTGTCTAGGTATTGCTAAAGTCTCTTCTTCTCTGTTTCTTGCCTTGAAAAAGTAAGCTACCATGTTATAGGAGGGCCTGTAGGGAGGGTAATGTGACAGATTTGCAATTGGCCTCTTATTGCTGACAGCAACCCCTGGACAACAGTCAGCAAGAAGCCAAGAACATACACCTTTTAGCCTCAAGGAAATGCATTCTGCCGCTGACCTGAGTAGGCTTAGAAGCAGACTCCTCTTCAATCCAGCCTCCAGATCAGAATCCAGCTTGGATGCACTTTAGTTACAGAGTTACAAGACCCTGAGCAGAGAATCTAGCTAAGCTTTACCAAGACTCCTAACTCACAGAACTGTGAGATAATGAATGTGTGTTGTTTTATGCTTCTAAGTGTTTGGTAACTTGTTATGCAGTAATAGAAGACTAATACATATAAGAATAAACCATTCAAATTATAATATCAGAATATTATAATTTGTGATCTGAGTCATTGCATTGCAGAGGGGTATGATAAACAGTACTAGGGTTAATGGGAGGCAGAGGTTGCAGTGAGCCAAGATCACACCATTGCACTCCAGCCTGGGCAACAGAGCGAAACTCCGTCTCAAGAAGAAAAAGAAAAAAAAAAGATTACTAGGTTAAGATCCTCCCTCATTATGTTTTCTTGAGTCACTCCTTATGGAAAACACCAATGTGTTACCTCTTTAAGGCAGACAGTTAGAACTACAAGTAAGTTCTTTAAAAAGGAGATATTTGTTCATCATAACCCTGAAGCTTTTTTTTGTGGATTCCTCTGAATCTGGGGGGGGGGGGGGGGGGGGGAACTGTGCTTCCTAGAGTTTAGATCAATAACTAATTTGAAAACTAAATCTCTAGGCCTGGTTAGATGGTTTGTAAATGACTGCAGTGACTAAGTGACAAAAGAAATAAATTGTCCAGCTAAGTGTCCACTCACTCAATTGATTCCATTGATGTCACATTTGATTTGTCATAAGTGGACTTATTACAGAAGATACACCCTAAACCTTTATGACTTATTAAAGTGAGCACAATAAAAATAGCAGTTCACTTTTTCTAGGAGACTTCATTGTGCTAGTAGATAAAATTACACAATTGATGCCTCTATGTGCTTCTTACTAGAAGTGGTACTGAAGTCCTATTGATGGGTTCCAATTCCAGCTTTGTCCTTTATTAACTTTGGAAAACTGGATGAACTATAAAAGTCTCTTAAGCACCTAAAAAAGCTAGTTGAATAATGATCATCTGGCAAAGGTTAACAGTAAGGATACACATTGGTTAGGATCAGGACTTTTGACATCAGACAATCCTATGTTTGATTGAGAGCTCTATCTTTTGTTTGTGTCTATGTGACCATCTTAACCTCATAAAACCTCAACTTCTTATGTATAACAAGAGCATTCTAATTCCTATCCCATTCATTTGTTATGACAATTAAGTACCATAATATGCAAAAATTAGATCTAGGGGATGATACATAGTAAATGTTCAATAAATGTTTTCTATTATTATGACTTTTTCTATTATTACTATTATTATTTAATATGACTACATAAAATACCTAGCATATCATATAGTCAACATTTAGTTTCTTTTTCCATATACTTTTTATCACCCTTCCCTGTGTCTCACTCCTATGCTGCAATTTAAAAATAATTCTAGGAAGTCCTGGGACTATTTTCTTAAAATAGTTTACTGATTCAAAAAATATAACTATACTGAGAAAATGTCTCAAATGATATCTCAAATATCACGCTATCCCATGGCTGCTATGGTTCTCAAATTGAATATATAGACACAAAAATAGGAGAGCATGAAAAGGAAGAAACCTTCCAGGAAGGGAGACATGTTCTGCGTCTCGGGTTTTGTCCTTGGAGCAGGTAGAAAGCTATTCCTTGGGTAGCACATTGTAGTGAGTCAGAATATTGTTTGTGTGAAAAGACTCCCTGGGTTCAAATCTTTCCTCTGCTGCTCGTGACATGTATGACCCACCGGCAGATTGCCTGAATCAGTTGCCTCACCTGTAACATAGGACTAATGTTATTTATCGGTATGGTATAGTCATTGTGAGGATTGAATCAGTTATCTACAGGAATCCCTTTGGGCTAGAGGGTTTCCACTAGCCTCCATGGGTTTACACTCCACTTTTCTCCCCTCATTTTGGTGCCTGGGGGGCAGGCTTGTGTATTCTGCTGTGATAAAATCTCCTTCTCTTCTGGCTTCCCAACAGGTTCAGCAAATGCAAGACACTGCAGGAAATCGGAGGGCAGGAGGAAAATGAGGTACTTTTCCCTATGGGCCAGCTCCCTGACAGGCCACAGATAGAGAGTGCTGCAGTTGTCTACCAAAACTGAAGTACTGAGTGGCAGACACTGAGTGGCATTATTCCACATCTACAGTTTTGCCAAGTGCTGTTAACCTCTGCCACCTTTTGCTCCTTCTAGTTTAAAGGTACCTCACCACCTTCTATTGGTTTACCTTAATCCTGCCCATGTTTTTGTGAATAGCCCCTTAATTAAACTCCCAAATACTCCTTTTTGAATAGGCCATCTCTTTTTTTTTGGGTTCCCACACACTTAGAACAGTGTCCATCAGGCAGTATCTATTAAATAAATGTTATCTATTATTAAATAAATTGTGGAGGTAAAAGTGGTGTTTTTTTTCTAAATACAACAATCACCATAATAAAAATAAACATAAATTTTTATAGAGCAAAATAGGGATTCAGAGTTTTCAGAGGGCCAGAACTACTACTACTTCATTCTAGAAGCAGTCCTCAGGAAGACTGCTGTTCGTAAAAGGCAAGACAAGTAACAATGATTAAGATATGCAGGAAACGAAAATAAAAAAACCTGTATCCCACTACACTTTTATTTAAATAAAATATACAATACATGGGAAACAAAATATAGAATATCTAAGGGTGAAATTAAAAATTGTTTTTTAAAATGAGCTAAATTAGAAAATAGGCATACTGGAGTAGGGTTAGTTCTTTTTATTTTATTATTTTACTACCCTAACAAACATTATTATTGCGATATATCCAGCTAAATAACTCTGCAGTCATATTAGGGGAAATACCATAATACTGAGTAGGTTTGAAATTGAGTCTGATCACAAGGTGAAAACATCATGCCAACTAACTTAGAGAGCTTATCAAGAAAAAGATTATGTACATAAGTGGTTGCAGAGTTTTTCATCTTTCTTATTTGTGAATGGGAGAAAGGTTGGCACAGTGAATAATAACATCGCGATTTGTGAAGAACAACAAAAGCGATCATAAAAATATTGACAATATGCATTCACGCTTCATCTTATATCCCATATATTTAAATGGCTAATCCATAGCATATGATTGTATAAACTTTAGAAGGTTTATTTACTAGAATTTTTTCTTTCTTTACAAGCAAAGAGGATGCAAGTCCTTTAAAAGTCTTGCCATCTATTTTAATAAGCTGTACTGAATGTTATCAGCAACTTACTTTAGGGACAGTTCCTATAAGTAGAAATAAATGCTAGACCAAACATCACTGCTGGTTTGTTCTTGTAAGTCTGCCAACAGGATAATATATTTACAAATAGAATGTGTTCTCTTATTAGTTTTTTTAGTATGACTGCAGAATTGCAATGATTTTCCATTTAATAGGGGAAAAAACACTTCACATTCCTAGGAAATTGTTTCTTAAGGGGAAAAGGGGGGGAAAAAAAGACTATGCCCTTCTCAGCAGAAATCATTGCCAGGCCGTGAAGGTAATATATTTCATCTCCCAGTCTATTATAATTTTAAAGGTTTTATTTTTTTCCTTATCCTCACTTCTCTTTTCAGCTGCAAGTTGTCTCATCAGCCCTCTGAGCTGATCTGATGTCATGGTTATTTTTCTCTCCCGTTAAAGGTGAGGGATGCTTCTAGGATTTGCCTTTGCTCTTTATATTTGTAGCAAAGGAAATACAAGCAGCTTCTCTTTAATCAAATCGAGTTTAAAGCAAAATAGGAACACAGTTCTACATGCATAGGCAATCGGGATAAGCCAAAAGGGATAGATTGAAGGTAGCATTTAAACTTACAGAGACCTGTTTGGCCTGTTTTTATTAGGGCTGTTCAATGAACTGGTAAGCCATCTATGTGCTAAGAATTCTGTGAACTAAAGTAGCCTTTTTATGTTATGCACAATGGGAGGAAAATAACTATATATTCAATGCTAATACAATCTTTATCTGTAAATTGCTAAAATTATGCATTGGATGCCAATGGGAAAAAAAATCTGGAACCATTCCAATTAGTCAAGCTATTTTAATAAAGCAGGAGGAAGGAGCTGTTAGCAAGACACTCATTGAGAAACCATGCTTATTTGTAGGGGCCTGCTCAGTTCTTCTCTGTAACCAATCTCTACTCTATTAGATTCAGATCATTCTCTCAGTGTTTGATATTGAAACTGAGCTTAGACTCAGCATAATGAAGTGAAGAAGGAGATGAACTTCGAGTCTTCCTCCATGAAGGCAGGATAATATTTCCTATACAAACACTTGTAATGAAAAATGACAAGAAAGATCACAGCATTAATCAGAAGGCTTCAGTTAGAACAATTTGCAGGAACAGGCGGAGATAAAGGGTTTGATAATAGATTGGGGGCATCTTAAAATGAGGAAACTAGTGATTAAGAATTCTATTTGGTTTTAAGCACATTACTTTTTTATCTTATCAGCATGTGAAGTGGTATAGTTGCCGTGAGTCAATCTAGCCATAGTTTAGTGGTTTATACTACGCACTACAGATTTTCAATGTCATCAGGTTATGGAGCTTTTCCGTATTTGTGACCAACACATTCCCACATTTTCTCCTGCTCATACCTCCAGGGCAGAAGGAATTCTCTTTTGTTGAAGCCCTGGTGCAGTGAAAGACCTTCAGAAGGAGCCAGTGTTCTACCTCATATAAGATTACTATCTCTTATAGATCTAAAGACCCTGTAAGAGCTTTAGGATGAGAGAATAAAAGGCTATTAATGGTGATCTAAACTTGAGGGGCACTGAAAAAGTCATGGTATCTGTCAATATTTTTGCTTTCGACTAAATTTCCAACATAAGAAGTCCAATTTCAGGGGAAATACAACTTCACCTGTGAAAGAATTATCTTAATTTGATAAGAGCTTGTAGTTAATTGGAGCAGATATCTGAAAACATGAGCTATGAGACAGGCATAGAGTGGAATGGGAAATGGGAAATAGGGAACAGAAAGAAGAAAAGCATGCATTCATTCAACACCCAACATGCACATACTGAGCAGCTCATATATCAAGCTCTCTGCTGGACAATGAGATAGAGAACAGACATTCACCAACATACACAGGTTCCTCACTCTGGGAGCTTTCATTTTAGTGAGAAAGTACATACAGTAAACGCATAGATGGTAAATAAAGGAGATAAGGTCTGATAGTGATAATTGGTAATAAGGGAATAAAATAAGATGGTCAAAAGTACTGAGGGTAGGGGAGAAGGAGAGATACTTGAGACGGAATGCTCAGATATAACCTCTCTGATGAGAAGGCATTTAAAATGAGACTTGAATAAAGAGAAGAAGCTGTGCAAACTGTCAGGGAAACAGAGTTCCAGATCAACAAGCTTCACGTGTAAGGATCTTGATAACTACTTTTTTTCCCAACAAACTTTGTCTGTCAAAGGAATTCAAGTCCCTGTGGATGGCATGTAGTAGGAGCAAAGAGCAGGAGATAAGTTTGGAAAAGTGGAAAGGCCAGATACAGGGTTTCAGAGGTCATGTTAAGAAGACTCAATTTTATTCGGAACTAAAAGGGGAGTGATAGAGACTTTTAAGAAGGTTTTTACATTGGCTAAGGCTGCCACAACAGAATATCACAGTCTGGGTGACTTATACAACCAATTTTTTTCCCCCACAGTTCTGGAGGCTGGGAAGTCCAAGATCAAGGTGGCAGCACGACTGGTTTCTGGTGAGGCCTCTCCCCCTGCCTTGCAGATGACTGCCTTATGGCTGCATCCTCACCTGGCCTTTCCTCTGTGCATGCACACTCCTGGTGTCTCTTCCTCTTCTTATAAGGAATCCTATTAGGTTAGGATGCCTCCTAATGACTTCATTTAACTTTGATTACTTTTGGAAAGGCCTGTCTTTAAATATAGACATCAGACACTAGAACTTCAACATGTAAATTTGGGGAAACACAACTCAGTCCATTACACAAGTCTAGACGGTATTTATAAAATGCCCCTTTGGCTGCCATGTGGTGCTTGGATTTGGGGTGGGGTTATGATGATGTAGAAAGAGCAGAGACAATGTTCCTTTTCTGTACTTTATGCTAATGTCTTCCCTGAAATTTCATCAGTGTTAGATGCATGTAAACAGACATTGAATAGCTAATTCGCTAGGTCAGGGTTCAGTCCAAATAAAAGAATCTTGGATGTGCTAAAAAAACAAACAAACAACAACAACAACAACAAAAACATAACATTTTTTGTCAGTTTCTATTCTTCCTGTTTTAAAGATTGCAAGGTCATGGGTTTTTCTGTCTATAAATTCCAAGAAAGACACTGTTGTAACATCTGTAGCAACATCAACATAGTAAAAGTCTCATAGATCATAAAGGTCCTGCCTCCCACACAAGGCAGCTGGCCACTGTTGTTATATGAAACCAGAACAAGTGATTTGTTGGCGGTGCCCCACTTACCAAGGTCTTTTCAGAACTTGGATAATAGCCCTAGACATGTTGAAACAGAAAATTCTTTCCCTTACCTCCATCCAACTGGAGCAGAAAGTAAGAAAAATGGGGATATAATGATGCCTACAAATTTTGAGCCTATAACACATGCCAACTAAGTGCTTTTAAACAGCATTTTCTTTTGAATAGAGAACAAATACATGAGATGGGTATTTTTAACTCAATTTTAGAAATGAAGAAATGAGGCTCAGGAAGAAGCAATTTGTCCATGCTCTTACTTGCATGGTAAGTAAGTGCAGAGCCAAGTTCTGACCCTGCTGACCTTCATAAGCCTTGATTCTAAGCTAAGCGCCATGACACATATCTCTGCACACCGGTGGGGCTTCACTTTTGAAGTTATGCAACACAACAAGCATTAGCAAAATTCTCCTAGATTGCAACAATCAAAACCTCATCCAGATGTACATTGTACAAAAGTTCTTGTCCATTCTGATAAAAGATATAATAATCCTTAAGATATGCACACTTTGCATTCTAATCAACAATAGTCCTCCCTTTATGCCTGCTAAGTTTGGACTATACACAGCTTGCCACAATAGAACAATGCAGAGGAGTGCAGGTTACAGAATAAGACAGTACTCTTTGAATGCCTGGTTCCCCAACGACCTCTTTTGTGAGCTTGATTCTCAATGAATAGCAAGGTTTGAGTGAGAGATAGGGGGAAAGAAATTCAATTGTTTTCTTGTTGTATGTGGAGTCTCATTTGATCAATCTATGAAACTGCACACACATACACTTAAATAAAATTAGGAGCATACCATGCCTCCTATTCTGTATTATGTCATGCAAATACTTCCATGTTAATGTACAATCAACTGCAAGGTAATGCTGTTGTTGTCCCTATTTCTTTCTGCAAAAGCAGGAGGGCAGGTAGGACCAGCAAATGTCTTGCTAACTAGTACTAATGCAATCTGTCACTTGTTTCCTCTGAACCAGGTATATTTTCGGCTCTTTCTTCTCTGTGGTACTTTGTAAGTTCTTCAGAAACATCTACTCCTGAAGATTTCTTCAGAAACAATTACAGTTCTATTGACTCATAGAAATGTGACTCTACCAGTGGGCAGTTTCAGATTTCACTTCACCCTCTGGCATTTGGTGGCAACACTTTCAGCACAGGTTTCCTTGCTCCTTTAGGCAGCTCTCTCCAACAATGCCGGAGCTGGTCTTTCTCACACGTGGTTCATATCTAGCCAAATGAAAACATGCACAGTTGATCTCTCATCCACAGAAATGAAATTGCTTCACAGATACAACCTCTCCTTTGCTGCCCCAGAACTCTTCATGGGAAAAAATTCGATGCCCTCTTTTAGAGGAGGCTTGAAGTGAGGGAAAAGAACACGCTGACCAAGGCATGCATGGATAGAACCCACAGCACCAACAATTCTCTCCAAATAAATCCTTTATCTAAACTTCAGCATCTTCTTTTTTGGTTTCCTCAGACTTAAAGGATGGAAATGAGTGGCCAATAGCAGAAATTTTATTTCCTTGCTCTTAATCAACTCTTATAAGTGCTCTATAGTTGGTCTATAGACTCACTTTAAAATGTAGAGTTATTGACATTTGGGGTCGCAAAAGAATCTGAGAGCATTTATAGTCATAAAACCATATCAGCAAGAATAGATAGCTTGCTATGAACAGTAGTTACATCTAGAGAGTTGATTTAGATAAAAGAAACCTTCTGTACTATTTGCATTTCTTCTCATTAAATATTACTTTATAATTATAAAATAAGATGTTTTTATGAAAAAAAGCTTCTACCTTATGAATTGCTGTGAGCACTTATAGAAAGGTTTGGAACAGATTAAATTCTGGTTGAATGTAGCTGTTATTGCTATAATTATTATTATAGTATAACATGCATTCAGTAGATACTTAGCATTTCTTTTATGTAAAACACTGCAATTTTCTAGGCATGTAATAGCAAACAAGACAAACCTCTTTTCAGCCTTAATGTCTGTTAAAGAAGACAAAGTTAAGTAAACGAGTAAATACATACAAATTATTACAAATTGTAATTAGTGATAAGGAAACAAGAAACAATGAGAGACAGAGAAAGAACTAAAATGATTAAAGTGGTCATCCACTTGTCTTAGCATGGTCATGCGAGGCCTCTCTGGGAATGGAAATTTAGATTGAGACCCAAAAGATGAAATAGCTTTCAAGAGAAAAGCCAGTAGAGGGAAATTACCAATAGAGAGAAGAGCATTTCCCAAGGCAAAAAGGAACTTGGTATGTTTGAGGAACTAAAAAGCAAGACCAGAATTGTTGGAATATAACAAGCAAGGGAGACTGTGGTATAAACTTGATGGTGAAAGATAGCAAGGGTCTCCAAATTCATAGCCTTGCAAGCTGCGGCCTGGACTGGATTTCATTAAATACGTTATGATTGTCTTGCATGGTCCATTATAGCATGTCACACAACATAAACCTGGAGAAAGAGGAGTGACCCACTGAAAGATTTCCTTTGCTTTAAAATCATAAAGATTTATGTTCCTTGTCCTTTAACCAATAAACCCTGTGAAGATAAAGATGGTGACTGTCCTGTTTACTATTGTATATCCAGCGCTTAGAAAACGATCTGGCACAAGATAAGCTAAATTAAATATTTTCCAGATGAATGAATACATGACGTCAATATTACACAGCAGCTAAATGCTTGAGCATGGAATCTGACAGACCTGTATTTGAATCCTTACTTTCTAAATGTATTGGCTCTATGGCCTTGCACAAATACATTAAATACTTGAGTTAAGGGCTACTCAGGGAGCCCCTGAAAGATGAGTTTCCTGAAGGATGGCCTCCCAGCAAAACAGTTGGTCTCCTACAGAACAAGGCCATTTGAGAATTGAAAACCGCTCACTGGAAACTGGCCACACCTGGGAGTTTCAGGCAATCAGTCTCTGAGGCAGCAGTGGACTACACTGAAGTTATATCATGTAGTGGAGGGACTTGGGCCTCTCAATAATAATGTGTTGAGGTTTGGGCAAGACAGAAACATTTCAACAACCCAGCTGCAACCAGTGCATGAATTCTTGCTCCTATTTATGCCAGGAGAGTCACTAGTGCTCCATCAACGCTGGATGTCAAGGCACAAGAACAGGGCTTGGAGGCTACTAGTCCACCACATTATAACAAGCCAGCTTCATTTTCATGAAGGAGATCAGTACTGCCCCTAACTTTGCAGCTGGAAAGCCAAAATCCCTTAGCCATGGATCCTTTCTGCGTCTGCCATCTAGTCCTACCTAGATTCCTGTGCACTGCTCAGGGCACAATGGACATTAGGCGATACCTATGTCTATCTCTGAACTTCCAGCAAATGCTCTTCCAAACCTGGGGCTGCAAACTGTCAGGTGATTTGCTCTCTTTTTGTTCTTCATGACTCTAAGCCTCAGGTTTATACTTTTTCTTCTGTTTAAGAATTTTTTAATCACATTTTTCTAGAGAGTGGGTCTCCCCACATTGCCCAGGCTCGTCTTGAATTCCTGAGCTTAAGCAATCCTCCCACCTCAGTCTCCCAAAGCACTAGGATTATAGGCACAAGCCACCATGCTGGGCCTCAGGTTTCTTATCAGTAAAATATGGATAACAATTATACCAACTCTATATGGATGTTTGGGATATTAAACCAGACAATGTAAGCAAAGAGTTTTGTACCTTACTATTAAACCTGCTTTATTTAATAATCTGATATTTTTTCACCATGAAATATTTTGTCTTAATTATGATTTTTTAAAAATACAGCTTTAAAATGTTATTAATTTTGATTACTGACTTTGGCACGTTCCTAAATGTTGCTTCTGAAGTGAGTACCTCCCTTGTTTCACCCTAGTCCCATCCCTGTCTTACCTAATAGATACTAAAACACTAATATTATACATTATTTCTATTATTGTTACTCTTATTATACACACTCTCTTCTCATTCTCTCCTCCTTCATACACATGCATACATGCACATACACATATGCACACCTCAAAAGGCTACTACTATAACTGCGTAGTTATTTATTGATATAGAGCTTGCTTTCTAAAAAGTAAAAAAATACAGTGCATGTATATAATATAGCCTTTTAATTTTTAATACTTCCTATCATAACACCCAGCATGCATTGTTTTAGAAAGGATTCTATACTGGAATTGCTGTGTAATGTGGGCTTAAAATGTTCTGCTGTTCTACAAGACTCTCTCATCTAATTGGATCAACAGTTTTCACAATTCTAGAATTGTGCCTCAGGAAACAGCAGTCGATTTAGAGTGCAGCACTATTTCTTACAATGCCCAGCAAGAGAAAGTAGCCAAGGATAGGTCTGATCCCCACGGGCCTTTTTAACGTTCTCCTACTCCACTGAAGTAGGACAGTGACCAAATTAGAGAAATACACATTAGAGAAGGAGCTACAAACAGCCTCTCTATGCGATATCAAAAGTGTACACATAGCTAAGGAAATGGCCATCTACTTATTACTATGATATTAATTTTTTTATATTCTAAAAAATATACAGGCCAGGTGCAGTGGCTCACATCTGTAATTCCAGCACTTTGGGAGGCCAGGGCAGTAGGATCTTTTGAGCCAAGGAATTCTCGACCAACCTGGGCAACACAGTGAGACCCTGTCTCTACAACAGATAAAAACAATACAGCTGGGTGTGGTGGTGCATGTCTGTAGTCCTGGCTACTCAGGAGGCTGAGGTGGGAGGATCATTTGAGCCCAGGAGGTGGAGGCTGCAGTGAGCCATGATCATGCCACTGCATTCCAGTCTGGGCAACAGGATGAGACCCCGTATGAAACAAACATACATACATACACATACACATACACATACACATACACACAGACACACACACACACACACACACACACACACACACACCCCAAAACAAAACAAAATAAAAAATAATAGCAATATATGATTTTCACAGCTATGAGGTTTACCTTTCATTCACCTCGCAATTGCATGCTAATATTTTCAATATGTGCCGTACTTAACTCTTGACAACATGGCCATTGTAAGAAGAACAGAGAATGGTGAAAAGCTGGAGGAGAAAGTAAGAGGAGTAGAATAGAAGGACAGAGTAATATGGAGGCAGAAATAGATGCTTCCAAATAACAGAGCATTTGAGTGGGAACTCTAAATTCTGAAAATCAGTTTTCATCTTACAGAGTACAAAGCAAGTCTTAATAATAATAATAAAAAATTTGAACATCATAGTAAAAATTGTAAGGAAAATGAAACATAAAATCTACATTATAAATGTGAGTTTTCCTAGATTTTCATACTTCCTGCCCTTCCTGCCAACAAAAGGCTTGTTCCATGATTGATGACAGAATCTGACTATTAACTGAGATCTGATTTAAAAAAAAAATACAAAGTTTGGGAATAATTAGGCTAAAGAAACAAAAGACAAGTGGAATCACTTTCAGCCAAATGACCTTCAAAGAGCAAGAATGAGGAGTCATGTATACACCAGCAAAACATCCTGATCATCTTCAAGTAGGTGCTGTCTTGAGAGTGTGTGGAATTAATGAAGTCCCTTGCTGGATGCTTTAAAAATATATCTTTCTATTATCAGCTTCTATAGAATTGGAAAGTGCCAGATGGGAGAGAGGCTTTCATGAATGATTAAATAATCAAAGAAAATAAAATGAAGATGAGTTGCAAGCAAACCCTGGAGGGTCATATTATGGGCATAATAAAAGTGACTTGATATAAAATTCTTGGGAGTATTTGCCATTTGGGTTTCCAGATAAGCAGGGAGAAGAATTTATGCGAT
The DNA here is from genome assembly GCF_037993035.2 of Macaca fascicularis. Taxonomy (NCBI): domain Eukaryota; kingdom Metazoa; phylum Chordata; class Mammalia; order Primates; family Cercopithecidae; genus Macaca; species Macaca fascicularis. The sequence goes on from NC_088383.1 coordinate 115,302,460, forward strand.
TCTTTTAGTAACTAACTTTCTCTGGACTTTGCATATGGGCAATCTCTTTGCAGACCGTTCTCTCTTTGTGTGTATAGAGTCTATCCAGAACAGAACCCTCTTTGTTCGGTGTACTATAAGTCACTATGATGAGTCAGACCATATTTCTCTAGTGAAGGAAATATTTGTAGTTTCATTTTAGGAAAATGCTAAGCACCAGGTTGATTTTTAAAAGTAGGAGGAGGGTCAAAGGGGATTTCACTGCTGTTAAGGAGCGATGTTTTTGCTTCACATTTGTCGTCCATAATCTGCATCTTTCTCCCCTGACTCCAAAGTCACAAACTATGCATTATTTCCTTGCTAATAACTGACAGGCATCCTGCATTCTAGCAGACTTGTAATGAAAAATAATTGTTTATGGATGGAAAAACACCTTAGACAAATATCTTAATAGAAAATTAATTCTAGCAATTTGGATAGTGTTACTTACAATTTTAGATTCAATGTTCTGGTAAAAGAAATAGCTAGCTAATGCTAGAACATTTTGTCTTTTTTAATATTGAGAGGCACAATATTTTAAAGCAAATTAAGTGTCTCGCATAGCCTACATTCTTCGGATATTCTGTGTTACAAATCTTGTGAGATCTAAAAACTCTCCAAATTTACTGGTGAATAATTCCAAAGAAAATATTCTAGCATATGCCACTTCTAAGTTATTGTTGAAAGTATAATAGTAAAAGAACCATTAATGGTTCTTATATAGGCTTCCCATAAAACATGCATAATAACGTAGTCCCTGAATCTAGTACCCAGCTATCAGTAAGACAATAAGGAGCTACTTCCGTATTTGTCATGTAAGTGAGAAAGAATAACCACTTTTATTTTGGTGTGGTTTTGAGTGAACCTGTAGAGTCTTACAAAGTAACTTATTAAATGGAAGACATAAATTCAATAGTAAAAAAAAAAATACAAAGACAATCGAGGCTTCAAGATTAGGAGGAAAATGCTCTAGGCTTGATATTAGAAGGTAGGATCACACGGTCATTTGGAGAAGGACCTATTGCGAACAGTATTATGGAATTACTGCCTGCAAAGACAGATGTTCATTGCAGAGCAGGTTTTCTTCATCCAGGTCAACAAACATGTTCTTGGGGAATCAAAACCAAATTGTTTCCCTTATAAAAGTACCCAAAACACAGTGGCATTTGGGTATCATTTTGATGGAATAGTTCCAAAAAGACACGCAAATGAGGAGCTGTTGTTATTTTTGTCCTTTATTTCGTGAGACCTTCAGATGCCAGTGAAAAGGTATTGGTGAAACAATAGCCCACACTGACTCTTGTAGCCTCAGATCCCCCAGAGGATTTTTCTAGGTAACAGAGAGGGCCCATGTTGCGCTGGGACAGGTTTTAGGGTACAGAAGAAGGCAAAATGCAAGCAGCTTTAATAGCATTTATTTATGTCTATCTAAGAGGTTGTGTCTGAGACTCTGTTTCATGGACACATACTTATTAATTTGATACATGGAGACAAAGAGAGCAACGCAATAACACAGGAAGCGATGTTTATCAGAGCTCACTTAACATGAAGAGTGGTGTGCCGTGGCTTAACCAAAGAGTAGGAACAGAGAAGCCTGCCATTCTGTCAAAATATCTTAGGACACTGGGTCCAACATATTGGTGGGAGATGTGGGTGGGGAGGAGGACTGTTAAAAAGTAAACTGAGGCACAATAAAATTTAAAAGAGTTTATTTGAGCAAACAGCAATTCATGATTCAGGCAACTCCAAGCCAGAAGTTGTTCAGATGCTCCATCAAGGAAATACAACAAAAAGGCTGGTTTGTTTGTTTGGACAAACATGGAAGTAAAGCAAGGAAAATATTTTGATTAGTTATAGTTCTATAGTTGCCTTATTTGATGTGCCCAGTTAGAAAGTCTCTAGTTACATAATTATACATTTGTGGCTGCTTCTAATTGGTAGAGCTTAAGTTCTGTTTTCCTTTAATAAAGGAATTTACAAGAAATGGCCCAGGTTAAGTTTCACTTAACCTTAAGGTTAAAGTCACTTATGAGGCTTAATTGGCCTTGTCTGCTCAGGGATTCTTCAAGCCTGGTCTCTGTTTTTATTTACTTTGACAGGAGCCAGAAATAAACCAATAGAATTAGCATAGAAAATCCAACTTTGCAAAAAAGCCAGGCACCACAATTAAGACTTTCTTCCTCTAGATTTCAAGGTTTTTTGGTGATGATAACCAAGGATTTCAGTCAATCTGAAAATGATGGAAAAATCAAACTTTCCAAAGTACAACTGTGAGGACATCACTGCTTCACTCATAGACTTTCCACATTGGATCCTCTGCCACTTTGCGTTAGTCTAAAATAATTGGCCTGGTATTCAAAGCCTAGAAAAACTGATTTTAACTTACATCTCCACTCTAAGTTATCTCTTGACTATATCATAAGCTTCAATCTTATTGTTCATTCTACATCACTTGGCTTTTTACTCTCTCTCTATTCATATTGCATTTTGACTTACAGCCAATTCTGCCCCTCCTTGCCACATGTCCTAATATCACACAGCTTAAATGCTACCTCTTCCATAAAACTCCACATGATTTCACCCATTGGGAAGCACTGCTTCCTTCTTTGCTGCTTCTCTGTTCTTTGTGCACTCTAGGACAGGCCACATAACAGAGAAGGAGAAATACAGGCTATAGATCTAGAATGAACTGGGTTGGAGAGGATGCCTCAAGGACATTTTTATCTTGCTGCATATCAAATTTCTCATTGCAACGATGGGAATCACAAGAAGATGTGGTAAGGGTGCTAACACTGTGCATTCCTTTCATCCATCCTCTTTTCTCCTTCCCTTATGGAACCCCCTTCAGAATGATAGCTGGTAAAGCTTTACCCCTGTAAATTCATTTCCTCTTTATGTTAAATCTCTGCCTCCATCCTTAGTTTCAATCCAAAATTTTCCTATCTCTGGTGAACCTCACACTCATTATGTCCCAGATGAAACCCCACCACCTCTCTGTTGCTGTCCTCCATATCTATTTGTCATCTTGCATGCCTATTTCCCAGGGTCTGACCAAAAGAATCACAGGTTATCAGTCAACTAACAGATAAGAAAACTGAACCACAGAGAGGGAATGTAACCTGTGACGTGCATACAGTGAGTACAACCAGAACCTGTTGAGTGTCTGCTCATTGAAGGCAAAGACCCGATTTTTCTTGTTGAGTGTTATATCTCTTAGAGTCGGCATAGGGCCTAGGTACTCAATAAATGTTTTAAAATAAATAAATGGAGAGAAGACGGAGTATAGAGCCCTTTATTTTTGGCATTTTTTTCATTATATTATGCCATTAGACTTCTCAGAAGCTATTATATTATATGGATATTTATTGTTATATATTTTTAAAAACAGGGCTTCTCTGGAAAGACGAGGGCAGGAGTTGGCACCATTCTTAAGACATCCTTTCCATCATGAAGTCTGCTGTCTCTCAGTGCCTTCTTGCAATACCAGCATTCTGACATGCTCACTTTTTTACCGGTCATACATCAGTGGGTTTAATTAGCTTTTTAAAATAACACTAAATTTTGCTTCCCCAGGACAGAGCATGGACTCTGTTGGCCCACAGCAAAATCAATGTATATGCCTGGATCTGTTGTGAAATATATAGCCCCGCACTTTGTCTTTCGGCAAGTGATGTAAATGACTTTCTTTGGGTCTTTAATCATCTCGGGATGATGGCATCTCTTAATCTAGCTATCGCTGAGTTCCGTAGAACTCTGCTAACTATAGAAACTGGTTGTGCAAAAAATTTTTCCCCCATGGGGTAACGAAAAAATTTCTTTATATTAGAAAGACAAAATACAGTAGCTGTACAGTGAGAGCATACCAATTATTTAGTGCATATTCTCATACCAAATAATCTGATATTAAGGATTTCAAATTTATAATAAAAATATGTTATCTTGGTAACATCTATTATCCCAGGCAAGGTGGCAAACCTCCCAAAAGTAGACGTATTTGTAAATCCACAATGGGGTGCTTCCAATGTGCCTACGTGCCTTTCTGTCATCTAAAGTCACCACAAGAAATGTGCTCTATCCTTCCTTTTTTTTTTTTAATTTATTTATTATTATTATACTTTAAGTTGTAGGGTACATGTGCATAACGTGCAGGTTTGTTACATATGTATACTTGTGCCATGTTGGTGTGCTGCACCCATCAACTCGTCATTTACATCAGGTATAACTCCCAATGCAATCCCTCCCCCCTCCCCCCTCCCCATGATAGGCCCCGGTGTGTGATGTTCCCCTTCCTGAGTCCAAGTGATCTCATTGTTCAGTTCCCACCTATGAGTGAGAACATGCGGTGTTTGGTTTTCTGTTCTTGTGATAGTTTGCTAAGAATGATGGTTTCCAGCTGCATCCATGTCCCTACAAAGGACACAAACTCATCCTTTTTGATGGCTGCATAGTATTCCATGGTGTATATGTGCCACATTTTCTTAATCCAGTCTGTCACTGATGGACATTTGGGTTGATTCCAAGTCTTTGCTATTGTGAATAGTGCCGCAATAAACATACGTGTGCATGTGTCTTTATGGCAGCATAATTTATAATCCTTTGGGTATATACCCAGTAATGGGATGGCTGGGTCATATGGTACATCTAGTTCTAGATCCTTGAGGAATCGCCATACTGTTTTCCATAATGGTTGAACTAGTTTACAATCCCACCAACAGTGTCAAAGTGTTCCTATTTCTCCACATCCTCTCCAGCACCTGTTGTTTCCTGACTTTTTAATGATCACCATTCTAACTGGTGTGAGATGGTATCTCATTGTGGTTTTGATTTGCATTTCTCTGATGGCCAGTGATGATGAGCATTTTTTCATGTGTCTGTTGGCTGTATGAATGTCTTCTTTTGAGAAATGTCTGTTCATATCCTTTGCCCACTTTTTGATGGGGTTGTTTGTTTTTTTCTTGTAAATTTGTTTGAGTTCTTTATAGGTTCTGGATATTAGCCCTTTGTCAGACGAGTAGATTGCAAAAATTTTCTCCCATTCTGTAGGTTGCCTGTTCACTCTGATGGTAGTTTCTTTTGCTGTGCAGAAGCTCTTTAGTTTAATTAGATCCCATTTGTCAATTTTGGCTTTTGCTGCCGTTGCTTTTGGTGTTTTAGACATGAAGTCTTTGCCCATGCCTATGTCCTGAATAGTACTACCTAGGTTTTCCTCTAGGATTTTTATGGTATTAGGTCTAACATTTAAGTCTCTAATCCATCTTGAATTAATTTTCGTATAAGGAGTAAGGAAAGGATCCAGTTTCAGCTTTCTACTTATGGCTAGCCAATTTTCCCAGCACCATTTATTAAATAGGGAATCCTTTCCCCATTTCTTGTTTCTCTCAGGTTTGTCAAAGATCAGATGGCTGTAGATGTGTGGTATTATTTCTGAGGACTCTGTTCTGTTCCATTGGTCTATGTCTCTGTTTTGGTACCAGTACCATGCTGTTTTGGTTACTGTAGCCTTGTAGTATAGTTTGAAGTCAGGTAGCGTGATGCCTCCAGCTTTTTTCTTTTGACTTAGGATTGTCTTGGAGATGCGGGCTCTTTTTTGGTTCCATATGAACTTTAAAGCAGTTTTTTCCAATTCTGTGAAGAAACTCATTGGTAGCTTGATGGGGATGGCATTGAATCTATAAATTACCTTGGGCAGTATGGCCATTTTCATGATATTGATTCTTCCTATCCATGAGCATGGTATGTTCTTCCATTTGTTTGTGTCCTCTTTGATTTCACTGAGCAGTGGTTTGTAGTTCTCGTTGAAGAGGTCCTTTACATCCCTTGTCAGTTGGATTCCTAGGTATTTGATTCTCTTTGAAGCAATTGTGAATGGAAGTTCATTCCTGATTTGGCTCTCTGTTTGTCTGTTACTGGTGTATAAGAATGCTTGTGATTTTTGCACATTAATTTTGTATCCTGAGACTTTGCTGAAGTTGCTTATCAGCTTAAGGAGATTTTGGGCTGAGACAATGGGGTTTTCTAAATATACAATCATGTCATCTGCAAACAGGGACAATTTGACTTCTTCTTTTCCTAACTGAATACCCTTGATTTCTTTCTCTTGCCTAATTGCCCTAGCCAGAACTTCCAACACTATGTTGAATAGGAGTGGTGAGAGAGGGCATCCCTGTCTTGTGCCAGTTTTCAAAGGGAATTTTTCCAGTTTTTGCCCATTCAGTATGATATTGGCTGTGGGTTTCTCATAAATAGCTCTTATTAGTTTGAGGTACGTTCCATCAATACCGAATTTATTGAGCGTTTTTAGCATGAAGGGCTGTTGAATTTTGTCAAAAGCCTTTTCTGCATCTATTGAGATAATCATGTGGTTCTTGTCTTTGGTTCTGTTTATATGCTGGATTATGTTTATTGATTTGCGAATGTTGAACCAGCCTTGCATCCCAGGGATGAAGCCCACTTGATCATGGTGGATAAGCTTTTTGATGTGTTGCTGAATCCAGTTTGCCAGTATTTTATTGAGGATTTTTGCATCGAAGTTCATCAGGGATATTGGTGTAAAATTCTCTTTTTTTGTTGTGTCTCTGCCAGGCTTTGGTATCAGGATGATGTTGGCCTCATAAAATGAGTTAGGGAGGATTCCCTCTTTTTCTATTGATTGGAATAGTTTCAGAAGGAATGGTACCAACTCCTCCTTGTACCTCTGGTAGAATTCAGCTGTGAATCCATCTGGTCCTGGACTTTTTTTGGTTGGTAGGCTATTAATTGTTGCCTCAATTTCAGAGCCTGCTATTGGTCTATTCAGGGATTCAACTTCTTCCTGGTTTAGTCTTGGAAGAGTGTAAGTGTCCAGGAAATTATCCATTTCTTCTAGATTTTCCAGTTTATTTGCATAGAGGTGTTTATAGTATTCTCTGATGGTAGTTTGTATTTCTGTGGGGTCGGTGGTGATATCCCCTTTATCATTTTTAATTGCGTCGATTTGATTCTTCTCTCTTTTCTTCTTTATTAGTCTTGCTAGTGGTCTGTCAATTTTGTTGATCTTTTCAAAAAACCAACTCCTGGATTCATTGATTTTTTGGAGGGTTTTTTGTGTCTCTTTCTCCTTCAGTTCTGCTCTGATCTTAGTTATTTCTTGCCTTCTGCTAGCTTTCGAATGTATTTGCTCTTGCTTCTCTAGTTCTTTTAATTGTGATGTTAGAGTGTCAATTTTAGATCCTTCCTGCTTTCTCTTGTGGGCATTTAGTGCTATAAATTTCCCTCTACACACTGCTTTAAATGTGTCCCAGAGATTCTGGTATGTTGTATCTTTGTTCTCATTGGTTTCAAAGAACATCTTTGTTTCTGCCTTCATTTCGTTATGTACCCAGTAGTCATTCAGGAGCAGGTTGTTCAGTTTCCATGTAGTTGAGCGGTTTTGATTGAGTTTCTTAGTCCTGAGTTCTAGTTTGATTGCACTGTGGTCTGAGAGACAGTTTGTTATAATTTCTGTTCTTGTACATTTGCTGAGGAGTGCTTTACTTCAAATTACGTGGTCGATTTTGGAGTAAGTATGATGTGGTGCTGAGAAGAATGTATATTCTGTTGATTTGGGGTGGAGAGTTCTATAGATGTCTATTAGGTCTGCTTGCTGCAGAGATGAGTTCAATTCCTGGATATCCTTGTTAACTTTCTGTCTCGTTGATCTGTCTAATGTTGACAGTGGAGTGTTGAAGTCTCCCATTATTATTGTATGGGAGTCTAAGTCTCTTTGTAAGTCTCTAAGGACTTGCTTTATGAATCTGGGTGCTCCTGTATTGGGTGCATATATATTTAGGATAGTTAGCTCTTCCTGTTGAATTGATCCCTTTACCATTATGTAATGGCCTTCTTTGTCTCTTTTGATCTTTGATGGTTTAAAGTCTGTTTTATCAGAGACTAGTATTGCAACCCCCGCTTTTTTTTGTTCTCCATTTGCTTGGTAAATCTTCCTCCATCCCTTTATTTTGAGCCTATGTATGTCTCTGCGTGTGAGATGGGTCTCCTGAATACAGCAGACTGATGGGTCTTGACTCTTTATCCAGTTTGCCAGTCTGTGTCTTTTAATTGGAGCATTTAGTCCATTTACATTTAAGGTTAAGATTGTTATGTGTGAACTTGATCCTGCCATTATGATATTAACTGGTTATTTTGCTCGTTAGTTGATGCAGTTTCTTCCTAGCCTCGATGGTCTTTACATTTTGGCATGTTTTTGCAATGGCTGATACCGGTTGTTCCTTTCCATGTTTAGTGCTTCCTTCAGGGTCTCTTATAAGGCAGGCCTAGTGGTGACAAAATCTCTAAGCATTTGCTTATCTGTAAAGGATTGTATTTCTCCTTCACTTATGAAACTTAGTTTGGCTGGATATGAAATTCTGGGTTTAAAATTCTTTTCTTTAAGAATGTTGAATATTGGCCCCCACTCTCTTCTGGCTTATAGAGTTTCTGCCGAGAGATCTGCTGTTAGTCTGATGGGCTTCCCTTTGTGGGTAACCCGACCTTTCTCTCTGGCTGCCCTTAAGATTTTTTCCTTCATTTCAACTTTGGTGAATCTGGAAATTATGTGTCTTGGAGTTGCTCTTCTCGAGGAGTATCTTTGTGGCGTTCTCTGTATTTCCTGGATTTGAATGTTGGCCTGCCCTACTAGGTTGGGGAAGTTCTCCTGGATGATATCCTGAAGAGTGTTTTCCAACTTGGTTCCATTTTCCCCCTCACTTTCAGGCACCCCAATCAGACGTAGATTTGGTCTTTTTACATAATCCCATACTTCTTACAGGCTTTGTTCATTTTTTTTTCTTCTTTTTTCTTTTGGTTTCTCTTCTCGCTTCATTTCATTCATTTGATCCTCAATCGCTGATACTCTTTCTTCCAGTTGATCGAGTCGGTTACTGAAGCTTGTGCATTTGTCACGTATTTCTCGTGTCATGGTTTTCATCTCTTTCATTTCGTTTAGGACCTTCTCTGCATTAATTACTCTAGCCATCAATTCTTCCATTTTTTTTTCAAGATTTTTAGTTTCTTTGTGCTGGGTACGTAATTCCTCCTTTAGCTCTGAGAAATTTGATGGACTGAAGCCTTCTTCTCTCATCTCGTCAAAGTCATTCTCCGTCCAGCTTTGATCCGTTGCTGGCGATGAGCTGCGCTCCTTTGCTGGGGGAGATGCTCTCTTATTTTTTGAATTTCCAGCTTTTCTGCCCTGCTTTTTCCCCATCTTCGTGGTTTTATCTGCCTCTGGTCTTTGATGATGGTGATGTACTGATGGGGTTTTGGTGTAGGTGTCCTTCCTGTTTGATAGTTTTCCTTCTAACAATCAGGACCCTCAGCTGTAGGTCTGTTGGAGATTGCTTGAGGTCCACTCCAGACCCTGTTTGCCTGGGTATCAGCAGCAGAGGCTGCAGAAGATAGAATATTTCTGAACAGCGAGTGTACCTGTCTGATTCTTGCTTTGGAAGCTTCCTCTCAGGGGTGTACTCCACCCTGTGAGGTGTGGGGTGTCAGACTGCCCCTAGTGGGGGATGTCTCCCAGCTAGGCTACTCAGGGGTCAGGGACCCACTTGAGCAGGGAGTCTGTCCCTTCTCAGATCTCAACCTCCGTGTTGGGAGATCCACTGCTCTCTTCAAAGCTGTCAGACAGAGTTGTTTCTGTCTGCAGAGGTTTCGGCTGAGTTTGTTATTGTTTACTGTGCCCTGTCCCCAGAGGTGGAGTCTACAGAGACAGGCAGGTTTCCTTGAGCTGCTGTGAGCTCCACCCAGTTCGAGCTTCCCAGCAGCTTTGTTTACCTACTTAAGCCTCAGCAATGGTGGGCGCCCCTCCCCCAGCCTCGCTACTGCCTTGCTGGTAGATCACAGACTGCTGTGCTAGCAATGAGGGAGGCTCCGTGGGTGTGGGACCCTCCCGGCCAGGTGTGGGATATGATCTCCTGGTGTGCCTGTTTGCTTAAAGCGCAGTATTGGGGTGGGAGTTACCCAATTTTCCAGGTGTTGTGTGTCTCAGTTCCCCTGGGTAGGAAAAGGGATTCCCGTCCCCCTTGCACTTCCCAGGTGAGGCAATGCCTCGCCCTGCTTCAGCTCTCGCTGGTCGGGCTGCAGCAGCTGACCAGCACCGATCGTCCGGCATTCCCCAGTGAGATGAATCCAGTACCTCAGTTGAAAATGCAGAAATCACCGGTCTTCTGTGTCGCTCGCGCTGGGAGTTGGAGACTGGAGCTGTTCCTATTCGGCCATCTTGCTCCGCCCCCCTATCCTTCCTTCTTTAAAATTCTGTTTAATTGGCTGCTTGGAGAAGTCTCACAGGTGCCTCTACTAATCATGAGATGACCAATGTCTGTGCCAAGAGTGCTATATTGTATGTTTCCAGAGTTTGTAATCCTAGTGTCATGAGATCGACATCAGGTTTCATGCACACGATGAAAAATTGGCCCCATTACGCATAAGCATAACCAACCTAATATACAGGAGAACCCTGTTTAATAGCTCTCATATTAGCTTCAATTTACAGAGATTGAACTGGGGACCAGAAAAACTTTCCAAAGTCACACAGTTAATAAAGTGTTAGAACATAGGTAATATCCCAAGTGACTGGTACTTTGTAAATGGTATCATCTAAATAATATTATTTGCCAGCTATGGTGGTATCCACCTGTAGTCCCAGCTACTTATGAGGCTGAGAATGGAAGGATAGCTTGAGGCCTGCAGTTCGAGGCTGCAGTGCACTATGATCACGCCTGTGAGTAGCCACTGCACTCCAGCCTGGGCAACATAGAAAGGCCTCGTTTCTAAAACTAAGCAAACAAACGAAACTACTGGGTTAAAATCATCTTCAAACTTAAATGATATTCCTGAAAACACATGACATTTGCATCTATCCTCACACACACATTTTTCATTTTTCATACTGTAAGTATAACCATCAAATTTGAGTTTCAATTAATTAGACTCTGGGTCAATGAATAGGGGAGAGAGGGACAAAGAGGAGAGACAGAGGAAAAACAAAGAATAGAATACATAAATTACAATGACTTTAAATTTATAAAATACCTTCTTGAATCCTTTGCAACCAGATTTTTTTTTTCAGCAGTAGAGAAGGCCCTGAACATGTGGCCAGAAAAATCTGGGTGGTAGCCCTGGCTCTAGATCAGTGTGGTTTAAATCTAGACAAGCCAAAATTAGTTTTGCCTTTAGTTCTTTCATCTGTAGTGGAAAGAAGGGGACATATACTTTTTCTGGTTCCTTATTATAGTGACATTCTATGATGTTATAGGTAATAAAATCGGGAAAATATACATACATATTTATATCACACATACATTCATATATATTTTTTCTTTATCAACACTTCTGGTTGAGGGAAATAGGTATGCTTTTAAGTGCTGAGTAATTTCTTGAAAAACTAATATTACTGATTTAAAAGGTGTAATTAGGTGCTTACACAATAGTTGGAAGGGCAGAGTGGTGCAAGTCATCCTCCATCTTATTAAATTTAGGAACATTTTTCTGTAGTTACAACCGTGAGGTTAGCAAGTTGCTGCAGCTCCCGCCTTAAAGGCCTCTCACCACTACAATTCTGAAAACTAAACACCGGAGCAAGACATTCAGCTACTGTAAATACTTACTAGCAGGCATCAAGAAGCGCAGAATGATAGATTCTGGAAGGAACTACTCATGGATTTGCACACATTCTGCTAATAGCTTTACCTGATTCATAACTGGACCCAGCTCCCAGGGAGTGTGGAAAGTGTAGTTTTCAGTTTTCAGCCTCTCTAAAGAGAAAATGGATAGAAAGAACGCCAAGAGAGCCAATGCACATGATTTACCACATCTGGTGATTGAGTTCAACAATTATAGGATAACCTGAAAATTGCTTCAAATGAACACTACCCTTGAGTGTCCTATAAGTTCCACTGAATGACCAGTATTGTATTATCCCTCCCTAAATTGAATATAGCCACATTTACTGCTAGTTTGGATAAAACTGTTGTATTCCAGTTTTGTGATTGGCTTATGTTAAAGACAAGGGCTTTCCAATCATTACAGTCATAGTAAGGGAAACAGAATGCTGAGGTATACAGAGAACAGAGAGCACAGATGTCCCAATGCCCAAGAAGTGAAATACCAAAAAAAAAAAAAAAAAAAAAAAAAAAAATTGAAAAAATAGCCTAAATCTATGTTCTTAAGAAAATAAAAAGCACTTTTATTCTTTGCTTGTATAGTTGTATTTGCATATGCTTAATGCTCATGTTGTACAATCTCAGCGAACCTATTGTGTATTACGTAGATTTGGTACTATGGTCAGCACTGTGAACATTATCCATATGTGAAAAACAGGGATCCTAACTTCAAGGAGCTAGCATGTGACTTAAAGAGCAAGCATGTTTACATACATGCAAGCTAGAACGAGCTAAGTAAAAGACACAAACAGAAGAGCATTTAGAGAGTTCACAGATCAGAGAAGAGGCCCTCTTGACTGAGAGAAGTTAGCATCTGAGACAAACAAATGAGAGAATATATGAAGATACACAGCTTTTGCTTCTCTGGATGCAAATAATCTGGTTTCTGTCACTATAACAAAATCTGTCTTCTTGACCTTCCCCTTAAGAGTCCGTGGTAACAGGTTTTTCTGATATTCATTTGGTCAAATATTTAGTCAGTTATAATTTTCCTAGTTGTAGCAATTTGAGATATTAGTTTGGTTAAAGCATTTTTCACTTCTTCCCTGTTGTGCCCCTCATCCATGCCATGCCAGTCTTAGTGTTTCCTTGTCTCAGGAATTTTATAGGAGTAAATCAAAAGCTTCAAAGTGAAATGTTTCCTTCATGTCTTTAGTAAAAGTTTAAAATCAGGGAAGAGAACATTCTTGGATTACTAGAGAAAAAGAAGGAGAGTATATTAGCCCATGTTCATGCTGCTGATAAAGACATACCTGAGACTGGATAATATATAAAGAAAAAGAGGTTTAATGAACTCACAGTTCCGCGTTCCATGTGGCTGGGGAGGCCTCACAATCATGACAGAAGGCAAAAGGCATGTCTTACATGGTGGCAGCAAAAGAGAAATGAGAGGCCAGCAAAAGAGGTTTCCCCTTTTAAAACCATCAGATCTTGTGAAACTTATTCACACCACAAGAACAGTATGGGGGAAACTGCCCCCATGATTCAGTTATCTCAAACAACATGTGGGAACTATGGGAGCTACAATTTGAGTGGAGCACAGCCAAACCATATCAGAGAGTCTCTACCTTTGTAGATTATAAGAGGAGAAAAAGAGATTCCTCCCCCAAAATGAGTAGGAGTTGGAGGTCTCTGGGTTTTGCAGGCAGTAGGAACACATTCTCCACTTCCAGACATCACTTCAGCATGCTGGTGAACCACGCAGAGGTTGAAGTTTGGCATGCTTAGGGAGGCCAGCCCCTGGCCCCTGACTCCTGGCTACTCCTGCTTTAGTGAAGAATCATATGCCATCATGTGTCATGGAACCCCAGAGCTTCCAGTCTTCCAGGAAACACATGGACTTGAACAATAAGGCCAGCAGCAACAACCGTGACAGGATGGAGACTAGAATTTGCTGGATTTCCCTAAAAGCACGGACATCTCCCATAAATGAGTTAAGTATTAATAGAATTCCTACCCTCCCCCCACCCCCGCAGTGTTCTTTAGCGTACCTGAGTTTGGTAACTACATCACATCCATCACATGTATCTCTCATGTATGTGTGTGTGTGTGTGTGTGTGTGTCTGTGTGTGTATATATAGATAGATAGATATAGATATATAGATATATAGATATAGATTTGCAGGTCTGTGAAAGAGAACAAAATATTTGTGAAGAGAGTTGTATGGACTTAGAGACGAGGAAAATAAAATTCTGCTGACAGATTTATCTCCAGCTGGTGCCCAGCAGAATGCACTGGACCTGGCCACTTCAGGAAGCAGGCACCTTCTCATCTCATTTTATCTCCAGCCAGTTGTCAGACATCATTTCATTTCTACCGAAATGGGTAGACTTTTATCTGTGACTGTAAAGTTTCCCTCTAGCCATTCTGCTTTAATCAGAACCATAGCATAGAGAGAAAGGTCAGAGAATGATTGGATCTATGAAGTCCAGCCAGCCCAATGCACAGAGGCGTGATTTTAAGTAACAATCCCACTTTAGAAGTGTGTATGCAGTTCTGAAGCACTGCCGTGAATAGTTTTTAAAAAGTCCAGTGGATTTTTGGCATTCTCCTCTAAAGTAAAAAACACGCAAGGAACATAGTATATATAAAGCAGTTTCTTAAATCATCTTGTACATTAAAGAACTCTTTGGGGAATGCACATTAGACTGAAGAGATCTCAAACAATAATAGTATTGATGACTAAAAATTTGTGGGACAGAAAACTTTAAAAAGAGACTAAAAGTTTTAGATTGGTAATTATTCTTTATAGCTGTGAATGTTAAATACTTCTTAATCAGCAAACTACAAAGCAGTTGCAGACTACTTGATCTCATCACTGTATATGTAGCAAAACATCACTGTACACCTCATGAATATATACAATTATTATTTGTCATGTAAAAATAAAACTTTCTTAAATGTTAAAAAAATTTAAAACCCAGTATAGTAAGTTGTTCCATCATTCAACCAAATTTTTCTATTTTAAGATGAAATTTTTAAAAGGATTTAAAAAATGGTGTTACCTATTTGCAATTTAGTACCATGTCTAAGAATAAAAATTTTAGGGACAGCCCCATCAGCAGATTCAAAAGTACCATGTATGAAATAATTTAGAAGAAAATAAAGATGATATGCTCCAATAACTGTGTTAGAGGATCCAAAATGTGACTGTAATAATGAAAACACTGATGGCAAAGGTGATTTAAAGAATTTAAATAACATTGTTTAATGAAATATGTGAAAATTGTATTACATGTAGATGTTAACATGCATTGGTAACCAAATTAATTAGTAAGTTAAAATCTACTGTAAGAGTTTAAATAATCAAGTATATAAAACAAAGAAAACCTCTTGAAGAATCTTCTCCACTGAGAAATAGCTTATATTTGATGATTTTACATACATAAAAATATATATACATATTATATGCTGTATATTTATATTTACATATAAATAAAGCTAAACTAAAATATATAGCATTGATATATAAACTGTTATTCTATTCTTACAGGACAACATTATAGAGTAAAAATAGTGGCTACCATCACTTGATTTTCTTTTTAATTTTTACTTTTTGAAATAGCTTTAGATGAAGAAAAGCTGCAAAAGTAGTACCTTTATATCCTTTACTTAGCTTCCCCTAATATATACATCTAACATAGTCACACTAAAGTTATAGAAGCCAGGAAATTAACATTTCGCTGTCTTTCATGGCCCTGACACTTTTAACAGTGATTGTTTCCTGTAAAATGTCCTTCAATGAGGTTTGATGTCTTCTCATTTTTAGAATGAGGTTATACAGTTTCAACAAGAGTAACAGAGGTGGTGTGTCTTTCTCAATGCATCCTATCAGGATATACATTTGTATATCTTATTACTAATAGTGTTAACCTTGATGACTTGATTAGAGTGCTATCTGCAAGCTTCCTCCATTATAAAGTTGCTATTTTTCCTTTGTAATTAATAAGTATATAGTATAGAGTCAATTTGAGCTATGCAAATTTTCTATTTCTCACTGTACTTTCCCCCACTAATTTTATCATTCATCAGTGTTTTTTGCCTGAAATAATTATTTTGATGGTGTTTTATCAATAGTGACTTTCTTTATTAGTTCTATTTTATTATGTAGCTTTTCTTCTTTAGAGATTCTGTGAATATTATTAATCATTATTATTAATTCTCTGCCTTTTATTTCTCCTACTTTTTCTTCTATCATTTTTAAACTCTTTATTTTCTTTCTCTTGGGTGATTCTCTGATATTCTTCAAAAACTTGTGTGTTAGTTCGTTCTCACATTGCTATAAAGAAATACCTGAGGGGACGGGCGCGGTGACTCCTGCCTGTAATCCGATCACTTTGGGAGGCCAAGGCAGGTGGATCACCTGAGGTCAGGAGTTCGAGACCAACCTAGCTAACATGGTGAAACTCTGTTTCTACTAAAAATACAAAAAATTAGCCAGCTGTGGTGGCGTGTGCCTGTAATCCCAGCTACTCGGGAGGCTGAGGCAGGAGAATCGCTTGAACCTGGGAGGTGGAGGTTTCAGTGAGCTGAGATCGCACCATTGCACTCCAGCTTGGGCAACAAGAGTGAAACTCTGTCTCAAAAAAAAAAAAAAAAAAAAAAAAAAAAAAAAAAGGCGGGGGAAAGAAAGAAAAGAAAAAAACAAGAGGATGGGCAATTTATAAGAATAAAGGTTTAACTGGCTCATGGTTCTGCAGGCTGTACAGGAAGCATAGTAAGTGGCATCTGCTTATGGGAAGGCCTAGAAAGCTTCCAGTCATGGCAGCAGGCAATATGGGAGCAGGCACATCGCATGGTGAAAGCAGGTGCAAGAGAGCAAGTGAGAGGGTGCTATACAATTTAAAAGACCTGATCTCATGAGAACTCACTCACTATCACAAGGACAGTACCAAGAGGAGCAGTGCTAACCCATTCATGACAAATCTGCCCCCACGATCCAATCAGCTTCCACCTGGCCCCACCTCCAACACTAGGGATTACATTACAATGTAAGATTTAGGCGGGGACACACACCCAAACTATATCACCTGGTGTTAAATTTTTATTTCAGTCTCTTCTCTCTTGTAATTTATTTTTCATCCTGAAAATAATTTTGTCTTTTCTTCATTTTTTCTTGAATCCAATCAAGTCTCCTTTTATTTCTACTTTTTGTCTATTTTGATGTTTAATTTTTGAATTTCTCATTCAATATGGTTTCCATATCCTCAAATGCTTATTTCGGTATATTTAATTCTGTTTGGAGTGTTGGCTTGCAGTTTTCTCTGCTTCCTGGATAATTTTTCGCAGCTTGGAATTTTGTTTTCTGAATTTTTACAATAGCCCTATATGCTTTTGTTAATTTTCCTTTTGTGAATTTTTGTGGTACTGAGGTATTTTACAGGATTTTTAGAGGTACCCTATTCTGTCCACGTAGATAGTAATGGATTTTGTTGTTTATTCTTGTGGTAGGGGAGGATTTAAAATTCTTAGATTCTGTGGCTTGCAGATCCTAAGTTTTATCTTAAAGAGTGAAGTTTATCTTTTTTCTTCTTTCCCCCTCATAATCCAACAAAGGGGCTTGTTTCTTACTTTTATTCCCTTTTCCTCCTTCAGAAACTATGCATATCAAAACTGCTGTTCTAAATTATGCATACTTTTAAGTTTCTCCTAATAGTCTATTGTCTGATCTACCTTGACACTTTTTCAGTTTTTTCACACTAATGGCTGTGTCTTCACATTAAACTTAGGCCTCATAGGTAACTGTGCCTTCTCTCTTCAAAATTATTTTCCATCTGTCTTTCTTTGTTACAAAGTTTTGCAGGGGGCAGGGGTAGAGGGAGAGCATGAGAGAGTATAGAGCTAGGATCTGGTGACTTTTCTTCTTTTACTTTTGAAAGTATTATTTTGAAAATTGAACATGTTATGGTTTTTGAATTATCCAGAGCAATACACACACACACACACACGTTGTATATACATATATAATGTTTTATATATGTAAAATATGTTATATATTTATAATATGGTTTTTATATGTATGTAATTCCTCTTTTTACTGTTCTGAATTGTTTTGAGAGGAAATATTGGGTAGGTGGGTCGTCTTCAGCCACCTAGAAAGCTTTCTAGAAGTATTATCTTTTTGTTCCTTTGTTTTCTTTCTAATCTTGTCTCTCTTATTCTTAACTTCCTCCTTCAGGCTATGTGATTAAAATATAAGCTTTAATATTTATGACAGAAATATTTATGCTTGAATTCTTCTTTTCAAAAGAGACAAAATAATTGTGCTATGAAAAAGAATAGAATAGTAGGTTTTCTAATCCACGTGGCGGCCACCTCAGCAAACAGCTGCTCAGGGTTCCAGCATGATGAAACCACAGTTAAGGCTACAGAGCTAACCAAGGTCAGAGAGAAAACAAGTTGGGAGACAGGAACACACAGAACAGAGAGCTCTCTGGAGGCAACAACTGCCAGGATTCCTCGGATGAATCGTGACATCACATCCTTTCCAGTCCAGCCAGGAGCTTCTTTTACTGTTTCTAACTATATAATGAACGCATTTTTCAGACAGGAATGGTAAAGAGGTTTCAACTTGTACGGTAACTTTAATCCATCAGCTGTGAATCATGGAACTTATGAGTTGACGAACAGTCTATCCCATTTTGCCTAGGATGTTACTGCCATTTCAGACATTTTATTGAAGCATATTAATAGATTTCACTTTGACTCGCAGGAGGGTACTATTTTCAATCATCAATTACATTGTCACCTCACCTACGAGAAAGACCCTCAGTCTTCCTAAGATTCCATAGAAATATTTTTGATTGATTTGTGATGTTTCCTCAGAGTTACGAATCATTTAAAACCTGATAGAGATGGCTGCAGAGCTTATATACCTCATGTTTGTCATGTCCATATTAATGTATGAGTCCACTGCAAATATTTTGTTTAGCTAGGAGAGTAAAGGAAGCAGATAAATGGGAGAGTATAACTTGACAATATATTCTATATTGGCATATGTAGCTCACATTAATGACAGTGATGATAGTTAGATTTATCAGTTGATGAGGGTAAGTGCTTTATAAAAGTTTTATATCATTGTCTTATTTCCTTGAAAGATGCATATTTTTTCATATTTTATCATTGCTAAATTCAGGAAAAGTCCCATAATTGATGTAGTTTAATTACCAGGATATTCTCTTTTAGTGTCACATAAAACAGTAGTGTGTTGTACAAGCCTTGATTTACTTTCTTTTCCAGTTGTACCTCCATCTCTTTAGGAGGTCTGTCTTTGGACTATAAGAGCTGAAGAGTCTTAGAATTTACCTCTCACTGGAGCAACCCTTATTTCTTAAGGGTTATTCTTAGAGTTATTTCTTAATTCTAAAGTGGATCTATATTCTGAAGTATTTCTGCAGGACTTCTCCTGAGATCATATCCTAGATTTGCTTCCTTCTTGTTGGAGGCAGAATGAGACCTCCCCACAAAAGTTTTCATATCCTAATCCTCAGAACTTGTGAATAAGTATGTTATATGGAAAAAATAATTAAGTTCGTAGATAAGATTGTGATTGTTAAATTGTTAATAAACTGACCTTAGATAGGGAGATTATCCTCAGTTATCCGGGTGGGTCCATTATAATCACACACATTCTTAAAAGTGGAGGAAGTCAGAGTGATGAAAAGTGAAGACTGCACTCACTATTACTGGCTTTGAAGGAGAGGGAAGGGGCCATGAACCAAGACATGTGGGTTGCCTCCGAGGCCAGAAAAGGCAAGGAAATTGATTCTTCTAGAGCTTCCACAAAGGAACACAGTTCTACCAACACCTTGATTTTAGCCCTGGGAGACTTGTGTTGGACCTCTGATATAGAGAATTCTAAGATCCTAGATCTGTGCTGTTTTAAGCCACTATGTTTATGCTAGTTGATTACAACAGTGATAGAAAACAAATGCACTCTCATTTCCTGAACTGCTTAAAGTCATTTGGTGACTTGCTATTGCACTCAAGGGTTATCTAACATTCCCAATTTAGCTTACAAGGTGCTATATGATCAACTTTGTGCCTACATCTGTCAACTGTCTTCTTTCTACAAACTCCTTTCCTGTTCACAGCTTTTGCACAATTTTTTCTTCTCCCTGAGCCACTCTTTCCACCTCTTTTCTCCTGACCAACTTCCCCTCTTCTTTCAAGTTCTGTTTAGTATTTTTTTAAAGGGAATCTATAATGATTTTCAGACTTCTAAGCATTTCATTAAAATTTGGTAAACATTTAAGTAAATAATCATTATGCATGATTTAATATTTTACTTTTCTCTCCCCTGCTACATGGTAAATTCCCTGCAAGTCTAGATGCTCATCTTGTTCAGGCTTATGAACCAAGACCTAGTACAAAATCTGGCATAAATTATTTCCTGATTGAATGATCAATTTTATGTTACAAACACAGATGAGATAAACTTGAGAATCAAAGAAAATAATAAATTGCCCAAGGTAACATGGCTGGTAAAAGGCAGATGTAGAATTCACATTAAGGTCTTTTTGGTGTGAAAGTTTGAAGACTTATTATAGAATACTCTCTTATATTGCCTCTTATGGACTTTTAAAAATTAACTTCAGAGTACAATATATAAAATTTAAGGTAGGACTAGGTTTGTAAAAGAAGATATTGAATATGTAAGCAGATAATGCACAAAAAAGATAGTTGGGGGACCTGTGTGCAAATACATAAAATGAAGTTGAGCCGGCAACTGAATAAAGTGGGCAAAGCACTATCATGAAAGAATGACACTCTGCTCTCATTTGAAATGCCAGAATTTTAATCATGAGGAAGCCATTGTTGATTAGGCTTCTGATTGTTTCTCTGATTTTAAGATGTGTCTCAATATAAACAATAACATCAATGATGTGTTGACCCAGCTTTGCAGGTCCCATGGCCCACTGTGATTTTATTAAATGCTATTGGGAAAGTTAATTTCCCTAAATTATTTCAGTTCAACTTCAGTCCCTGAAAACAAAGTTATCCTGCCTAACCACTAATAAATTGGCGGAATGTTAAATAGCACTTTAATTTTGTTTCATTAATGTTCATTAAAAAACCAGAAAAGGAAGGAAGTTGATTATGTCAAGCTCACAATTTTTAATTAAAATGGAAAGAAGCTGGAGCTCCTAATTTGCAAACACAGAGCTTCAGACAGCAAACAGATAAAGTTTATTGTGCACTGTGAGAAGAAAAAAAAATTACTAGTTAATTAAAACTTTAGTAGTTTAAAATGTCTCTACTTTAGACATAAATTGCTACTTTGCATCTTCCTATAAACCTTCAAACTCCATGGAAAGCACCATATACAAAATCTTAAATATTGATGATGCATTTTCTCATACCTTGAATCACATGTGCTTGAATACTTCATTAGGGAGCACATAGTGGAAACAAGGCTTGCTAGGAGTCAGAAAATATGGTTCGAGTTCCAACTTGAGTTTTATCTGATTCATGGCATGATTTGAAATGTGTCACTAAATCATCATGTGCCTCAGTTTGCTTCATCAGTGAAATGAAATAATACGTGCTCAATAATTTTTATTGTTTGTCTTGTCATTATTTGTTCATTTGTGTATTGTTACACTAGGTGCTTGGGCTGCATTAAAACTGGGTCCCCAGTTCAATTCAGCATCAGGAAAGAATATTCATAGAGTGGCTTACTTTGTCAGCTTGACCCTTGGGAAATTTGATTCAGATTCAAGGTGGCAACATGTCAACTCAAAGTCTGTCTAAAAACCAGACTTCTTTTCATCTTTAGTGTCTGAAAAGAAAAATGAAATACCCAAACCTATCCATTCTGTTTCCTCCAGCCAAGGAAAGGGAGAAAACTTATGATTCCCTGATAAGTAAATACAAGTGAAATTCACCTTACGTTACATATGTGTTCACAGGGAGAAAAAATATGCAATTTGAATCCTATTTCAAATGTATTTGTAGAACTTGTAATTTAAGAAAACCTGGCAAGGAACATGAAAATAGAAAGCTCCATATATATGTATGTATACCACATAGTCATTTTCACTTTACTTAAAAAATCTTGTCTGTACCTTAGGTACACAGAATTAAATTATTCATTCCCACTCTCCTGACTCACCCTTACAAAGCTCCCTTTTATTTCGTTACTTTTCCCTTCATTCTCTTTCCTACTGAGATTCTCCCTCTTCTGAAAGATATTCACACTAGTGTATTTAATATGTATTGTTTTTGTTTGTTTGTTTGTGACAGTGTCTCACTCTGTCACCCAGGTTGGTGTGCAGTGGCAAGATCTTGGTTACTGCAACTTCCGCCTCCCAGGCTCAAGTGATCCTCCTACTTCAGCCTCCCCAGTAGCTGGAACTACAGGCGGCACCACCACGCCCGACTAATTTTTTGTTAAGATGGGGCTTCACCATGTTGCCCAAGCTGGTCTCGAACTCCTGGACTTAAGCAATCCCCAAACCTTGGCTTCCCGAAGTCCTAGGGTTACATATTTTTACAATGTCCCCTCTTTATACTTATTTAGATATGTGTGTATCCTTAAAAAAATACATGGTGTTGTTTAGCACCTGTGTTTTTAATTTGCATAAATGGGGCTATAAATTTTATTCTCACTACCTTTTGTTATATAACAACATGTTGGTGAGATGTAGCCTATTTACATATATAAATCTGGCTTTTGGCTTCTGACTCTGCATCATATTTTATCTTATGCATACACTATATTTTACTTACCCATTATCCTGAGAATGGACATATAGATTACTTCCAACTACTAAATTCCAGCATCAAATAAAAATATTGCTATAAAAATTTTGTTTATGTCTCGTAATGAACATATGCAGGCTTCCTCTGGATATAGACCTTGAAATGATGTTTCTTGGTCTTTATGAAATGATATAAACATATATGTGAGGCACTAATAGTGTGTTCCCCACAATGAATGAACAGTTTAATCACATGCTAGTAATAAGCAAGGGTTGATAATATTCTCTTAAGTACATTAATATTTGAAAATGTAATTTTGCCAGTTTCTGTAAAGAAATTATCGTTTTTAAATTGTTTATTCTTATCATAAAATCATGAGGAACTTTGTATTTCTTCATATTTTGAGATATTTATATACATTTTCACCATGTAGTCTATTATTACCTACAGTTATATTTTCCAATGTCAAAACATAGTTGCATTTCTGGAATAAACCAATTGATTTGTGATAAATTATTTTTAACACATTTTTACTAGCTCTGTTAGATTTATTTTATTTAGAATTGCCACATCTATAAGTGAAATTGGCCTGTGACTTCTCTTCTTGCATTATCCTTAATTTGTTTGGATATCAACATTATAATTAATTTTGTAAAAATTGTAATTTTGTAAAACAAACTGAATAATTTCACTTTTGATTTGATTCCCAAAATTTCTTATATAAAATTTAGATTATATGCTTCCTGAAAAATTAGCAGAACTCACCTTTGAACACTGCCTGGAATTTTTTGGTAGGAATGAACTTAGAGGTATCATTATGAATTAAATTTGTTGTTGTAGTGTTTTTCAAATTTTTATTCCTTATTTTGCCAATTTTGAGATTTTTTGTTTCTAGAAATGCAGGTTCATATAGATTTTCATATTTACTGATATGTAAATTACTAATACATTTTTTAAAAGATGTAACACATATAATTATTTACAAACAGAAGAAAATACAAATAAGCAAATAGAAAAAACAGAAAAGAATGAGAAAATGTATATGCCACGTTTGTTGACTAAAGTTCTATCTGGATCATCATTTTCAAATTGCCTATATATTTTCTTTTTTGTGTTTGCTTAACATCTTACTTTCAGGAAAGAGTATTTTGCATTACTGAACTATGATTGTTTATTTTTTTCTCATATAGTTCTGTCAACTATTAATTATGAATTTTGAAATATTTTCAACAAATATATGTTAACCATCACTTGTATCTTTTTGATACATTTTCCCTTTCATCTACTCTTATAGTAAATTTGGTTTGATTTTGAATGTCTTAACCTGCATTTCTTTTAGATTGTACATTTTTTTCCAAACAAAAATAATCATTTTATACGTATCTTTCCTATAATAATATTAGAGGTTCTTGATTTTTATTCACCTTGACCATTATTTGAACAATGAGTTTAGCCTATTTACATGTATTATAACAATTCATGTATTAGGATTCATTTCTGAATCTTACTTTTTGTGTTTTCTACTTGCCATATTTACCTTTTGTATTCTTCAGGTGGTTCCTTGTATGTACAGATCACAGTAAAAATGTTCCCTATTATCTTCCTAAACTTGAGAATATTTCTGCCTCCAAATTATAGGCACAAATAAGAATCCAACATAATCTCCCCTTCAGTCTCTTTTACCCCTAATATCGTCTACCTACACCACCATATGTAGAATTTTGGGTTGAATTTTGTCCCCCAATTAGTATCAGCCCTACCAATTATTAAGTATTGAACTTCAACTTCACACAAGAAAATGAAATGTTCCCATGCTGAGTTTCCTCATTAGTAAAAGGGACCATTTTACTAACACACTCACCTCACACAACTTCTTGATGAATCATATAATTCTAAAGAAAGGAAGAGGTTCATGCATAGTGATGTACCATGTATTAAGACACGTACATTTTAATGCCTGGGGTCATATGTTTCCTAGTGATGTGGAAATATGGCTGATTAGCTTCTGAAAGAAGACAGCAAGCACTTGATAAACAGAGCAAAGATCTATTTTATAATCATTTACTACTTTCAACCTCTGGTACTGCCTAAGAAGGGAAGTATTGGTGTGGCTTATCACAGTTGTGGAAAGCATGGAGCACTCTGAATTTGGGGGAGCACCAAAAGAAAAACTTCACCTAGTTCATATTTTTCTGTAACCAATATACTAGTTTCTCATTGTATCTTAATCATATCATTAAAACAAAAACATGACGTATGAGCAGCTCTTAGTCTTGACTTACCACATTTTATGAAATCAGGTAATTTCAAACAGACTGCTCCTGACATTTGGAGAACTAGGAACAGAAGTATACATGGATAACTCCTACCTTCTCACTTCACTCCAACCACCACCCACTGCCGCAGACCTAGCTGGTATGTGTATGGACATCCATCCAAACATCCACACTTCATACCCACAGGCCCCAGGGCCAGCAGCAATTCTCCTTAAAGGGTTAGGGTGCCTTCAGCAGGATTGATTTTGGGAAAAGGTTCTCATAGACCCTGAAACAAACTTAAAGCAGGTTGAGCAGAGAAACTTCTGGGTTCCAGATGCCTAAAATGTGTCTGAAAGAGAACATAAATACATATCCCAGTTGTTGACATATTTCATTGGCTCCAGTGGAATCCTTGTTCTGGAGAAGGGATGGGCACAGCTGGGAACAGCAAGAGCAGACTCTTGAAAAGCATGGCATCTGGGACAGGGGTCCCAATAGCTCGCATATAAGGATATTATGCATCCCAGATTTCTCCAGAGTCGTATTAGTTGGTAACACCAAGAGGAATCTTCTCCAAAACCATTAAGCCAAGTTTGTCCAACCCACGGCCCATGGGCCACATGCAGCCCAGGACGCCTTTGAATACAGCCCAACACAAATTTGTAAACTTTCTTAAACATTATGAGGTTTTTTTTGTTTTTGTTTTTGTTTTTTTTGCGATTTTCTTTTTTCAGCTCATCAGCTGTCATTAGTGTTGGTGTATTTATGTGTGGCCCAAGACAATTCTTCTTCCAATGTGGCCCAGGAAAGTCAAAGAATTGGACACCCCTGCACTAAACTTTTATTTTATTGCCTCCTGGGGTAGCTTAGTGAAGAGATTTCCATGTCTAGTATAACAGAATAACCCTATGTATTTTGTTAGTTTTTGTTTTTAGACATCATGCGTGGAAATTTTGATCCATTAATTCTAAAGTAGATCTGAGAATATCTATCTTTAAGAATCTCATCTGCCTTTTTTTCTTTCTTTTCAGTGTGAGGAGTCATCAGTTAACTAGATTTTTTTCTAATGGAGATGCTAAAAATCTCTGTTCTTATAAGATGTATGATTACCCTAAGGGATAATTCAGAGATCAACAATGTTCAATATGATTATAAGTGATCAGAAATTTAGTGCACTTTGTTGAACACAGCACCTATCAGAACACAGCCTTAAAACTTGTAAGTTGTCAGGAAATGTATAATGTCATATAAGTTTAAAAGGGGCCATTGAGTTAATGGTTAAAAAACAAACAAAAAAAATATTAAACCAAGGGTCAGAAGAGTTGAAATATCTAAATTGTAGTCCTAAACCTACCACTCATTGTTGCTTTTTCTGGACGGCTCACTTCCCTTCCTGAACCAAGTTCCTTCTGCAAAATGTTAGGTTTCAACCAAATAATAATAAAGTCTTCCCCTTATCCCTGAAAGTCCATTAATATTTAGGCATGTAGTAGTGGAATGAACAGAAGTCTGCAATTTTGTATTACCATCCTGCCAATTGCCACAGCCTTGGTAAGGGTTACAGCAAAAAAAAAAAAAAAAAAAAAAAAAGGCGGGGGGGGCTTCAGTTTAGAATTAGAAAGGAAGATTATTGGTTGCTATCAACAAATCAGTCTCAAAGGTAAAATTATGCCTGGGAGAAAGTCTAATTATATTTTAATTGTTCTTTCAACCAATTCAATTATACGCATTTAAAGTCAATAGCTATCAAGAGCCACCGATGAATGAATTTTAGCATGTTTTTCCTCTCCAAAACTTTTGGTTAGAATTCCATTAGAATTTTGAATTGAATTTTGGATTTTACTAAAGGCAATTGAGGGAATGGTTTTAAGTGGAAATAGGATGAAAACAAGAAAAGATGGAGTAAAAGGAACACCAGTGAATCAGGAGCCTAAATTCTCATCCTCCTCTTCATTGCTCAGTGAACAAAGGAAGTTGTTTACCCTGTCTAGGCTTTTGGGTCCTCATCTTTTGAGAAGGGTAAGGTCACTCTATTTGTAAGCAAAGAC
This sequence comes from Macaca fascicularis, assembly GCF_037993035.2. Lineage (NCBI taxonomy): Eukaryota > Metazoa > Chordata > Mammalia > Primates > Cercopithecidae > Macaca > Macaca fascicularis. The sequence goes on from NC_088383.1 coordinate 115,329,164, forward strand.
TTTTTCAGGGAAGATATAATGAGAAATAAAGATAAACAGTTTTGCATTTTTTTGACAGCGCTGTTGACATTTATGCACTAATGATGACATTCTTAAATTCTTAAAATCTGGAAACGGTGGTACTTTAAACCTTTCTATCCTCTTTGAGGAAGGTTAGGCATGTACATGCAGTGAAGTGGAGTGAAGAGAGAAGACAGACAATAAAATGGCACTCATTGGAGTCATTAGGATCACAGTAGTAAAAAAAAAAAAAAAAAGAAAAGAAAAAAAAAAGTCACTGTGAGAGAATAGAAGCATAGGATCAGGTCCATGGCTGTTTTCATTTTCCTAAGACATTCCTGCCATGGTTTTTACCTTTTTCAATGATCAGACATGATTCTTGCTGTCCTATTATTTCTTCAAAGCTATGCTCTGATAGGAGCTACTGAATGGGTAAAGCAAACGTATCCATGTTGGTATGTATTTCTAGAAAATATTAACCCGACCGGACACGGCAGCTCATGCCTGTCATCCCAGCACTTTGGGAAGCAGAGGTGGGCAGATCACCTGAGGTTGGGAGTTTAAGACCAGCCTGGCCAACATGGTGAAACCCTGTCTCTACTAAAAATACAAAAATTAGCCTGGTGTGGTGGCACATGCCTGTAATCCCAGCTACTCGGGAAGGTGAGGCAGGAGAATCACTTGAACCTGGGAGGTAGAGGTTGAGGTGAGCTGAGATTGTGCGGTTGCACTCCAGCCTGGGCAACAGAGTGAGACTCCATCTCAAAAAAAAAAAAAAAAAGAAAAGAAAATATTAACCCATGTTGTTGGGCGTATTGATGTATCTAGATATATATCTATATACACACACATCTGTCTCTGTATATAGATATATATCTAGATATATACAGATATATCCATATCTAGATATATACATACATCTATATACACATACATATCCATATACACACACATATATATACACACACATCTATATACACACACATATATCTGTATACACACACATCTATATACACATATATATATCTGTATATACACACATATATATCTATATATACACACATATCTATATACACATATATCTATATATACACACATATATCTATATACTTACATATATCTATATATGCACATATATCTATATGTATACACATATCTATATAAACACATCTATATACACACATATATCTATATATACATGCACATATATCTACATACACACATATATCTGCATACACACATATATCTATATATACACAGATATATCTATATACACACATATATCTACACACATATCTATAGGTACACACACATATATACACACATATGTATATATAGAGAGATTTATCTATACGCACATAATGCACATCGCATGAAATCAAAAATGAATCTGGGTCATATGAAAGTGAAGTTCTGACAAAAGAAAATTAAAGGTATAGAACAGGCATGTGATTTAAATATAAATGTGATATGAGGGATGAAAGAATAAAAACACTTTTTATTAAGCATTTGTGGTATGATGACTACTGTAGTGGACATGTTTATAAATTATTTCATTTTACCCTTCCTATATATTTATAAATCACGATTATGAGACATGCCTAAGGCCATGGAACTATTCCAGTAAACGATGCTAGAACAGAAATTTGACCTAACTCCATCTGCAGTTGAGGACCAGACATTTTTGTCTAGCTATGCTGCCTTCTGAAAGCTATGCTAGTTATCTTCAGTTATGTCCGTGCTGTCTCCCTTTTCCTTTTCCCCAACTATCTCCAAGAAAAAAAAGGTATTGGAGGAGGGTGCTGTCCATTTCAGTTACTTTTCTCTACACATATTTTATTTTGACCCTTTAATTCAGTATGATGTTTATCATCACAGACAAGTGATTTGCCCATGTTTCTGCCTCTTGTCAACCCAAGCAGAAAACTTTTGTGACAATTAGGACATTTAGCCACTGAACTCTCATCCCTTGTGAATCATACATTAATTAGTGTCAGATAGGATACAGATTGTCAAAATACCCCAGATGCATTGCACAGATACCCGCGCTAATCAACACCTTATTTTACTTTCAGTCTATTGAACTATAAGGTTAACCACTTTCCATGAGAAATGTACTAATTTAATGTAGCTAATGAACTCACCATACTATGTACCAAAGAAAGGTATATTTACCCTATTATTTTCAAAAATATTTACATTTGTTTCAGCCAAACTAGCAATAGGGGTACTTCCTCTGTCTCTTTCATATCAGACACAATTCATGCAGTTATCTTTCAGTGCTTTGAGTATTTTATTGAAGTATTTCTCTGTTCTTATGGTTATGAGTATATAGATCATATGTTCTATTTCTATTATATATCAGGGCCATTAGGTGTATGAATTGTTTCTGAAATTATGAAAATAGTAAAAAAAAAATACTTCATTAACCATTGTAAAACCACATTTTTTACAAAAGTAAAACGCAGTGCAACCCTTAAAATGTATTATTCTTTCTCTTTCAATAATCTAACAAATACAAATCAGATAATTGATTTTTAGATAAATGTATAAATTTAAATCATATATCAAATTATCGTAAACAGAAATACAGATTACAACTGTGAACAATTATGCGGTTTCCTTGCAATTATGTCTCCAAGTGAGGGATACATATTAGAAACTGGCAGCAGGAATTTTTCTTGGAAGCAATGAGATTGGACTGATTTGCATTAGAGGTAATTGCATAAAATGCAGATTTAGAGAAAATCCTTCTACTACTCCACCTGTCAAAACAGTATGGCAATATGAGATAGCCACTTCCCACATTTTCACATTTGGGGTGACAGCTGATTTCAAGTACAGATGGCAACACTTTTTTTTTCATATATTAAAGTCAGCAGCCACTCCAGCTAGAAGGAAGGCACCTGCCATCTTTTCTGCCAACATCTGACACTGACTTCGCCATTTGCTGCAGGAAAGAATTCATAGACTCTCCTCATGTGGTCCAATGGCTCTCATGCCAGATGAAGGGAGAGAAGTGAAGTAGCTGATGTTGTCTCCCTGCCCTCACCCTCCCCCACCCAGCCATGCACAGTTTGGTGTCATCATAAGGAGGACTGGCAGTGGAGGAGCCGGGAGAGCCAATGGAAGCATTACTTGGCATCAGGAGAGAGCAGTTATCTCTTTTTCCCTACTCACTTATTCCCTATATCAACATTTGTCAAAATGTGTTTTATGGACTAATAGTTCTAGAAGATACTCAATTTCAAAGAGGATTCCGTGAATATGTACATTTGGGAAACACTCAAAATGTTAACTCTCTTTAAACCTATTTGGGACCCAAGGCTATTAAAAGTACCAAGAACTCATGAATTTCTATGTATCTATATATTTAAAAGTCTATAAAATTTTTTTCCACCAAAGATGCTTAAAGAAATATTATCCTGGTCAGGTGCAGTGGCTCATGCCTATAATCCCAGCACTTTGGAAGGCTGAGGAGGGTGGATTGCCTGAGGTTAGGAGTTTGAGACTAGCCTGGCTAACATGGTGAAACCCCATCTCTACTAAAAATGCAAAAAGTAGCCAGGCATGATGGTGCACTCCTGTAGTCTGAGCTATTTGGGAGGCTGAGGCAAGAGAATTGCTTGAACCTGGGAGATGGAGGATGCAGTGGACTGAGATCACACCACTGCCTGGGCAACAGAGCAAGACTTCGTCAAAAAAAAAAAAGAAAAAAGAAAAGAAAGAAAGAAAGATTATTCTATAAAACTCAAGTATGCATTATTTCTAAATACAAATCTCAGGTTACTCATCCAGGGGAATTTGATTCTTCCTTTCACTTTAATTATATAAAGAGATACTTTGCTTCAGATAAGCTCTATGTGAATAGGGATTTGTTTTGCTATTATATCCCCCACTGTTTATTGTAGCTGTAATGTCTAAAGGAGACTCCAACACATAGTGGTCACTTCACAAGTATTTGTTGAATAAGTTATAAGCTCTTCTATTGGCCTTGGTTCCTTATTTATTCTCATCCCTTTTATCTTCCCCATCAGCACTTATAGCTCTCTTGGTCCATGTCAGTTTGCCTGGCTGTGAGCTCTCCTGCATGTTTGATTTTGGGGTCTTCCTTGTTGTAAGTCGTCAAACTAAATCCTGATCCTCTGTCATGAATCTATTCAGCATCTGTTTTGTCTGATTCGTATTCTGCTCTGACCTCTGATACCCATAAGACCTTTCTGTACTCTGCTTCTTGTTTTCCAGTTCTGACTTTTGTCCTGACAACCCCAATCACCTATGAAAACATATGCCACCATGAGAGAACAAGAATAAAGCCCATCCAAGGAAGACAGACCAGTTAGACATAGTGACACATTTAGACATACTGTGAATCATAAGTTTTCTAAACAGCATACAGTCTGGAAGCACCAATGGGACATATTTTTAAACAATGGGTCAAACGCCAGAAGTAAATCAGTACCAATGTGCAAATTAGGGAAGCTTGCTATAGAATAAGATAAAAATAAGAAATCAGCAATCCAGAAAAAAAATAATTTCAACTCACACAAAAGTTAGCATTTACCTATCATATACAAAATTGTCAGAAGAGCCAACGTGAGTAAAAAAGAGGCACAGGCAGGGCACGGTGGCTCCTGCCTGTAATCCTGGCACTTCGGGAAGCTGAGGTGGAAGGATAGCTTGAGATCAAGAGTTGGAGACAGCCTGGGCAACATAGTGAGACCCTTCCTCTACAATAAGCAAACAAATAAATAGCCAGAAGTGGTGGCTATCACCTGTAGTCTCAGCTACTCAAGAGGCTGAGACAGGAGGATTGCTTGAGCCTAGGAGTTTGAGGTTACAGTGAGCTATTACCATGCCACTGCACTTCAGCCTGAATGATAGAGTGAAATTGTCATTAAAAAAAAAAAAAAGGCAATGATATTGAGATAACTAAATGACTTAGGTTTGACAGTGTCTTAGATGCTTACTGCCTTCTGGAGCAGGAACACTCTCTTATCATGCATCAACTTTTTGGCCTTGATGTATAACTACAGCATCTTGACTCAATTAATTAGAGAAACGTAACAGGTATGCTTTCTGTTATTTTAATTTCTCAGATTTTTCAGATGTTGGTCAAAGGATATATAATCACAATTAGACGGGTGAAATAAATTCTGAGAGGCCTTTTTGCAGTAAGGTGACTATAGTTAATGAGGATACATTATATTCTTGAAAAATGTAAGGAGAATGGATTTATTATGTTGCTCTCAGCACACACACAAAAGATAGCTATGGAAAGTAAAGAATTAATTAGCTGGATTTAACTATGCCATAATATATATGCACTTCAAAACATCATATTATTGACAAAATCTTATCATGCTATCTGTCCATTTAAAATTAAATAAAGAAAATGCATGGACCAGAAATCCAGAGAGGCCACACTTTATTCCCCAATGCAGCCACAGAGACTCTCAGCATCAGACATTGACAAACGCCAGCACAGACTACAGTCAGTAAACAATACTCTGGACAGCGTCTGTGGGAAGGACGCACAGGCAGAGTGAGACAGAGCCTTGAAAGCTTTTCTTTTCTTATATAATTCAGGCGAACTACATGGTGAAACATAATTAAAGTTCAGCCTCATTTCCGTTCCCTTACAGAACCAAGCTGCAATGAGAGACATGGAAACAAGAATAGAAAGGATGATTGGTACCCTTAGGTGGCATGAATATAATGAATTAATTTCCCTACAGCATTCCTATGATTGAACATGCTGTGCTGAATGTGGTGAGTCTGCGACCAAGTGCCAGTCATTCCGTGACTGCCCTAGCTTTTCAGTGTATTTAAAATAGAGTGACTCCTATGCGCATAAAGACACGTGTACTAGGATGTTTAGTGTTTCATTTGTTTCAGTAGCAAAGGACCACAAACACACAACCTAAATATATATAAAAAAATAAGAGTTGGGGTAAATAAATAGTACATAAATAAAATACTCTGCAATATTAAAAACAGTTTAACATATTTAAGTGTGATATGGGAGGAAAAGGAAAGCATAGAACAGTCTGAAAAATATGTAAACATTTTTGTGTTTTTAGCATGTGTGCATATGAAATATATGCTTATGTATACATAATTATCTTACAAAGAAACTGGTAATAACTTTAATCTCTGGGACAGAGGAAATATTCACTGCATAACCTTTCCTACCATTGGTAAATTTTGAATGCACTTATATTAAGAAAAATACTACCCCTCACACATACATCTAGACACTAAAATCTATATTTCCTCTCAAAACAAAGAAGGGGAGGAAGGAGGTACAGACCATAAATCACAGTTTCATTTTAAAATGTCTAAGATGTATTACCTTTACAATTATTCCAATTTATAATCCACATGGTACTTTCCTCAGCCTGCTATCTAGGTTTATAAAGGATTCATAAAAATTGAATAAAACATTTGAGTATATCTGCGTATATCCATTTTCCTTAGGACAGAGTTCATAGCTTCCATCACATTCACAAAAGAATCTAAGAACTAAAAAGTGTTAAGAAATACTGTTCAGTTTAGGCCGACTTTATAGACAGCTTTTACTAAATTTTGTAAATTCTTTAGATTACATATGATATTATTTGATAAAATAGCCATGTGACATGGTTTGCTTGGCAGGGTAATAAATATTCATCATTTTTAGTGAATACTATGGTATGTAATCTGATCTCAGTTGGGTGATATAAATTTACAGAAATGATACCTTACTCTGTGCTTTTCAAATGAGAAAACGTTGACTTCTATGCTACTTTCCAGCTGACTAGAGATTCCTTGAGGCACAGAAAAAATGGAGCACACCTTTTGGGAGTACTCAATTTACTCAGGAATTGTAAAACTTGATTTTATAGTAGAACAAAGTTAGATTGATTATGCAATATTTAAACTTATTTTTGAGACCACATTTGAGATTTTAAAAATTGTGTGCTCCAATAAAGGATACAATTCTTGGTTATAGGCCCCATAGTCCTAGAATTTGCATTTTCTCTCTGCATACTTTGGTAGAAATATTTGAAAATACCTGCCTTATATTAATACTTTACAAATTACAATGCATTTATACTTTTTTTTACTCCTTTATTCATTCAATATTTGAAGGATCAGTAGGTATTAAAAATCAACATATATATTTCTTGCCCTTTTGGAGCTTATAATCTAATTCAGATACATCATTTCCTTATAACACAGACAGGTATGTAGGTGTAATTCTCTGGTAAAATAACTTACTTCACCTGAACATTAAATGACAAGCAATCAAAAGACAAAACCAGGTCAATTTTTACCATTTGTAGCCTAATAAGGCCTGCTATTATTTGCATATACTGAACTTTATTATTTCCTAATGTTTGCTTTTATGGTTGTTCCCTCAGAAAGAAAAATGACATCAAAACGTAGAAATAGGCTTAGAGGCTGGCATATAAGAAGCTTTAGGGTCTGCCCTTACAAGTAAAAACTGACCAAAGTGAAAAATCAACTCTTCTTGGATTCATCAGAGAAATGAGATAATAGGGCAAACCACTGCCCCCAAATTAGAGACAGACAAGTGAATACAGAGAACCACAACCTTCCAACTAGAAATCTGTGAGCAGAAATCTCTATGGGAACCAGGACTGGAACAGAAAAACCTGAGCTGTAATTGATGAATTGCTGGAAGTTCAGCATGGACATTTCTAAGGTTTAAAAACTTCACGGAGAACAAAGTCATAGGGACACTCCACAATATTGTGAGATCTACCTGCAGAAGGTCAACCAGATTCTCACAGTGAATATCAGAGAAAAATCCTCCAGTGTTTCAGGCAGGAGGAGGGGGAAAGTAACCGTTTTGGAATATATCACAATTTTCTGTTCTTAACAAAGCCTGACCTCAAGAGAAACTATTTTACCAGAGCCCAAAGAAAAGAAGAGCTTAGGAAAATGAATAAGTGAAGGTAAAATAAAAACTTTTATTTTTATTACTCTTTGTTGATCTGACAGTTAACAGTTTGTTCAAATACCAATAGCAACAATGTGTTTCAGTTTACATATATTTCAAATATATATTTACATGCTTAAAGGTAAGTGAAATAAATGACAGGAATGACACAGACATGAGAGGAAAGAATGAGAACTATTTTATTATGATAAAATACTACTGATGAAACAGGATATTTCTGTTCAAAAGTGGACTTGGATTGGTTGTAAATGTATCAGGTGGGTGCCATTACTTTTAATGGCAAAAAACACAATTATGTTTGCGCTAACCTGATATATTGAAAACTCCAGGGCAAGCACTAAAATGGTTTTTAAAAAGTATAATTGATATGCTAAGAAAAGAGAGAATATAGGAACATATACAATGCTTAATTAAAATCACAAGAGGCAATAAAAAAGTATGAAGATAAAAATAGGAAAAATGAATGACAGTGGCAAATAGAAAACAGTAACAAATATGGTCAATATTAATCCACCTATATCAATAAACATCTTAAACTTCAATAGTCTAAATACACAAATCAAAAGACAAAGATTATCAAAGTATATAAAAAGATGACTTGATTATATATTGTTTACAAATACAAAGACACAAATAGAATAAAATAAAGGGATGGATAAAGGTACGCCATGTTAACATGAGTCAAAAGAAAGCAGGAGTAGCTTTGTTATCTTCAGACAAGGGAAGTTATTAGGGAAAAGTGGAGCATTACATAATGATAAAGGCTCAACTATCCAAGGAGACATAATATTCCTTATGTGGATGTGCCTAACAACAAAGTATCAAAACATGTGAAGCAAAAAGAGAATATTATCGCAAGAAGTGATAAATGGATCCACTATTATAGTTGGAGACCTTAACACCCCCCTATCGAAAATAGATTAATCAGACAGAAAATTTGTAAGGATACAGTTGAAATTAACAGCACCATCAATCCACTGAATACAGTTGACATCTATACACTACTTCATCCAGCAATAGCAGATTACACAGTCTTCTCAAACTCACATTGAACATTCATCAAGATAGATCACATTCTAGGCCATAAAGTACACCTCATCAAATTTAAAATAATAGAAATCATACAACATCTCTTAGATAATAATTAAACTAGACATCAATAACATAAATACAGCTGGAAAATTCCAAACTATTTGAAGATTAAACAGCAAGCTCCTAAATGACACATAGGTCAAAGAAGAAATCTCAAGAAAAATTTTAAAAATATACTGAACTAAATGAAAATAAAAATACAACTTATTAAAACTTGTGGGATATAGTAAATGTAGTGCTTACAGAAAAATTTATAGTATTAAATACATATATTAGTAAAGAAGAAAAATATAAAATCAATAATATAAGATTCTACCTAAAGAAACTAGAAAAAGAGGAGCAAATTAAATCCAAAGTAATCAGAAGCAAAATATAATAAACATTAAAGCAGAAATCAGTAACACTGAAAACAGAAATTCATATAGAAAATTGACAAAACCAAAAGCTGGTTCTTTGAAAAGACTAATTAAATTGATAAGCCTTTAGCCAGACTAAGAAAAAAATTAACGGAATTACTGATAATCTCAAGTGAAAGAGGGACCACCACTAAAGATCCCATGGAAATTAAAATGATAATAAAGAAATATTACAAATAACCCTATGTTCACTAATTAGATAACTTAGTTGAAATGAACCAATTCCTTGAAAGACACAATCTGCCAAAAATCACATATGAAAAAAAACAATTTAATAGGACTATACCTATTAAGAAATTTGATCAATAGTTCATAGCCTCCCAAAAAAAGAAAAGCATTAAACCCAGATAGTTTCACTGAGGAATTCTACCCAGAAGATAGAAGTCGAGGGACTACTTCCTAATTTGTTATCTCAGGCCAGCCTTATCCTAATTCTAAAACTATATAAAGACATTGCAAGAAAGGAAAACCACAGATTAGTATCTCTCACAAACATAGATGCAAAAATCATTACAAAAATTCACAAATTGAATCCAATAATGAATAAAAAGAATCAGACACAATAACCAGGTGAGATTGATTCCAAATATACAAGGCTGGTTCAACAATTGAAAATCAATTAATGCAATCCACCCCATCAAGAAGCCAAAGGAGAAAAAGCACATGATTATGTCAATAGATGAAGAAAAAGCATTTGGCAAAATTCAACAGCCATTCATGATAAAAAAACTTTCAGCAAACTAGGAATAGAGGGAAACTTCCTCAGCTTGATAAAAAACATGTACCCCCCCCCCCAAAAAAATAAAACAGAAGTACAGCTAACACAATTCTTAATGATGAGAAACTGAAGATTTTCTGCTAAGATCAGGAATAAGGCAAGAATGTCAGCTCTCACCATTACTTTTCAACATTGTACTGAAATTCCTAGATAATGCAATAAGAAAAGAAAAGGAAATAAAATGTATAAAAATTGGGAAGGAATAAAACTTTTTGTTTACATATGACATGATTACATAGAAAATCTGAAATAATTAAAAACTTCTGGAACTAACAAGTGAATATAACAAGATTTCAAGACACAAGATTAATATATAAAAGGTAATTATTTTCCTATATACAAGCAATGAACAAACAGAATTTGAAATTAAAAACTCATTATTATTTACATTAGCACCCTCAAAAATGAAATACTTGAGTATAAATATTCAAAAAGTACAAGATCTATATGAGGGAATCTACAAAACTCTGATTAAAGATATCAAATAAGAACTAAGTAAATGAATAGATATTTCATGTTTATGGATAGAATGATTCACTACTGGCAAGATTTCAGTATTTTCCAGCTTGATCAATATATTAAACACAATGCCAATCAAAGTCTCAGCAAGTTATTTTGCGGTTATTGATAAGCCAATTCCAAAATTTATGTGAACAGGCAATAGACCTACCTAGAATAGTCAACTCAATATGGAAGAAAAAGAACAGAGTACTGACACTCCCTGACTTTTTAAGAGTTACTGTAAATCTACAGTAATGATGGGAGTGTGGTACTGGCAAAAAGAAAAGACAAGGAGATCAATGGAACAGAATAGAGAGACCAGAAATTAATATAAATATAACCAAGTAATCTTTGACAAGGCACAATACAATGGAACAAAGATAATTATTTCAACGAATGGTACCAGAACTACTGGACACACACTTGCAAACCAAAGAATCTAAACACATACTTTACACCCTTGACAAACATTAACTCAAAATGGATCACAGATCTAAATGTAAGATGCAAACCTATAAAACTCTTGAACAATAACAGGAGAAACCTAGGTGACCTTGGTTTTGGTGAAAACTTTTTAGATGCAACACCAAAGGTGAATATAATCACTGAAAGAAATAACTGATAAGGTGGACTTCATTAAAATTAAAATTTTCTGCTTTGTGTAAAACAATGACAAGCAAAAAAGACAAGTCACAGTCTCTTGGAGAAAGTATTTTCAAAAGACTTATCTCATAAAGGACTGTTATCCAAAATATGCAAAGAATTTTTAACACCTAACAGCAAGACAATGAGCCACCTAATTTAAAAATAGAAAAATGATCTGGAAACCTCCAAAGAAGAAGACATACAGATATGAAGTAAGAATATGAAAAGATGTTCAACATCGTATGTCATTAGGGAATTGCACATTGAAATGAGGATAGCATTACATACCTATTAGAATGGCCAAAATCCAAAATACTGACATCACCAAATGCTGATGAGAATGTGACACCACAGGAAATCTCATTCACTGCTGTTGGGAATGCAGAACGGTACAAACACTTTGAAAGACAATTTGGCAGTTTCTTACAAAACTAGACTCTTACTATATGATCCAGAAATCTTGCTCCTTGATATTTACCCAGATGAATTGAAACCTGTACAGATATTTATCTGTAAATAGCAGTTTTATTCATAATTGACAAACCTTGGAAACAACGAAGTTATCCTTCAGTAGATGAGGGCATAAACTGTGGCACATCCTGAAAATGAAATAGTGCTTAATGCTAAAAAGAAATCAGCTATCAGGCCATGAAAAGACATGGAAGAGACTTAAATATTTCTAAATGAACAATGCCCATCCATAAAAGCTACAACATATTGCACAGTGCTAACTATATAACATCCTGGACAAGGCAAAAAGATTTATGGTTGCCAGGGGTAGGTGGGGCGGGAGGGATGAATAGACAGAGCATAGAGGATTTTTATGGCAACTAAACTAGTATGTATGATACTATAATGAGAGATACATGCAATTATATTTTTGTCAAAATCCACAGAATATACACCATCAATGTAAACTCTAATGTCAACTGTTGACTGGGGGTTATAATGAAGTGTCAATGTAGGTTCAGAGATTGTAACAAATGTACTACTCTGGTGTGGAATACTGATGGTGGGAGAAACTGTGTTTATCAGGAACATGGAGAATATGGGAACTTTCTGTACTTTCCTCTGAATTTTGGGGTGAATCTAAAATTTCTCTAAGTTTATAAATTTTATTAAAAAGTAATATGAAAATTTCTCTCAATAAATAAAGACTCCAATCCATTTTTCTATGGGTGTGTGTTTTTTAATCGATAAAAACTTTCATCCTTTCAATCAAAGAGTTTCTAGTGAAACAAAAGCATTTGGTTAACCACATAGAACTTGGTGGAAATGGATCTATTGATACAAAGTTTGTACTGCTTGCTATAAACAGAGAATCTAGCTAATTATATGCAAATAAGGCTCACTAACAAACACCTAAATAACTCAGCCTTGTCTTCATTAAGCTACAAGATATAGCACATTTCTCAGGGAATTAGACAAGGAGTATTAATCAAAGATGCTTGTAAATCCTAATGAGTTTATTGATTGTTGGCCTCAATGCTACCATCAGCCGCAGCAAACCAAATGACAAGCGTTATTCGAGTAAGCAAATGGTAATCTTCAACATTTAGAATAAAGTTCATTGGTTCATTTTTTAGATATTCTGCTCAAAGCTTCTTTTATGAAACTTCTTTTGTAGAAAGACAGCCTATATGTAAAGCTATCTCTCATTGTCTGCTAAATACCAAGAGTCATGAGCATTTTCTATTTTGCAGCAATCTGGAGAGCATTTGTGGCTGGGAGAGCTGAAAGTTACTCTTTGAAGTAAGGGGGGAGATAAACGGCAGACAACAAATAAAAAGGCAAAAGACTGAAAAGCAAAACTGATTTTTTTTTTTTTTTTTTTTTTTTTTTTTTACTAATGGCTGACCTTGAAGCTGATTTCTCCCTTTACTCCCATATTCTCAGATTTCAATAGTTTCTTTTCACTTCCCCTTGGCTAAAGTGACCACTGAGTATATACAGTTGTTAATTGGTCTTAATGTTACCTAAGAGCTTTCCACTCCATCAGGACCCCCTGAAACATGGCAGCTTTCTGTACAATAGTTTCTTGGTTACTTTTCTGTAATAAAATGCCCCATTCTCTACTGGCTGATGATTCGATCAAAAATTTTAAAGTGTAATTTAGCCCTTGTTATTTTCCATTTTAAACTTCTTCAGTTGGGCATTTATCTCATTCCTTGATACCAGTGATTTATTTCAATTAAGATTCCCCATCTTCAAGCATCACAATTAGCTACCATCATTATTGATTCCCATCCCCAGGGATTTGTTCATGGTCTCAAAGTTGACCATTGACAGTTTAGCACTCGTCCATTGAGATTAAATGAAAAGTGAAAGTAGCAGGACTCTTCTAGCAAAGAACTTCCTTACAATAGCAATAATAATAAGTACAGATATAGTACTTATGATGTAGTAATGTTATATAAATTTTAAAATTTTATATATTTTAATATTTACTCTTTTAATTCTTACAACAATCCAATAAAGTGGTGCTTTTATTATCTTCATATTGCAGATTAAGGAGCTGTGAAGCACAAAGGTTATTTCCCAATTTGATAGTAAGTGATAGAGCCAGGATCTAAACCAACACAATCCGGCTTTAGATTCTATGTCCTTCACCAGTACAATCTACAGTCCAAATAACTGATATTATTGAATGAGTGATAATACTTTCATTAATACTAGCTGCCTATTCTGATAAAAAAAAAAAAATCTTCCATCTTTGGTCTCTCTTGGCTCTATAATTCTGTGATTCTTGATTTGTTCCAAGCTTTGAAATCGAACTGAGTGATAACAATCATACATCTAGCTAATGGGTAAATCAGAACCAAAACTTGGGTTCCTTTGATTTTTACTCAACATTCTTTCTGTCACTCTTACTAGGGATGTAGAGGTTGAACCATTCTGATAAATTACTATTTTTGTTTCCCACAACAGTAGTTTTCTTATGGTTCAATCTAATGTGGGAGAATGACAGTAGCTCTTTCTTCTGATAAAGAGATTACATTCTCTGGATAAAATTGATAGCGGCAGGAGGCAGAAAAATTCTAAGGAGGCAGGGGCGATCTTCAGTGAAACTCCACCTTCAAACTAAAGTAGCCTGAAACATGAGGTCCAAAATGAGAACTTCTATTCCTATTTGTCCACTCTCTCCCAGTTGTTTTTTCCTGAATGCCTTTTTACCAATCAAATGTTGCCTTTTCCGAAACTACCTACCACCCTGTCCCAATCCTGTGCCTATAAGACCCCAGACTCAGTTGGTAGAGAGGAGAGAGATGGCGGACTTCAGGGAAGGGATGGCCTGACTTTGGGGAGAAGACGACCTGACCTCAGGGAAGCCTACCTGCCCTTCCTGTCCCCTCTCCAGCTCCCCACTCCAATGAGAGACATTTCCACCACTCAATACAATTCTCTGCCTTCACCATCCTTCAAGTGTCTGTGGAACTTCATTATTCTTGGATGATGGACAAGAGCTTGAGACCCAAAAAGGCTGTTGCACTGGCCTTTTGCACTCACTGGCAGCAGGCAGCCCCCATGCAACAAGGTAAGGGGCCAATTGAGCTGTTAACACACAGCCGTCTATGGATGGTGGACCTAAGACAGCACTGTGAAACTTCCTTTGGGGTTTCGGGGTCACAGGCACCTTCACCTGGGTGCCGCTGTGGGCACCGCATGGAGCTTGCTCCCACCAGCACCCAGAGCAGCTGGCCATGACCCAGGCTTGCATGCCTACATGCTGCATCATGCAACAAGTTCAGTGTGGTGGGCCGAGTAAACAGTAACCCCTGCTGGGAGTTCGACAAAAGAGGCCAAGAAAAATCCTGCATCATCTCTGGGCTTGCCAGGGATTCTCACCTCAGGAGGGTGAGTAAATGCAGGTGTGACTCTTCACCATTTTTTTTTTTTCCAAGACTTCTTGTCCTCAGACTTTCTTCTAAAGGCAGATGAAGCATCGATCGAACCTTTGAGTGGCCAGTTAAGGGCAAATGACACAGCTACAGAGGACAGGATGCAGCCCTGCCAGTTATCTCTTTATTTTGGGTAAAAGGAATGTTGTTGTTGGTTTGTTTCACTTCATGGAGGTCTAGCCATCATGTGGGACTGGAATCATGTCCTGTAGCAACTGAGGTCATCTGGCTGAGGCCACTCCTCAGCGTTGCTGGAAGGCCCCTAGACTTGGCTCCCTCCCCAACCACCCCTTGGGGCATCAGCCCAGACCCCCAGACTATTTTTATAGTATTTTTCCTTCCTTCTTTCATGGTTTAAAATGGCTTCTACCTCTTCTTTTATAATGTTAAGGATGTTACTCCAAACTGTGAAACATTACTAGGTGGAATGAGCATTTAGCCACACCATCAGATACGCAGTACAGAATAAAGCAATTTCCATCTGTTCTTAGAGGCAAGGAGGGTACAATGATTAAGTCCTTCCCATGTTGAAGGAACCCATGTGCACAGAGGAAGATGTTTTGTTTTCTCCAACAACTTTCCCCAAACCCCCTACACTTAAGCTGTGTTTTTTTTTGTTTGTTTGTTTTTTGTTTTTTTTTTCTTTTCTCCACCATGTCAGGAGTTTACATAGCCCTGCAAATACAGGGACTTTTTCTATGTGAGAGGGTTTTCTTTCCTACCTTAGCAGTCTGCTTATGATAGAGAAGCAACAGAGGAGCAACACCCACAGTTGCCGGCAGCAAATTTGGCGAGGACCATCTGGGATTTAATTTAAATGAATCTATGCACCCTTGAGAGACCTTTTTGTCCCAAACTCAATTCCAAGCTTTGGGTTGAAGCCCTAGAAAGGAAAACTCGAGGCTAGGCATAGTGGCTCACACCCATAATCCCAGCACTTTGGAGGCCAAGGAGGGTGGATCACAAGGTCAGGAGCTCGAGACCATCCTGGTCAATATGGTGAAACCCCGTCTCTACTAAAAATACAAAAATTAGCTGGTGTGGTGATGCATGCCTGTAATCCCAGCTACTCAGGAGGCTGGGGCACGAGAATTGCTTGAACCCAAGAGGTGGAAGTTGCAGTGAGCTGAGATCACACCACTGCACTCCAGCCTGGCAACAGAGCGAGACTCCATCTCAAAGGAAAAAAAAACAGAAGAAGAAAGGAAAACTAGATCTGAGGGATCCAGAGGCAGATGACCATGGAAGCAAAGGGATACAGCATAGGTGGGCAGGAGTAATTTCTGCTGCTTAAGCCCTCATTTCATGGATAGAGGTCATGTTAGTATTTATGGAATAAATGAAGTCTAGGGAACTCATAGCTTATTGACAGTAGGGAGGATAGAAAGCATAGGTAAGTGAGAATAATCTGCCTTCTAGGTTTCATGCTTCATGGTTGCAGATCCTATTGGCACCCATGGGTGGCATCTGTCTATGTCGCTGGAACTCAGGGATAAAAAGATGGAAGGAAAAAGGGGACACCCGTTTTTTTCTCCCTCACACCCCCCAGATTTTCACTCAAAGAGAGAAAGGAACTAAGGGATGCCTAGTTCCCTCTCTCTTTCAGATGGGTAACCAACCATCTTCAGTCTACATTCCTCTGGAGTATATCCTAAACAACTAGGACAGCTTTGGCCCTCAGACTCTGGAGAAAGGATGTCTCATAGCCCTTTACACAAAGGTCTGACCAAAGTATGATTTGCAGGAAGGACTTGCTTGGCCTCAGGAAGGAACCATTCATTTCAACACCATCCTGCAGCTGGATCTTTTCTTTAAACATGAGGGCAGATGGTCCAAGGCCCCATATGTGCAGGCTTTCTTTACCTTGCAGGGTAATATAGATCTTTGCCAACATTGTAGGATTGATCCAACCCTCCTGTTGGCCACCTCAGGCAAGGCTGCAAGGGACAATCCCAGAAAACTAAAGAAACAAAGCCTAGAGGCATCTCCAGCAGGAGAACAAGCTCCCTCCAGCCCTGCTCCTCTGGATCCACCCCAGAGGAGTTTCTCCTCTAGCGTGTCCCCTCCTAGAAATCCCCACTCTAGACAGGCCCCAGTCTCACTTCCGCCCCAATGACAGATGCCTAGTGAATATGGCCCCAGTAACATCCAGGTCCCCTTCTCTCTACAGGACTTAAGGCAAATTAAGGGGAATCTTGGCAAATTTTCAGATGACCTTGACAGGTATACAGAGGCTTTCTAGAACTTAAACCAAGTGTTTGAACTCTCCTGGGAAGATGTTATGTTACTTTTGAATCAAACCCTGATTAACCCTGAGAAGCAGGATGCTCTGCAAGTGACAGAAAGATTTGGGGATGAGCTTTGTATCTCATATAGTATCAGGAAAGGAGATGAGCCTCATCCAATTGGAAGAGAAGCAGTACCATTGGATGACCCTAAATGGGGTCCCAATAATGAAATGGGAGAATGGAAGGGGAAATACTTTCAGGTGTGCCTACTGAAGGGCTTACGTAGGACTAGATCTAGGCCTCTCAACTACTCCAAACTATCCATGATAAACCAGGAATTTGATGGGAATCCCACTGCCTTCCTGGAAAGGCTAAGGGGGGCTTTGGTAAATCACATGTCTCTATCTCCTGATTCAGTCAGGGGACAATTAATTATTACTCAGGGAGGCCCTGATTATCAGGAGGAAGCTGCAGAAGCAGGTCATGGGACAAGACAGTGCTCTACAGAACTTCCTGAAAGTGGCAACCAAGGACTTTTACAATAAAGAGAAGGCCCAGGAGAGAGAGGAGACACAAGAAAAAGGCAGAGGTTTTAATGGCCTCCTTTCATGCCCACAAGCTCCAGAATTCCTGGAATGTACCTACCAAGTGCTACAAGTGTGGCAAGCCATGGCATTTTAGGAAAGACTGTACTGACAGCATGAGGGAGCCACCTCGACCCTGTCCAATCTGTAATGGGGACAACGGAAGGGCCGACTGTCCCTGGAGATGCAGGTCACCAGGTCCAGAGCCAGTCTTACAAATGGTCCAGCAAGACCAACAGGTTCCAGGACTCCTCTCCCTGTCTCCAATGGTCCAGACGACCATTACCATACACGCACCCCCAGGTGATTCTGGTAATTGAAGAGAGGAAGGTGGGCCTCATCCTGGACACCAGAGTGGACCTTTCAGTTCTCCTTCTCCAACCAAGGTCCCCCATCTTCTCTTAGCACAACCATGAGGCACGTCTCAGGGAAGTTGTTAACCTGATATTTTTCCCAAATCCCTTAGCTGTAGATGGGAAAACCTCTTTTTCACCCATGGCTTTCTAATCATGCCTGAAAGCCCAGCTCCTCTGTTGACCAGGGATATTCTGGCCCATATGGGGACCACATCTTGATGGCCCCAGGACAAACTATTTGTCTCCCCCTAGTGGAGAACGATATTAACCCAGAAGTTTGGGCAATTCAAGGTAAAGTTGGCAAAGCTATAACCACCATACTGGTCCAGATCCACTTTAAGGATCCCACCTCCTTTCCACCAGAGGCAATATCCCCTGAAACCAGAAGTTAGGAAAGGGCTTGAAACCATCATTGATAACTTGAAGATGCAGGGCCTCCTCAAATCCCACAATAGCCCTTGTAATACCCTGATATTGGGGGTACAAAAACCCAACAGGGAATGGAGTCTGGTCCAGAACTTCTGCCTTGTTAATGAGGCTGTGGATCCAATTCACCCAGTGGTTCCCAGTCCGAATACCCTGATAACTCAAATACCTGAGGGAACTAAATGATTCACAGTCTTGGACATAAAGGATGCCTTTTTCTGCATACCATTACACGCTGACTCCAAGTATTTGCATTTGAAGATCCCTCCAACCAGACCACCCAGCTAACCTGGACAGTGTTACCTCAGGGACTCTAAGACAGCCCCCACCTGTTTGGGCAGGCATTGTCCAAAGACCTCTCTGAGTTCCTTTATCCTCAGGTTAAAGTTTCACAATAAGTAGATGATATTCTCTGTGTCCCAACTGAGGAACTCTCTCAGGAGGTCAGTAAGGCTCTTCTTAACTTTCCAGCTAACAGAGGATATATGGTTTCAAAATTTAAAGTCCAGCTCTGTCAGACTTCAGTGAAGTACCTAGGTCTGGTCTTGTCAGAGGGGACCAGAGCATTGGACAAAAAAAGGATTAAGCCCATCTCCTCCTTTACCCTCCCCCAAACCCTTAAGCAACTGAGGGAATTCTTGGGCATTACAGGATTCTGCAGACTATGGATACCTGGGTACAGTGATATAACTCATCCCTTATATCACCTAATAAAGGACACTCAGGCATCTAAAACTCATTCCCTATCTTGGGAACCAGAGGCTTAAAAGGGCTTTGACCAATTAATACAAGCCTTGCTTGAGGCACCAGCCCTTAGTCTTTCCATAGGGAAGACATTTAATCTTTATGTGTCAGAAAGAAAGGGAATGACCCTGGGAGTTCTAATCCAGGCCTGAGGTCCAGTTTAGCAGCCCGTAGGCTAAGTAAGGAGCTTGATTTAGTAGCTAAAGGATGGCTGGCCTGCCTCCAGGCAGTTGCAGTGGTAGCCTTGCTGGTACCAGAGGCTGCTAAGTTAATTATGGAGAATAACTTAAGTGTTTATACCCCACATAATGTGGCAGGACTGCTGTCTTCTAAGGGGAGTCTCTGGCTAATGGATAGCTGCTTCCTCAGATATCAAGCTCCAGTATTAGAGGCGTCTGCAGTCCAATTAAGAACGTGTCCCTCCCTAAATCCAGCCACCTTCCTCCCAGAGTAAGCTGGGGAGCTTGAACATAACTGCAAACAGATAGTAGTACAAACCTATGTGGCTAGAGAGGACCTTAAGGAAACCCCCTTAGAGAACCCAGACTGGATTCTCCTTACTGATGGAAGTTCTTTTGTAGAACAAGGGATCCATAGAGCAGGGTATACAATAGTTATGCTGAATGTTATTGTTGAGAGCACATCTCCTTCCTTGAGTACAAGCGCTCAATTAGCCGAACTAATTGCCCAAACAAGAGTGATCAAGTTAAGCAAAAGGAAATAAGTTAACATTTGTACTGATTCTAAGTGTGCTTTCCTAGTCCTCCGTACCCATGCCACTATCTGGAAAGAGAGGAACTTCCTCACAGCTAATGGGTCTCCCATTAAATACCATCAGGAAATTAATAGACGATTATCCTTGGTTTTCTTCCCACAGGAAATGCAAGTAATACATTGTAAAGGCCACTGAAAGGTGGCTGATGAAATAGCCAAGGGAAATAGGTTGGCAGACCAAGAAGCTAAATCAGCAGCGAGAGGGCCCCAGATTTCTAATCCACTTGAAGCCCTTCTAACTGGGAGGGTTCCATAAGAGAAATAAAACCTCAATATTTCTCTCGCAGAAATAGAATCTCTTGGGGATACATCTTTCAGTCCTCAGGATGGCTGCAATTGGAGGATGGCAAGCTTCAGCTACCAGCCAATGGAAATTTCTTAAAATCCTTCGACTCAGGTACACAGGTCCTGACATTCACAGACTGCGTGCAGTATGTTTTGTAAGAAGATTGGCAAGGAGTAGTACTGCTTTGCCAAAACTGTTTTTGGAAAATTATTTAGATAAAGGGAACCCTTGGTAATTGAATGTTAACATTATCTAATTATTTAGATAAAGTTTTGATGAACATGGAAGTGATAATTAACATGGAAGTAATAGTGAACGTGGAAGTCAGTCAATCAAAGGAAACTTTGGATCCTCTTCTGGGTTGACTGACACAACTATCTCAGTTTCTCAGACCCATACTACAGTACAATGAATCCCAGAATCTATTCCAGTGGCCTTTCTTGCCATAGGAGTAGAAAGAAGTTAGTACAGTGTAAGGTACTAACCAGGACTTCTACTTTGGTAAGGATAAAAACCCTTCAATTGTCCTAGAGATGGTTCTCAGGTGAAAATCTGCTATAGTCAACAGGTCATTAATGCTTGCAAGATTTCCCTTAAAAATAATCCCCTCAATGGATGGCTTCTTTCCCCCAGAACCCAAAGGACAAGGTGTTATCTGGGAGAAAACTGGCAAATGGATTTTACCCATATGCCAAAGACGAGAGGCATGCAGTACCTCCTAGTATTGGTAGATACCTTCACTAACTGGGTAGAAGTGTTTCTTTCCATGTCAGTCAGAGAAAGCCTCTGAGTTGATAAAAGTATTAATTAATGAGATAGCTCCTCACTTTGGATTCCCCACGTACCTCCAGAGCAATAGTAGCCCCTCATTCAAGGTGGCTGTGACCCAGAGAGTCTCAAAGACACCAGGCACACAATACCATCTTCATTGTGCTTGGCGACCACAATCCTCAGGAAAGGTAGGAAAGACAAATGATATTATCAAAAGGCACATCAGGAAACTGTCTCAGGAGACTCATCTCCCCTAGACTACCTTTCTTCCCATAACCCTAATACATTTTAGAAACACCCCTTCAAAGCTAGATTTAAGTCCTTTGAAATGATGTATGAATGGCCTTTTCTCACCAATGATTTCTTGCTAGACCAAGAAACCTCTGATTCAATAAACATATAACTTCTTTGGCGCATTTCTAATAGGAACTGAAACAACTGTCAGAGGCCCATTCCTGTGAACTAGGGCCACCTCTATTCAATGCAGGGGACCTAATCCTGAAGGTACTTCTTTCCCTTTCTCCCTCTATAGGCCCAGATTGGAAGGCACCTTACACTGTACTAACTTCTTTCTACTCCTATGGCAGGAAAGGCCACTGGAATAGATTCTGGGATTCATTATACCCTAGTAAGGGTCTGAGAAACTGAGAGAGTTGCGTCAGTCAACCCAGAAGAGGACCCAAAAATTTCCTTTGATTGACTGACTTCCACGTTCACTATCACGTCCATGTTCATCAAACTTTATCTAAATAATCAGATAATGCTAACATTCAATTATCAAGGGTTCCCTTTATCTAAGTAATTTTCCAAAAACGGTTTTGGCAAAGCAGTACTACTCCTTGCCAATCTTCTTACAAAATGTACTGCACGCAGTCTGTGAATGCCAGGACCTGTGTACCTGAGTGTGCTCATGCAATTCAAACCTGGAACACACCTGTCCAGAGAAAGTTTTGCTGCTTGAAGGCCTACTTTTATAAATTCTTTCTTTTTCACATATTCCCACTGGGTGACCAACTAATCATCTGGTTGTTTCATGTAATTTGCTCATAGTTGCCAACACATGTAACGAAGCTATTCACAGACATATCTGTGTGCCATAGCTCAACCAACTCTTATCATAAACATGGGATACAGCTTCATGTAGGCGGCACCCATCTTCTCAACTTAAAACCAGTTGTTACTCTGATTTCTTAGTGACATATATTATCACTCCTCCTATCATCACATAACACTTCCCTGTTACCCTCATAACTTGTCTCTTGGGCTCTTGCACCACTTGTCTAAACTACTCCGAGTACCCCATCTCTTCAATGCACCCATCACACTGTTGCCATAGTAAGGTTCATGACACATTCTCTTTGTTATTTTTCTATTCAGAAAAGATTGACAGTGAGTCTCTGCTGCTAACCAATGAAAATGTTCTGCTTCGCATTCAAGGCCATCTATTCTCATTCACAACATGCTTCCCACTTGTATTTTACCTCCTCTCTTACATAGGTCAGACCTCTTACTGCAACCCTGGTACGTCTATGTTTGCTCACCTCTATGCTTTTGCTTCAACTCTTGCCCTAACCTATTACCGTTATATTCACTTGTCAAGGCTTCAGTCAGACGTCACTTGCTATTACATAAATAAAGCTGTACCTGATCTCTTATTTCAGAATGATGACTCCTACTCCGAAATCAGTGCATTCTGTGCCTTTCCTAAGGCACTTCCCACATTTTTACATCCTAAAAATCTCTGTAAGTTTCTTGCAATAGGAAACTATGTCATTAATCTTTGAACCCTGACAAGTAAAAAAAAAAATAGTTTACACATGTTTAATAGCAGTAAATAGTAGTAGAATGAATGGGTGATAGTCACGTCAATAAACTTTCAAGTCTTCTTTAAGAACTCCTATCCCATGGGCCTTTCTTTCTGAATCTCCCAAAGTTCTCATAACAGCTCCTATATGACATGTGATTTTGCTATCTTTCATATATGGTGAAGAGAAATCCATAGTAATTGAATGTTAACGTTAGAGATTGGGCCCAATGCAATAAATATCTGTTTTTTAGTTTCTTCTCCAATACTGTTGACCATCATTTATTTTACATAGTATCTACCTGTGGTTATCTGAAAAATCAAACTGTCTCTGTCCTCTTAGCCTGTGTGCAATGCTGCTACTTATTCCCAGAATGTCTTTTCTCTACTGGACCCTCAGAATAGATTTCAAAACCCAGTTCCAACTTCTCCTCTACAAAATCCACTCTGAGAATTTACTTCCATGTTCATTATTACTTTAGTAATAAACTTCCACGTTTATTATTACTTCCATGTTCATTATTAGCCCTTCATTGTGGCTCTTATCACATGGTATTATGAAAACCATTATTTTATTGTCTTTGTTTCCCACCATACTATGATTATTTTAGATTAAGAGACAGCTTTGTTTTATTTCTCTATCTGTAATGTCAGCCCAGAAAAGTTTATATATATCTATGTGTGTGTGTATATATATATATATGTGTATATATATATCTCTAATGTCAGCCCAGAAAAGTGTATTGGATATAATTTATCCATTATATATCCATGGATATATATATCTCCAAATGAAAACTAGTTAGTACCAAAGTGAGAAATCAAATTCAAGGGGGGAAACACTGACCAGTCCCATTCTCAAAGCAAGTCTCTATACCAAGAAGAGGGAAGGGCTTTAATTTGAATAATATGTTACATTTGCACTTGGACTAACTTGAACGTTTTTATAACCAAATGTGACCATAGGTTTGCAGAGGAAACCTATGCAATCTGCCCAAAATATTGAAAAGATGATTCCATAGAACGTGACTAAGAGATACTATGGGAGTGAAATTGCCTGATGTATGTCATCAAACTCATATCTTTCCAAAAATTCACAATATTAAGATACTTTTATCAAATATGTTTAAAAAAACTTACACATAATTTCTGAGAGCTATTAATCTGCCTAGTTTATAAATGACACAATGTAAGTCATTCTCAGGACACACTTAAGAGCAACTGTGGGGATCTTTCCCACAGATGCAAACACAGAATAACTTTTTGTCTTTCCTAATTTGTAATTTAACTTGCTAAGCAGAACTAAATACATAATTGCTCCTTGAAAGTCTATGCTATGAATAATAATTTATAACATCACTTGGTGGAAGTGCTACAGAACAGATTTTATAAAAGGTGTTTTTAAACCATAAGTTCTTTTTTTAATGCTTTTCAGCTCTGTTTAAAATGTTTGCAACAGCTTTACAAACCTTTAGATAGTCTTCTGTTTACAATATAAGTGGTTGCTATTCAGAAGATCAAAAATACACTGGAATTTGAGACTGCTTTGTACGAAGACCTTTTTGGATTTATGGGAGTGTTTTGCATTTATTTATTTATTGCTATGTTTCTTTCTCATGTCCTTTAAAAATATCTTTAGAATTCAAGCCAAAAGGCTATTGGTGAGTACAGGCCTGAGAGAGAGTGGTGATGGCTATAATCTGGTTCTTCAAAAGAGTGAATAACAAACTACCTTAATACTCTCTTCATCAGGTAATCATCCATCAGAAACGATACACAGAGCTTAGGAATTATAGGCCCATATTTACAAATTGTGGACTTTTAATAATAAATCTCCAAATATGTTTATTATTCTTAAGTCCCAAATGTTTAGATGTTTAATACATAAATCCAGAATTTTTTTTACTGATTTGAACTTGGCTGTATTTTTATTTTTGAATTTCATAAATTATACAGGAATAGATTAAGAGGTCAAAAACCTAGAGATCAAAAATCAAGATTGTTCCACTTGTCTTTGTGAATAGAGTACAGTTACCAGTTAACCTCCTCTAGTTAGGAGGACAGAATCCAGGGTCCGATTAAGCCTATGTTCAAGTCCTAGTCATCTACCTTAATTAAGCTGAGAGCTGAGCAAATTGCCTAAATGTCCCGAGCCTGTTTTCCACTTTTGTAAAATGAGGATAATATCAGTATCTGACCCACGCTGAGCATAAAGACTATGATATAACCCATGTAAAGGGTTTAGCATAGTACCCAGAGTAAAATAGATTATCAACAGATGCCAACAACTGTTATATTTCTGACACTAGGTCAATTTGGAGAAATTAGATGGAGCTGGTCAATTTGCTCAACTCCATCTAATTTCTCCCCAGAGTTGTGCCCCAGTTACATAACAGCCAATATTGAAAATGAATATTACATGAAATAACATACATTTTGTTGTGGCTGTTTATCAGTTGTGGGTAACTCAGAATTTGGAGTCCAATACCAGATTGAAAGAATGGTTGTTTTAAGAAAAGGCAGCTACTTTATGAAGAGATCCTATTGCTTAGTATGCTGCTATGTGATGATTCAGAGAAATATACAAAAAGCTAAATTTCTAAACCAGTGTTGCAATACGGTGCTTTCTGTAAGTAGCAAATTAGAAGACTGGCTGTCAGCCCACTTGTAACATGGAGAAATTTATGAAAAAATCTGCCTGTTATTGGGGATGGGTAGTCCTGATTCAAAGCGTGGGGAAAGACTAAAAGTAAGTATTACCGTTAAGGGACTGACTCCCTCTGCTGGGTACTAGTTGGTTCTTGTTTTATGTCTCTAGTGTTTAAATGGTGACGGTTTCCTTGTGCTATGACTCTGTTATTAGCCTCTCTCTGTGGGATTGATATGGTTTGGCTCTGTGTCCCCACCAATTTCATATTGCATTGTAATTCCTAATGTTGGGGGAGGAACCTGGTGGGAGGTGATTGGATCATGGGGGCCGACTTTCCCCTTGCTGTTCTGGTGATATTACATGAGTTTTCAGGAGATCTGGTTGTTGAAAAGTGTGTAGCACTTCCCCCTTCACTCTCTCTCTCTCCTGCCACCATGTAAGGATGTGCCTGCTTCCCCTTCACCCTCTGACCATAACTGTAAGTTTCCTGAGGTCTCCCCAGCCATGCCTAACTGTGAGTCAATGAAACCTCTTTTCTTCATAAATTATCTAGTCTCAGGTAGTTCTCAGGTAGTTCTTTATAGCAATGTGAGAACGGACTAATATAGGGATGTAAAGTAAGTTACATTTAAGAAAAATATCACTCCTGTGTACACATGTCCCCCCACATGGAAGACAGAAACTTAGGGGTCTGGATGATTTCAGCCTGGTCTCTTCACTACTGGAGAACACTTAATGGGTCCTGACATGGCGAGACCCCATCACTCGGGTGGGAAATAAGATGTGTCATACCCTCGTGGAGATCTGACAAGCTGAGAAAGTGGAAGCCCAGGGCAATATCAGAGACTTTGGCAAACATTTGGTAGCAGAACTCTACTATGTTCATGGGGTGATGGAGGGCAGGGGGATTTGTCTTAAGCCTTATCACATAGATCCTTTTCAGATTCAGACTTCTGGTCTTAGCGTCATGAGAGATTATAAATACACCCATTAGAAACTTATAAAAAGTGCCAATTTCTAATGGAAATGTTAAGTGGAAAATCTAAAGTGTCAATATGTTAAGTAGATTTTTACAAAATTTCACAATTTGTGCAACCATTTTTTATTTGATAATGGAATGAGAAACAGAAAGCGAAAGGTGTGTACCATGGTCTCTCTTGACTCTGAGAGACTACGATTATAGGATCAGCAGATGTTCTTTAGAAACTTGTTTCGGTTCTGTTTGTATTTTCTGTTAGTGTTTTTCTCAGTAGTGAATAAAATTCTTTTAAAATGCCAGTGTCTCAGCTTTTCTAAAGAGAACTGGCTAAAAGATTTCCATTCAGACTTAGGCAGGGGAGGCAGGTATGGTGCTGGTGAGAGGGAGAGCTGAAGACCTAAGGCAGGCAAAAGGGTGATAGTGAGTCTCAATCATGAGGACGCCCCTAATCCTACTTTTGCCCATTCAAATTTAGGCGACTTTGCATTTCAGTTTTCAAAAGGAAAGCTGCTACTGTACAGCATCCTTCATCTTCTGAGGGCTCTGCTTAGACAAGATCAAATCCAGTTATTTCATTTGGCAGAGATGGGACTGCATCTAAACTGTCTCTGCTTCTGTGTAACCACAGGGAGCTCAAATCAGTATTACTTCTTACTCTGCCTTTCTTTGTCAATACCCTGTCTCAATTCAAAGGCAATCAGTAAAAATGGCTATTTTCTGTTCCTTCTTTTTGCCTATAACAGAACCATGGTACTGGAACAGACCAAATCTGCATAATATTACATATGTGATTTAGTTCTTCCAAAGGAAGTTTGGAGTGAGCCGTAGAGTCCATTGCTAGTTGTATTGCAACAAGCGTTTCTTTCAGAGGACTGCTAAAAGGTACATGCTAATTGAAATCTGGAGGATGGGGACTGGGTGTCAGTCAACAGATGCAGTCTGGCTTTGGGGAGGCATTTGTCACAGATAACATTGCTGAAAACAAAACTTACATACTGATCCTAGAACAAGCTGAGCATGGAGAAGCTCCCTGTCTCCACGGATACACCAAGGGCTGCTTTCCGCCATAAAGCACTTGGGCTCCAGCTGCTGCGGGATAAAGCAGATCAGATGCTAATGCTTCTTGTCTGTGTAGGATGAGTCTGAACTTGTTGCCATGGAAGGACGACAGCTTTCAGCTTCGAGAAATCCAGCTTTATCTTCTCGGCTACAGAGTGTCATTAAATGAGTGCCCTTGTTGAAGGTACAAAGGAGGAAGAGTGAGAAGAGAGGGTAGAAGGAGAGACAAACTGATGAATAAAACCTGTGTTTTCAGACTCAGTGCACAGCATCTGCATACGGTCAGATAAGATTTTAAAAGTAGGTAGAAAGGTAGCTGCCCCCAGGATAAGTTCCTCACAAGGGAAAGCGTAAGGTATCTCACTAAATTTTATATCCCCAGACTATGAGAGTGAGAGTCAAAAGACTCTCAGATATATATTTGAAAGGAATTTGAGCTAAACTGTTTAATGTTTGTTGAGGGACTGCAGGGATTACTCAAGTCAGTTGCCTTTAAAATCAATGTGCTCAAAATGTGTGCCTTTAACTGAGCGTCTCCATCAGCATCACCTAGACCCCAACTCAGCTCTACTAATCATAATTTCTGGATAAGCAACCCTGCAACACCCAACCCACCTCAGCCCCACCTAATGCCACAGGCCTAGGTGAATAATAAACATGTCACTATTTGAGAGATGCATTACCTAGAATTTCCAGAATGGATTTATCACTGAAAAATCAATTTGAACTACCCTTCATCTGAAGCTTCCCTGTCGCACCATGCATTTACTCCCAGTTTGTTATCATCTGGTATTGTTTTCATAATTTCTGTATTTTAAAATTGCTTGTTTGCCAAAAAAACACATTAAAATGGACAATAGACAGCAATAGGCACTCCTCAAAAGAAGATATGTATGCATCTAACAAATATATGAAACAATGCTCAACATCACTAATCAGTAGAGAAAGGCAAGTCAAAACCACAATGAGATACTATCTTACACCAGTCAGAATGATTATTACTAAAAAGCTGAAAAACAACAGATATAGGCGAGGTTGTGGAGAAAAGGGAAAGCTTATACACTGTTGGTATGAATGTAAAGCAGTTCAGTCACTGTGGAAAGCATTTTGGAGATTTCTTAAAGAATTTAAAACAGAACTACCATTTGATCCAGCAGTACCTTTACTAAGAATATACTTAAAGGAAAATAAATTGCTCTACCAAAAAGACACAAATAAATTGTTCTACCAAAAGACACTTTTATGTGCATCACAGTACTATTCACAATAGCAAAGACACAGAATCAACCTAGATGCCTATTAACATTGGACTGCATAAAGAAAATATGGTACATATACATCATGGAATCCTATGTAACCATACAAAAGCATGAAATAATGTATTTTGCAGCAACATGGATGCAGTTAGAAGCCATTATCCTAAACAAATTAAAGCAGAACAGGAAACCAAATACCACATATTCTCACTTACAAATGGGATCTTAACATTGAGTACACATGGACAAAAAGATGAAAACAACAGACACTGGAGACTAATAGAGGGGTATATTAGTCCTTTTTCATGTTGCTGATAAAGACATACCCAAGACTGGGCAATATACAAAAGAAAGAGGTTTATTGTTCTTACACTTCCACATGGCTGGGGAAGCCTCATAATCATGGTGGAAGGCAAGGAGGAGCAAGTCACATCTTATGTGGATGGCAGGAGGCAAAAAGAGCTTGTGCCGAGAAAACCCTATTTTTAAAACCATTAGATCTCATGAGACCCATTTACCACCATGAGAATAGCAGAAAGAATGCCCCCATGAGTCAATCATCTCCCACTGGGTCCCTCCCACAACACGTGCAAACTATGGGAGCTACAGGATGAGATTTGGGTCAGGACAGAGAGCCAAACCAGCTCAAGGGGGAAGATTGGAGGGAGACAACGGTTGGAAAGCTAACTATCCGGTATTATGCCCACTAACTGGGTGACGGGATCATTCATACAACAATTAAAAGCAATCTCATGCAACAATTTGTATGCAAATTTACTCATGTAACAAACCTGCACATTTACCCTCGCAACTAAAAGTCAAATGATATATATTATTTATATATTAACATTGGACTGCATAAAGAAAATATGGTACATATACATCATGGAATCCTATGTAACCATACAAAAGCATGAAATAATGTATTTTGCAGCAACATGGATGCAGTTAGAAGCCATTATAAATGATATATATTTATATGCAGTTAGAAGTCAAATAAATGATATATATTATTTGACTTTTAGTATAATCTCTATATATCTGTATATACATTTGACTTTTAGTTTTGGGGGTACAATATTTATAACAATATAAATACTTAAATTTATAATGATATTGCTTTATATACATACAACAATATAACAATAAATAAATATATAATTTCTTGTTTAGATATGGGTATTCTTTCCTGAACTGCTTTCTGCCCTGTTATTACAATTGTGTTCTCCAGCTCTAAGACTAGTCTGTGAATTTCAGTTGTGTCCTTTTGGTGCCCAAGTCACACTCAGTGCTCTCAATAAGACTCTCTTTAAAGCCTGCCCTGACTTATTACTATTATTCCTCTAAGTCTCAAAAGATTTTTTAGTATTAAAGAGTAACTCTACTCTCATTAGAAAGATATCCTCATTACTGGTGAGCAATTTAGCAATACGAATTAAGCAAGATTTTTAACCATACTTACCCAGTAAATAAACAATGATATAGACTAAAAGAGAATGATAAATATTAATTATGGGGTTATTCAACATATAATGGTAAAATTTGGAAGCAATGTAAATGTCTGTGAAATAAGTTTTACACGCTACATGAGGAAAACTATTAATAATATTAAAATGTCCTGGCCATGTAATATGAACAAAAATATTTAAAACAGTATTAAATCAGATCATTCAGTATGATCTCAATAGATTTTGTCCCTAAAGACTACTTATGCCATTCAAAATTTAAAGTAACCAGAAAAAAAAAAGAAAGAAAAGAAATGGAAGAAAATAAAATTGAGAGTGAGCTGGACTGGGGGAAAAAAGAGAGAGAGAAAGGGAATAAATGAGGAAATAAAATCATTAAAAAGACAAAATAGGAAGAACATGATTATAAAGAGTGCACTAAGCAAGGTGAAACCCAGCCTTAGCCTGCTGTCTCCATAGTATTCTCACCAGGTTTAATTTATCAGGGACTCAGTGAAGTCACTGGCACAATTGCTGGCCAAGATAAGAGCTCTAAAATTGTGTGAATGTTGCCAAAGGCAGTGGAGTTTTGGAAAAGGAACGTCCCCAAATAAGGAAAAATGCAAGGGAAAAAAGCAGTTTTGGTTCTTGCCAGATGAAAGCTACCTTTTCCCTGACAAGACACCCTAGTATGATCTTACATATGGGGGAAGCATTAGATAAATAACAGTAGACAATTCAAGTGTAATGAGAATGAATTTTAGGCCACAAACTGAGAGATGCAATGAATCAAAATTCTATAATTTTTTATTTTGCAACTATATTTCTATTTTAATCCCTTCCTCTGCAAAGGTATTGGAATATTTGATCTATTCCAGTTTATCTACACTTCACAGATTTTTCTCCCTATGCTGACTCTGAATATCAAGGCATGAGAGCTCATCATGCTGTTAGTTCAGCTTTTCATTGTTCAGTCACTCTTTGTGCCCATCCACAAAGCCCCATTCTATTAACCACCTCTTTCTATTAACTTTGTGTCACTTATGGCTACAAAGGAGTCTTCCTGATACTTCTGTGCCTTGCAGAGCCACTGGAAATATCTAATATCTGCAAGACTGCCTAAGGCCTCATTTTTCTAGACACATCATACAGCCACTTCCTCTTTATGGAGCCTTACTACCTTTCCACAAATTCTTTTCTTCCCTGTATCCATGCATATGCAATGTGACTGACTTAGTTTTTCAATTCCTTGAATACGGCCTTGTAACTTGTTTTAGCCAATGCACATGTACCAACCAAGGTATAAGCAGAAACTTGAAACGTGCCAGCATACTTTTCTCTTACTGGATTGGAAAACTTGATACCATCCTGAAAACGTGAATAAGCCTGAGCTAGCCTTTGGTCACCTTAACTCTTTACTCCAAACCAGAGGCTGGTGGGATTTTAGTCCCCTCACTAGACTGCATAAGACGGAGGGTTTTTTAATTTAATTTTTACATTGTAAATTGTACAGGATAGTTGTGTACTGAGTCACAAAGGTGCAGTACACATGGAAAAAGTGATGATGTTAGAGAAACCAGACATAATAGCAGGAAGTCCTCGAGAAAACAAGCAGCAATGGGGCTTAGAGCCTGAGTGTAAGATCCAGTTAGTAACAGGGGCAGGGATGTCACAATAGCAGTGAGAAAGAATGCTCAAAGTGTGAGTCCAGTTGCACACAGGTTGATAGATTCAATGGTGAAGGAGAATTTTTCTTACTTCCATGAGTTTTTCACTGAGAGTAAAGGTGGTCTGGAGAGAATATGGAGTTTGAAAGAATAACTAAAGTGAGTTCACTAGACAAATGTAGAAGGGTGTCTGGGCACTTCTGAGTGGTCCTGGGTACTCACTTAAAATTTGCTGTTATAAATTAAAATGGAGCCCTAGTGGTAAGGCTGTGTGATTCCTCCAGACACTGGGAGCAGAGGGAGAAAAGCAGGGAGGAAGTTAGGTTTGGGTAGTGCTGCAGTTTTGTGAGACTGTCAGCGGGTGTCAGGGGAAGGTGGAAGGAATTGAAAGTACATTAAACAACTTACTACAATGATGGACCCATGAACCCTAAGTTGGTTAAGAGGGAAAATGAGTACATAAGTCAGGAGAAAGTGGAAAAATTGTAGTCTAAGTGGGTTGGAAGTTCAAATGGAGTTAAATTGTTGTCATGGATGGAATGGAGTAAATGAGCATAAAATATAGAAAATAGTGATCAGAGAGATTTGAAATTTAGGCTTTGGAAAGATGGTATAGCCAGTGCTGATAATGACTAAGCAATTAAGAGAGAATTGGGTAAGGTAAAGTGGTAAAAATATGAGAGCCGTTTACAACGAATTATCCCCATGACTGTTACTGCCCCCAAGAAAGATTACAAGTTAAGGATAAAAAAGTGACTACAGTGCTAAAATTGGAAGAGTAGTAAACAATAACAATGAGAAGGGTGATATGGTTTGGCTGTATCCCACCCAATCTCATCTTGAACTGTAGCTCCCATAATTCCCACGTCATGGGAGGGACCCAGTGGGCGATAACTGAATCATGGGAACGGGTCTTTCCCGTGCTGTTCTCATGATAGTGAAGAAGTCTCACGAGATCTTATAAAGGGGAGTTCCGCTACCCCAGCTCTCTTGCCTGCTGCTGTGTACGACGTAACTTTGCTCATTCGCCTTCAGCCATGATTGTGAGGACTCCCCAGCCATGTGGAACTGTGAGTCGATTAAACCTCTTTCCTTAATTACCCAGTCTCGGGTATGTTTTTATTAGCAGCATGAGAACAGACTAATACAAAGGGAGAGAAAGAGGCCATGTACGACATCAAATAGCAGGGGTTTTTGAGGGAGAAAAGAAGCAACAGCCACATCAAGAAACAATTTTATTTATGGGACTTGTGTTGTAATGATTATGAGCATCAAATATAGTGTTGACTTCACAGAGCCTCCAGGGAAGCAATGAATTCAGTAGAGATGCAGTGTTCTAATCACGGCAAGGAGAAGAAATAATAACTGAAAAGGTTAAAGAGACAGAGAATTTTTGTGTTGCTAGATTATAAGATTTTAAGAATTCTGAGAGTTTTGGGGGACTAATGAACAGTATAAATCCAATTACAGGATGTACATATTCACACTGGGGGAAATCCATCTAGGTGTAGAAACAAGGAATTTTAGACTTGTGATGATGATTGACATAAGCAAGGACATAGGGAATGATTGGTTCTTTCCAAACTATCTAACAGGGAAAGATAAATTATAAAAATATATTCTCCTTGAGATTGGTTGAAGTGGTGAATCGCAGTCCTTATGATATTGTTTATCAAGGAGAAGAGCTAGGTAAACACATTGTTTCTTACTACATTGTATTTTATAGCCAAGAAGAACATGTGGAGACTTTAAAACTAGACTTTATTCTAGTTCTAAAGAAAGCAAAAAAAAAAAAAAAAGGACCATGTTCAAAGCAACCTTACAAGAAAACTTACACGAGGGGAAAGGAACTGGACTTTAGTTCTAGAGTCGCCACATGTTTTTCTTGGCTTTTAAATAGCATGTAGTGTAAATTCAGAATGTATTTATTGTTAATAGAGCTTGAAATGCTAGCCCTTCAGAAATGAATATATGGCCATTGTATTTACAAAACTGTCTTAGACTTTGTCAGAGCTCTCAGAATCTTGATGACAGAGATCAGTTCCTTAATTGGAAATGGCTGAGCTTTACTCTTCCCCACTTGGGATGAGTCTAGTTTCTTGCATTAAGGTAATGCAAAAGGAACCAACCTGGCAATAGCAGGGTGTTTCAGCAAAATGCCTGTGATGTAGTTAGTGCAGTCTATGAAATTTTAAAAGGACCTAGGGATGTAGAAGCCTTACATCTCCTTCCCCTCCTACCTAACACATTCATTTTCAATTGTCGATGTTAATACTTTTCCACCTGAACTTGCTAAAATGGTGCAGAATGATTATAACCTTATCAATAAAGTCAGAATTTTTAAAATGGACGGCAAGATTTAATTTTCAGATCCCATGAATTTCTATTGATTTGGGAGTACACAACCAGGGGTAGTGAGAAAGTAATCTGCAATTTGTATCAAGGATGCCTATTTCAAATGCCTTTGTGTTCCAAAGTTGTTACACTGCAGAAAAATAGGTAACACTGCTGATGAGAAAAACTCATGAAAATCTTCCTAGATATTACATTTTCCTAAATTCAGTTTTAAATGTGAGAAAAAGAGATCATGGTAACCTACTAAATATGTGAACTTACATACCTTAAGCTGTAAAAAAGGATCACATTCAAAATGACCTTAGAAGGAAATTTACATGAGGGGAAAGGTTTCTGTTGTACTTTTGTCTTAGAATTTGTCTTTTCACTTTAAAATGCATGATGAGAAAAAAATGAGAACTAAAAAAATGAACTATATGAAAAAAGAAATTTGCCTACAGTTATGTCATTGAATATTTCCATGTGTGCCTAATTTTTCACGTTCAACTAGAATAAAATATGAGTAAACTTAGAAAAATAAAAAAGTATTATACAGATATTTCTTCAAAGATGGCAATTATTTGGTTTCCTCTACAATGTCTAATTCAGGTATCTTTAATTCTAGATCAAGGGCAAAATGAAATGAGTGGAAGCACCGTGAATAGTGATGCTTTCTTACCAGATTTACACAACTAGAGGAATACATAGGCAGCAAAATTATGGTCTATGCCAACAGAGAACTTACTCTGAACTTGCAGACAGAACATTTATTAAATGGTACACATAGAAATCTAAACATTGCTCATAAGAGTTCCTACAGTTCAACATTGGCCAAGGTAAATTGGAGAAGGCCATGGGCTAAAAGGGAGGTTGCCTTAAATGAGTAAAGAGACACGATCTAGAGAGGAGATGGTTTTGAGTGCACGAACATGAACAAAGCAGACTTAGTCAAATACAAACTTCAATACACAAGGATATATCATTATTTTTCCTCAAATTATACATTGTAATATGCCTGGATTTGACAAAATATAAACATTTTTTCATTGATTATGTTATTTTGGAAATGCATTTTTTTCATTTCAGTTTCCAGATCACATTAGGAAAATCAACATTTCTCTGCAATCTCTTTTTTAAAAAGCAGTAATGTCTCTGTGTTTTATTTTATACTCTCGATATATTGAATCCTTTGACCTCCAGAATGCAAAAACACAAACAACTAATATCGATTTTGTATATAGTTCTGGGTAACTATGGATTTACTAAATCACTCCTGGACTTATATACCAGGTTAAAAATTTTTATATTGCTACTCTATAATACATATTTTCTACAATAAAATAAAATATTCACAGTGAAATGGACAGATTCGTCTCCCTGGGAATTAACATGTTTGTTTTTATGAAGAGAGATCTACATTAATATATTGTCTTTCCTTCCAGTAGCTTTCAAATTTTTATGGAGAATATGAGACATAAATTGACAGAATATGTTTAAACTTGCATATGTCCATCACCTAGCTTCAACAATGAACTCATGGTGAATCATATTAAATCTATGACCATTCACTGTTTTTCTCAATTATTTTGAAAAATATTATATACCATGTAATTTTCTTCATAAATATTTCAATATGCATCTCTAAAAGACAAGGGCTTTGTTAGACATAAAAACAATAGCATTATCACACCAAAAATAATTTAAAAATCATTTTCAATATAATCAAATTTGCAGCTAGTATTCAAATTTCCATTGTCTTACGGAGTTATTTTTAACATTTATTTGAATTAGGATTTAAATACTGCCCCGACATTGGGATTGTTCGATATATGTTCGAAGTCTCTTTTAATCTATATAATCTTTCTGTTTTTTGCTCTGTACCTCTCGCAATTTATTAGCCAAATAAACAGGTAATTTTGTTTGTGGACTATTACAAAATGAATATTTTGTTGATTGAATCACCATAGTAGAATTTAACATGCTCCTCTGTCCTCTGTACTTACTATAAATTGGAAATTAGATATAGAAGCTGATCTGATTCAGGTCAGATTTTCTTTTTTCAATACTATTTTATAAATGATTTTTTTTTCATTAGGAGGCAAA
The DNA here is from genome assembly GCF_037993035.2 of Macaca fascicularis. NCBI lineage: Eukaryota > Metazoa > Chordata > Mammalia > Primates > Cercopithecidae > Macaca > Macaca fascicularis. Next base: position 115,365,930 of record NC_088383.1, read on the forward strand.
AAATATCTAGCTATCTCTCTCTTTATGACATACTCAGCCTTTGTTGCTGAATGTCTAGACTTATTTCTTCAGTGGAGATTGAAAATGATTTAACCCCCTTTCCTCACCAAAGTTCCAGTAAACTTTCCAGGGCAGACAGATGGAAAAAAAAAAAAAAAATCTCCTAAAGTGCATAATTCTTTAATACCAGACCTCCCCACCCCATCAAAAAAAAAAAAAAAAAAAAAAAAAAAATTGAATTATACACCTATCAGTCCATTATGGCTCCAGGAATGTAAAAAACCTAATGCCATGAATCACCCTATGAGGAACAGGTGAGGGATAATTTCAAGTTCACTTTATTTGAAATCTATGAAGGATAATTAATCAGGTGTTTGTTTCAATAGCTTCTTGATTCTTTAATGTTTGCTAACATTTGCTAAAATCCCATCAGTGCTGGAGACTGGTCAGACATTTGCATATCCCAAGCAGGAGCGAATGGATGCTTTTCAGTACCCAGTTAAGTTGCTTTTTCCATTGTTTTCCAAGCAAGTTGATTGATCACAGGATCCTCTAGGATCAGAGTCATGCCTGAGTGCATTCTGAGTCATGCTGGTTCTGCTACTGATGTTCCCTACGACCTTGTCTTTGGTTTTTGGTTTTGTGTAGATGCTCATTCAATGTTAATCTCCAAGTTGAGACCTTTCTTTTTTCTTAGACGGAGTCTTGCTGTCGCCCCAGGCTGGAGTACAATGGTGCAATCTCAGCTCACTGCAACCTCTGCCTCCCGGAATAAAACGATTCTTCTGCCTCGGCCTCCTGAGTAGCTGGGACTACAGGCATGTGCCACCAAGCCCAGCTAATTTTTTTTTTTTTTTTTTTTTTTTGAGATGAAGTCTTGCTGTTACCCAGGCTGGAGTGCAGTGGCGCGATCTCAGCTCACTGCAAGCTCCACCTCCTGGGTTCACGTCATTCTGCTGCCTCAGCCTCCTAAGTAGCTGAGACTACAGGTGTCTGCCACCATGCCCAGCTAATTTTTTGTATTGTTAGTAGAGACGGGGGTTTCACTGTGTTAGCCAGGATGGTCTCGATCTCTTGACCTCATGATCCTCCTGCCTCGGCCTCCCAAAGTGCTGGAATTACAGGCGTGAGCCATCACGCCCAGCCTAATTTTTGTACATTTAGTAGAGATGGGGTTTCACCATGTTAGCCAGGATGGTCTAGATCTCCTGACCTCATGATCCACCTGCCTCAGACTCCCAAAATGCTGAGATTACAGGCATGAACCACCACACCCTGCCTGAGACCTTTCTTAATTCAGACATTTCCACTTCCGAGATTCTCTTAATGGAACACAGAGAAAAGTATATTAGGGAGGAGCCAATGTTAATGGGCTCGTTTACAACCACAGTACACGATCTGTTTTGCACGATACCTACTACTGGTAGTAAATCATTACTCATTTAGGAAACAAATGAATGAAAATTTTAGCCTGTCTGCCCCTTTTAAAATATACTTTCTAGCAAAATAGATAATCCACGGGATTTTTGTTTTCCAAAACCCATGGGAATTTGTTATAATTACACAAAACAATTTTCCTTCCCTAATCCCTTCTCCCAGTTACCGCATGAACTGGACACATTAAACAATATGCAGTTCCCAGAGATTATCTGATGTTCTTAAATATCTATACCTTTGCAAATTCTGTCATCCTGTGAAAACTTCTCCTAACCTACCTTTTTTCCTGCCCACCTAATTTTTTAGACATGCAGCTAAACAAGCATTTATTAAACGGGCACAGGCACAGTGAGACACAGACGAGAACAGGTTGGACCCCTCAAAAAATTTGTAGCTAAATCAGGGAAACAGACACGTAGACAAAACATGTAATGTGTTGTGATGCGCACAATCTAGAGATTGTTCAGTGGTGAAATGAAGGAGGCAAATTTTAGCTTCTGAGGCTCAGGAAAGGTTTTTTTGTTTGTTTGTTTTTTGTTTTTTGTTTTTTTTTAAAGAAAGAAGGACTAGGTATCTACTAGGCAGATCGTTGTTGGAGAAAGAGAATTATAGTCACAGGCAACAGCATGTGTGAAGGCACAGAGGCTTGAAATAGTATGGCACAATCGAGAATTCAAAGTAGGTTGCTATGACTGAAGAACTAACGGGCATTTTTTAAAAATTTATTTCTAACAAATATCCACAGATGGGCAGAGGCTAGGACAGGGGATACCTTACATACTATACTAAAGATTTTGAAATTTATCCTACAGATAAGGGACTAATGAAGTTTTTTTCTAATGTCAGATATGACACTGCTAGATTTGGATTTTAGAATGATCATTTGGTGACAATACATATACTAGAAGTAAATTAAATAGGACTTTCTGAAATTAATTGGAAAACAATACAGATAATATACTAGAAGTAAATTAAATAGGAGTTTTTGAAATTAATTGGAAAACTATATGGGAGTAACTAGTTTACCTTCATTTTAAAAGGCTTTTTCTCATCTCCTAGCATAGGTTGAGTAAGGTAGTCATATAACTTATAATCGCAACCAGGATTCTTTGCAGGGTGAAATTGGCTGCCAATAATAATTACTGAAGGGCATTTGAAGTAAACCAGAATTCTCCCAAGTATAGAGTGATCTTAAGCTTAGGGTCCCTTGAGTGCTCCAATGGCCCACTTGTTGAATGTTCATATTCCTGTGTTTTGCAGTTGTTGTTCTCTTGCCTATTTTTCCAAATAAACTGTATGGTTTCTGAAGACAGAGCTGTCTCTCACTTTATTTCTAGTCCCTTAGGTTGTACCAGCTAACGGGAGGCTCCCAATAAATGTTTCTTAATTGAGTTTGACTGTGAATGAATTGAAATCCAATTCAAATTCAAATTAGGAGAGTTGGTATTGGATTGCATCCCACTAAAAGAGAATTTTTAATGTCAGGATGTTTGCATTCTTGCCCTTGGTTACAGCACATCTCTTCACTAAATGGCCTCAACTTCTCCAAGACCTCAGTTTCCCATCTTTAAAACGGTAGTAGATATTGCTGACTTTCCATATAATACAGAACATCAGATAGGAAAAGAATGTTGTGTAGATATGAGGGTTAATGAATTTTTTCCATCCACTAGGTTCCTAGAACTTTGTTTCAGTTTTATTCTCCATAGCCATTTGTACAAATGTAGCAATGCCTTCTGAATATTAAAAATCAAAAAAGCCTTGGGGAAATGTTTTTTTCTGAATTTTGTCCTCCAGCTCCCTACCAATTTTGTATTTTGCTAACATGGCCAGAATGCCTTACATTTTCTTACAACTTTGAAAAACATGAATTCTAAAAACTCCAGGAGCTAAGCTTTTTTTTTTATTTCATCGACACATATTCAACCAAAACTACAAATTAATAGCGTCATTACTGCTTTTCTCTGGCAGAACCAGAGTTCTGCATACTGTTCTGCTTCACAAATAAAGCATTTGACTTGCAAGGAAGACTACACATGCTGATCCCTGCCCTGCTGTGTTCTCAGACTTTGAGAAACAAAGGTCCCTTTTCAAACCAACTAGTTATTTCTGCTTTTAGATAACATTTTTTAGTACTAGTTTGGGGCTGGGTTTCATAATATCCTAAGGTAGCTTAAATTTGATGGGCCTGATGAGGTTAGTTTGAATGTTAAAAGTATTCCAGATAGACATGAGGAAAAAAGTGTGTATTCACTTAAAGCATGACATCTATATAGAGAATAGAGGACATTTAAAATGGTTATTTTGGCTAACATGGTTTGGCTGTATGTCCCCACCCAATATGGTTTGGCTGTATGTCCCCACCCAAATCTCATGTCAAATTATAATCCTCAGTGTTGGAGGAGGGGTCTGGTGGGAGGTGATTGGATCATGGGGGCAGACTTCCCCTTTGCTGTTCTTGTGATAGTGAGTTCTCATGAAATCTGGTTGTTTAAAAGTGTGTAGCACTTCCCCCTTAATTCTCTTTTCCCTGCTCCTGCCATGTAGGATGTGCCTCCTTCCTCTTCATCTTCCGCCATAATTGTAAGTTGCCTGAGACCTCCCCAGCCATACTTTCTGTACAGCCTGCAGAACTGCGAGTCAACTAAACCTCTTTTCTTTATATATTACCCAGTCTCAGGTAGTTATTTACAGCAATGGGAGAACAGACTAATACAATCCCCATTTGATATTTTAGTGTGACCTAACATCATATGAGCCAATAGTTTTTCCCACCATATTTTCCAACCTTCAGTTTCGATCTGTTAAAAGATAAACTTTGGCACAATAAAAATGTAAAGAGTTTATTTCGGCATTTGGTGATTCATGAATTGGGCCACACCAATTCAAATGCAAGTGATTCAGCATTCCCCTGGAGATGAGGGGCAGAAAGGGCAAGAAAGTAAACTCGTATAAGGTGTTTGCAGAAGCAAGACAAAAAGAAATTTGATTGGTTAAAGTGGAATATCCTAAGTTAGAGGTTAGTTGGAAGTCTCTGATTAAAGTTAAGTTTCATTTTGTTTTACTGTTTACATTGAGCTTCAGTTTGCTTACATAGGAACCAAGATGCCTAATGGTCTCCCAATTAATTTTTTTAACAGATCCTTTGCTTATCTTTGGTGATTAAACGTATGTAGATAGCCATAACTTCATGTTATGAGTCAACAAATATTGATTGCACAGAAATCCTGGAAATTAAAGCAATAAAATATATCTTATATGGTGTTGGTTTATTTTGTTTGTTTGGTTTGTTTCCAATAATAGCTTTTCTGTTTTCTTAGATTTTGGCATCTCTTCATACTTAGGAACTGTACCACTTTTCTTTCCCATTTGGCCAGCTGAAAATGATGCCATAAGAATCTTCTATCTATCTGTTTCTCTTCCTTACAATGTTTACTCCTGTGTGGTGATGATAGTCGTCACCCTCTGAAACTGGCAAAGAAAGGACTGGTCAGCAATAGTACAGCAAATTATTATTTACTAAAAAGGAGGTTGGGTTGGAGATCTCATCCAACCTTAAAATACATCAAAATTGTTCTGATGTTATTGCCAATTAGGTAGCCAGTTCTAAGCATCTAAGGACTTTGCTTACCTGCAGATCTATTACTTATTAAGGACAAAAGGTTTTGACTCAAAAAATCCTTATAAACTTCAAATACAAGATTGATCTTCGCTTCGTTGTTTTTGTGGCACTTAAGAAGAGGATTAAGTCCTTAAACCCTTCCCCTCTCACAGAACTAAAGATGTGTAAAAGCATAAAAATCCTATCTTACATTTCACAGCAGGAGCAGGGAGAGGAGAAAAGAAAGGAGGAATTTTAAAGGCATCCTTTTAAAAGTATATTTGTATTCACGTGCTCAGATATTCCCTGCCCAGTGCCATAATTTTTTCACATTATCTTATAGGCATGGGTACAGAGGAGAGTGTTAGATATCACAGTCTTCATGACCTTATGCTTTTCCCCACTAACCAGCAATTGCTTAACACTTACATTGAGGAAAGATTTGCACCGCCTAGGAAAAAAATCCCATGAAATTAAACATTCAGTCCCTACTTCATAAAACTTATGATCATTTGGAGAATGTACACATACACACTTCAGATGCTTTTAAAAACTTGTGTTAAAGATAATTCTTAATCAGGTTGTCTTCTAAATTATTTGCATTAAATTGATGTGTAAGTGCTGAAAATCAGTACTTTTCAGCCAATGGAATCACTAAGACAAAGAAGAATATTGAGACCCATAAAGTCTTGATTCTAGCTTCCTTGGCTCTGTCCCAAAATAGCTGTGAGACCTTGGGCCAAGCCAATTCTCCTCCATGGCCTCAGATTGTTATCTAGAGGAGCATGGGTTGCATTTTTGCTTTCTTTGAATTCTAAAAGTTTATGGTACCAGAGGAAAGATTAATGGTATCAGAGAACAATGGGTATTATCAGTCAATGTCCAGGCTACCACTAAGCATTAAGGTCTTTTTAGGTCACTGATGAGCTCCTTCCCCAAAAGTAGGACTGGTTATAAGAGATTAACTATTCCTTCACAGTTTGGATGTACTTAGGATTTTCTTGCATTCCACAGTATTTCTAGGTGCTTACATTTCAGTTGGTATTAATAAGTAAAATTTCTGACCTCAAAATAACTGGACAAATATTTTAGAACTTAGTCTACATTATTTCTCAGGGGAAGCAAAGACAGGGTCCCATGGGAGAGCTGACCTTGAAATTCATCTCTGCTTAGACAACATTTCAATATTTTAAATAGATCCAAAATGCAAGCAGAAGGAATATTTTCATCTTCCTTTACCATGTGTAAAACCAGACACCTCTTTAAAAAGAAAAAAACTACTTTGAAATCCTGTTTGCTGGCTGTGGATGCTGATTAGCTCTCTGTGGAAGAAACTTTGCTTCAAGTATATGAAAAAAGTGCTTATAGTCACTAATAAGAACTCACAGAAGGGAATGATAAACATCCCCGTTATATTCTGTCCACAGGCTGCCGAGAGCCCAGGCTGTGTCCTCTGAAGTCAGAGTCTGATATTCCAGACTGAAGCCTGTAGTAATTTAGACCAAGTGTTGGAAATGATCTCAGCCATTCTAATACAAATGAGTTTAATTGAAGCATTTGGTTATGGGGTGAACGCAAATCAAATATTGTGAGATGTTTCAATTATAGTTATTGGTTCTCTTGAAAGAAAGGTTTCACATGCAATAATTTTATCCTGTGTTCCATTTGCTTCTCTGCACTCTTGGGAATGCTGATTCAATGTCAAGTTTCCTTACTATCACAAGGGCTAATTAAGGCTTACTTAATGGTAGTGTAGATGACATGCACTATTTCAGTGCAGTAAGTGATTAACTGAGTTATACATGGGGGCAATGGACCAAGCTTTTATCTCTGGTGGTGGTCCTCAACCTGGGAAGCACAAGACAGTTCACTAGTATAAAGGAAGAAAATATTAAAACTAATATATTTGTATTTATGTTTACTTTTTAAAAAACATAAGCTTTACTCATATATACATTGCTCCTGTGGTTATTGTTGTGGTTATTGTTGTTGTGGTTATTTATCATAGTCAATAAAAGATGTTTTGATAGGAAAAGTGACTTTAAAACTCAGAGTTTAATAACTGACACTTCAGTGATACAAGATGATTAGATTCTAGAGATCTGTACAGCATCATGGCAAAGTTAACAATTCTGTACTGCACATAAAAATTATTTAAGTGGGTAGATCTCCCGTTAAGTGTTCTTAACACAGTAATAATAATTAAAAAGAATAAGTTAGGCAGCCTTACGGGAGCATTAGTGAATACCCTAGTGGATCATCACAAATAATAAACTAGTGACTCAAACATAAAAGAAACCCATACATGCATTGGTTACACAAACAAAAAATTAAATTTCAAATGGTTTCTTACTCAAAACTGTTACACATATTTTTAGATAAACGTATTGTACAATATGTGCTTACATATAATTTTTAACAATTTGAATTTAATATGTGAAAACATGTTCAATAAAAGAAAGCCAAGGTAATCATTTCTCAGCCTTTTGGCTAAGATCAAGTGTAAAAGAAATTCAAGTGTTTTTTTTTTTTTAAAGAGAATTATTAAGAATATCCTAAAATTATTTTCAACTTTCTACAATTTACATGTATTCCATTTATGTGTCTAGTTAAGACAACTGAGAGAAAATATATACTCGTTTTACTAACCTTCACAGAATGTCTGCAAAGCTTAAAAAATTAAGAGATAGGCACCATGGATTGAAGAAAATATTCCTACTACAAGCAAAAGTAGACAATAAGAAAATGACTAAACTTGTCATAGGTGAGTCCTTCAACAGCTATTGCATAGAAAGAGTATCAGTTAAGTTAGCAGACACTTACAGAAATGATATTTTAATAATGTCATTTTAAAAATAAAAATAATTGGCCTGTAATCCCAGCATTTTGGGAGGCCCAGGTGGGCAGATCACTTGTGGTCAGGAGTTTGAGACCAGCCTGGCCAACATGTTGAAACCCCGTCTCTACTAAAAATACAAAAATTAGCTGGGTGTGGTGGTGCACGTCTGTAATCCCAGCGACTTAGGAGGCTGAGGCAGGAGGATCACTTGAACCTGTGAGGTGGAGGTTGCAGTGAGACAATATCATGCCACTGCACTCCAACCTGGGCAATGCAGCAAGACTCCATCTCAAAATAAATAAATAAATACAAATAAATATAATTATTGAAATTATAGTATTGAATTTCTCTAAAAGTGTTCTGTTGAGAGAGCATTTTGAACAGGGATTTTACAAATATTTTTATTTGATAATTTTGTTGCAAAAATTAATGTATGTCACTGACAAAATTCCTCTCACCAGTGCATTCTTTCTTAAAAGGTAGAAAACAACCTAATCTACTTAAAAATATCTAAAACATATTTAATGTCTTTCAATCATTTGCTTAAAATAATTTGTATTAGTTTACTAATAATTAATAGGAATGAATTACTAGGAACCACCAGAGAAAGTGAAAATTTACTAAATTTTGAGAAAAACACATAATTGGTGATTGAGACTAAAAATTGAGAAGCATTTCTTTTAAATGTAAGTTTCAGGGGTCCAAGAGGTATAATTGATTTTTTAATGTCTGTATTCTTAGGACCTAGGACCAATCATAAATCCTGCAGGTACTATTAAGTTTAGACTCACTCTGCATCTTTGCATATTTTAAGTTCAGCCTAAAAATTTCTCCGTACCTAGTAAATCACAACCTAACTGGATATGTAAACAGACTATAAATTACTCTTGTGCCAATCACTGAGTTTCAGCCAATTAAAGTCAGTCCACTAATCACACTGTGCTAAAATAAGGCAATGCCAAGTTGTAGCCAATCTGGTTATTTCTGTACCTCACTTCCATTTTCTGTATGTCACTTATCTTTTTCTATCCTTAAATCTTCTTTCACTATGTGACTGTGCTGGAGTCTCTCTGAATCGATTCTGGTTTGGGGGCTGCCCGACTCACAAATCATTCTTTGCTCAGTTAATCTCTGTTAAATATATTTTATCTAAGATTTTTATTTTAACAATACTCAATAAATATTTGTGAAATGAATGACTATCGCTACACTGGCTAAGTAAAATATAGGACACCCAGTTAAAGTTGAACTTCAGATAAACACCCAGTTGTTGTTGTTGTTGTTGTTTTTAGTGTATGCCCTATGCAATATTTGAGACATACTTACATGTTAAAAACAATTATTTTCCTGAAATTTAGATTTTATTTTGTGTCCCATATTCTTATTTGCTGAATCCAACAATGCCATCTCAGAAATTTTTGAAGTTGTATGGGGTGTTTAAAATAATCTAATGTTACAATTCGACGTGAGATTTGGGTGGGGACACAGAACCAAACCATATGAAAGGGTATCAAGTTAGTTCCATTTGTATAGACAGTTTGAAATTTCTAAACAGATATATTTGTGAAGTCAGCCTTGAAGCACCACCAATCCCTAAATCCCTAAGAATTTGTCACTCTGATAAACAATACTCTTTTGTTTTCAGTTTTGCTTAGTACCACTCTTAAAACAAAACATCAATGTTACTATCACAAAAGAGGAAAAGAAGTTAACTTTTAATTTCCATCTTTAAATAATGTAAAAACTCGAAGCAGACCATGCTACTCTGAGCAACTGGATAAAATGTGAAGCATATGTAAGAGCATCAAGTTCAGCTATACAGGAAAAAATGCTTCATGTACACATGAGATGAAATTGTGACTTCCTAGGCATAGCGCTTGGCACACAGTTGGATATTCATAATCAAAGTTGGACCCTCAAAAGAAAGGGATTAATATTTTGCCTTAAGATATCCCCAAACCTAATACATTATGATACAACCAAAGGTTAAATTATCAATGAACAACAATGATCCCTAGGCTAGTAGGCTATCAGGTCATTTTCAGATTCTTTCAAAAGAAACCATTACCTCTTTTGTCCTTGGATCTGAAGTCTGAAAAAAAAGTATTTCACCCTAGTCTGTATCATCCCATATATAAATTTTCTTTGATGTTCACTTCAAGTGCCATCTTGTCCATGATATCTGAGCTGAAGCTAGAGCAGTGACCATCATGCTCATTCCTTTGCAATATGTATGACCTTATGATAGTTGTTCTTCTGTTATTTAACCTTAAGTGTTTGTGTCTTCTCTCTTCAATTGTGCCATGGAGGATATAAGCTTTGTGTAATCCAACAGAGAACTTTTTGTCCAATAGAACTTTCTGCAATGAAGAAAACAGTTTAAATCTACACTGTCCTATAGTTTTTAATGTAAAATGTTTACTATTAAAATTTTTATTTTACTTTATTTAAAACAGTCTAAGTCTAAATACACTCCTGTGCCTAATAGGTATCATATTGGTCAGTCCAGCTCTAGAACATCTGACATAGCTTCCTGAGTATAGTATTTATCTTCTTATTTGTCTTCAAAGACACAGACTCATTCAATTATTCTTCAAGTCTCAATGATGCTCTATTTTACAGTTGGATGCCACTTACTAGTGAATACATTTCCTTACTTGAAAGCTGGTTGGCTGCCAAGGCACTGATCACTTTAGAAGCAAGAAGTCTTACTTTGTCAGGAATATTCTACCATTTTTAGCTCTAAATTTTTCGCTATATAGATGACTTAAGGGGAAATGTTTAATTCTAGGTTCTCTTTTGACTCATAATCCTGACTTTCCCCCTCATTTGTTGACCTTGCAAAAACATTTTAATATCGACCACATCAGAAACTTTTAATTAAAAACTAAAATATGGAGCAGCTACATACACACGCGTTTATATTACAGAGTAAATTTTTTTAAAGACGTGACTCAGTGCAGAATACCTGGACCTTTTTCAGGATAATAATGATAGCTACATTCATATTCCCATGCCAATTGTCTGTTACCAAAACAAGTTCACATACCAGTGAAACTGGAGAAAGGTGGGAAGGTGCCAAAAGCAAGACAGGGTAAAATGGCATTTAATATTCATCATTTTAGTTTTCCAAAAGGAGAAAACACACAGATATAGATATTGGCATAGGAAAACTTTGAATATACAAGCATGAATATTTTAACAGTAGTTTTATCTAGATGTTAACATTTCTACTGGTTCTTTTAACATGTTCATGAATTTTAAGTGAACTACATTATAAAAATTGAATATACTTTTTGTACAATGAAAACATTCATAAAAATAATGAATTTATCTCTACGTGTTCCAAAAGATTTGGATATTCTGATTTTTTCATTTCACTGATGCTCTGATTTCAAACATTAACACCTTAGACATGTACCTCAAAGAAGCTCATATAGTTTCTGATCATTTGTCTTTAGCAAAGCTTGTCTACTCCTGTGCCTTAGAATCCATCATTTCACCCAATACTGTCAACTGTTTGACCTTTTTCTGTTCTTCATCTCACACTTATGACCATTCCCTGAATTTCCAGGGAGGATAGAAAGAGGATAATATCCCAAATGAAACTCACAGTGAACTAGAACAGGAAAAAATACAAGGAATTAGGGATTCTGAGTACTGGTAATAGCTATGGCATTAAAAAATACATTAGTCAGTTTACTCACTAAATTACAGAGTGCATGAAAAGTATCCGACATATACTAGGTATCCATGCTGTGATGGTAAGGGGAAAAGACAGTCCCCTGTCACATTGTTTGACCATGAGTAAGTCATTTTACTTTTCTCAACTTTGGCTCTCTCTTCTGTTATTTGAAGGGGTTGGGAGGTTCTCAATGGCCTTCTTTAGCTATACATCTGGGGATTTACAGCTTTTTCCTCTCTGTTAACTTGGAAAGGGGAGAATCTTTCTGTACCCACCCTAAAGCAATCAAACAAAAAAAGATTTTGGAGAAAAGAGAAGGGGAAGAAGAATTAACTGAGAGTTTTTCAGTACTGCTGTGTGCCCTGTGTGAGCTCACCACCATCTCTAGGAATAAATGCAGCAATGGTAATGATATTATTCGGTTAATAACCTCATAAATATATTTACTATTTCTTAGAATCCTAGCTATTATTGGATCAATGTATTTTTAAGTATCCCATGCTATTTGGTGTCGGGCTAGGAAAATGGCCAATGATATCTAGGAATGGGACTACGTACCGCATACTGCTTTTGTGCAACTGTCCTTGTATTCCAAGATACAATGGCTTCAGTGACATATACATGTCTCTAAAATCCTGTGTCTTTTGTTCACACACTTTCACATGATCTTCCACTTTTATTGCTCAGAATGTCCATGTGATTGAAAGCATGGTTCCCATACAGGTCATTAAATGAGTTTTTCCCTGCTGATAACATTATTAACAGAGCCAGATTTTTTTGTATTGCAGTTTTAAGAGTTCATGGTTATAAACACATGTCCCAAGGGATCAAGTCAATGGTGTGAGATGTTAGGATGTTGAGCAAGGTAGGGATTGAGGGGATAGAGTAACACACAAGAAAACAAGTGAGATACTGAAGAGTCTGGTAACCTAGTCCCATTATAAAGGAACTATAGTAAGTACACAATCATAAAATGTAAAAGAAAATGCAATGAGAAAGATCTTCTCATGACTCTTCATAGTTAAGGGTTATACAGTGTTCATACAGCACTAAAAGGATTAAGGAACCTGCCATCTTTAAGGAATGTTATAAGTAGATCCTTATGTGCAGACTGCCGACTTTAGTTAATAGAGTTGTGCCTTGCAAGACAGCTGTTTCATGGTGGGCATACTTTAGGGAACTTACTGCATAGAGACAACTTTCAGGACATTTTGGTTTGTGCTGTGTGGTGTAATTTCCCTTAGAAGCCCAGTTAAAAATCTTCAGTAAAGATGTACATGATTTTTTTCAAAGCTTTCAGAGTTGCTATGTACTCCTTTGTATCACTGTGCTGATACCAGATCATTTCTATGATGAGAGCAAAGCTAGCCAGTTTTATTCAGATTATCCATTAATTTTGGTGAAGTGGAACAATGTAGTAGTTTTCAGTACTGACTAAGTTTAATGTGCAAAGCTTATAAAATATCTTGCCTATTACTCTCAGAGCAGCAGTGATTCTTGATCTGAAATTATATGCAATCAATTCAGAAAACTGATTTTATTATTACCATCTGTTCCTGGGGTGTATTGGAGACTGCTTCTGTGCCCCAAATCTAATGATTTCAAATAATTCTGGACCAGCTTACATATTTCTGTCCACCCTGGGGCACAGAGGGCCAAAGCATCATTATTACTGTCATCATTATTTATTAAGTTTAATAGTATAAAATTAAATAATGTAAAATAATAATTAAGAATATTTCATTTCAAGAGAAAGCATACTTTTGTGCTTTTCAATTTGGGTAAAATAGTTTTAACTTTGAGGTTATTCATCCAGTTTAGAGGATCTAAAACACACTTTGTCACTTTGCCATTTTGGACTTTTCTTCTATACTAAGTAAGTACACCAGTACTTTTGGGAGCCCTTTATTTGGCTCATTGAAGATACATCTTTGCTTATTTTTGGAAGTGATTTTTATAGCCAAGATTTGATATTCTGTGTGTGTGTTTTTTTTTTTTTCCACCAAATTTCTTAACTATCCGAAAAGTTCTGACACATTTTCCTTAAAACTTTTGTCTTAGGAAGTCACGACAGTGGAAAGATCTCACAGGGGCTTTGGGGTTTTACAGACCCGAGTTGAAATTCTGATTTTAATTTTAAAATATCAGTCGAATTGTTTATTTTCTAAATTATAAAATTGAAGTATATTACTTCACTTCTGTAAGGCTCAGTTTTCTTGTAAAACAATGTTTCTTATAAAACTATTTTTAAAATCTTTATTTTTGTGGTACAGAGTAGGTATATACATATATAAACATATATATATATATATGGGGTACATGAGGTATTTGAAACCATGCATTTCATAAGAATATTAAATACACAAATAGTTGCTTGAGGTACATGTGTGTTTATGTGTGTATATCTCAAGAAATGATGTTTCAAGAAACTATGCATATGTTTTGATTGTAAGATCAAATTTTTTAAATTCCAAATACTTCTCATACTGTTTACAAAAGATAAAATGTTGGTTTGCTGTTTATTTGATTATATGGCAGTAAAACTCTAATAAAATTATCACCTTTACAGTCTGGGGGGTATTTCTCTTTCAGTTAAGAATAATTCGGGGATTCTTTTTCCTTTTGGTAAAAAATTACTCTTCTCCTGAAAAGAAGTTGCACAGATGTCTAATGATCCTGTACTTTATACTTGTCAATATACACGATTAGCAGCAGAGATACCCTCTATTTTTTGGGGCCAGAATTGATGTATCCTTCCTGAAGTTTTGTGAGACCACTATATACTGCAAAATAAAAATATATATATTTATTACTTGTGTGCACGTGAGGCTATGGGCATGATTCTGATCTAATCCTCTGATGGGGCATTTAATAATATTATTACTTCACTGATCCAGACCAACATGTACCATGGTCAATAAATAAAATGAGGTAAAAATGTCTGCTCCTCTAGTACCTGGTCAGGTTCCTAGTCTGTAATAATCTAGACCTGAGTAACCAGTTGTCCAAATTAGGACAGGGTTGGGAGAAGGAGCCTAGAGGTGAGTGAGGCATTAAGAGTATGAAAACGAAGGTAACTAATGATGTGTCCAAAGGTAAGGGACAGACAGTTGGAAAGCAAGGACTGGAAGAAGCAGAGAATTGGACTAACTCCCTGAAGCAAACATTCAGATATTCATGGTGGCTTTATTTCATAGGTGTCTATGGAGTCTTGGGGGAAAAGTTAAAGAACCTGCACTAAGCAGACACAGACACTACGCAAGCTTAGTAAAGGGGTCTCATCCAATTCTTCATGCTATTCATCTAAGCAAGCATTAATTCAGAGTCTACATAAGGCCCATGGCTACAGATTTCTGCTTTTAGGAAAGCCAGATCCAACAACACAAATATATTTTATATTTATTTCACCAGTGTATAAAGGGAAATCACTGATGATTTGAAGGAGAAGCCACAGATCTTCCATCTTGGCTTGCCTACAAACAACCTCGTATGTACCTTTTTTAGTGGTCTCACACTGACTCCTCTAATGTCTTTTCACCATATTCCTACCTACTGAAAAATCCCATGGACTGTGGGACCATGTGCTCAAGTATAGCAGTTATTTTCTTTTCTTCTGGAGGGATTAAGGGGTAGAGTTTTAAAAGGCAAATAATTAAACAAAAAAATGTAATATTATGGTCTGTATTTAAGGAACAACAGTGATGTTCATTTTATAAATTAGAGAAAATAAAATGTAACAAAATCTGTGTAGCTGGGGGAAAGGCAGAGTTTTAGTTGTTCCTGGTAAGTGATGGATGATTACTATATTGGAATCTGGAGAAAGGCTGCATTCTAGCTAAGGTTGAGTTACAATTGGATTAGAAAAATAATCCTGTTAGGATACAAGAAGAGGAAACAGAATGTTTGCTGGCAGTTTAGTAATCCAACAATAAATGTGCATGCCTCAAGAAAGTACAAATGTTTGTCTTGTGAAGATATAGCCCCCAGGCCCCATCATTAAATCAAACTCCCAATCAGGGCATCACCTGTGCCACCATCTTGTGATGCTTTAGTTAGTTGGTTGACCATTCTTTTTCCCCAAAATGAATTGCCTCTGATAAGAAGGGCCAAAGGCAGTTTTAACCCTTCCCTACTGGCATTAATATACCTAGGCTTGTAGAATCAATGGTGCTAAGGGACAGAAGATGTGCTTTGGGATTCTCTACATCTGGGTTTTAAATCCAGACTCTCCACTATTTCAACCACTGCCAGTTAACTAATGACGTCACCCTGGGCATAGTACTCACATTCTATTGCCTTATTGCTCTTCTGTAAAATGAAGATAAGAATGCCTACCTCAAAAAAAATTTAATCATACATGTGATAATAAATGTAACATTGTCCACCTAAAAGAAGGCCTGAAACATACCAGCAGCTCAATAATGTGCTCTCTGATACGGATCTTAAACAATTCTTGGAGGCTAAAAATACTTCATTGGGTTTTAAGGAAACCTATGTGGACAAGCAATGCTAATGAAAAATATATTGAGATTAACTCTTCCTGGAAAAAAGCAATGATAGCACTTTTCATCATTTTTTGTTGATTTATTTAAAATTCCATGAAAAAGAACAAATAAAAGCATCTTTTCGAGTCTTAGGTGACAATACATTTTAGAAAGATTCTGTGATAAATTTTGGAAAGAGAAAGAAAACTCTCAGGCTAGGGGAAATGCAATAGAAATTAGGAGAACAAATAAACAGAGAAATGGAAACTGAACAATTTTGTAAAAAGGAAGAGAGAGAAGACAAAAAAGCAAAAAAGGGAATAAATGGCAAAGCTAAAATACAAGGTTTAATATCTTTATCAAGCATTAAAAAACAACCTGTGAGTTATAACAACAAATACTCACCTAAAATTCTGGGACCTTTTCCAAGCTACTCTAAAATTAAGAACTTATGGAATTTTGCTCATTACACTCCCTTTGTAAGTCATTAGTAAGGAAAAATAATATGTTACTATTATTTTTTAATCTCAAAATGAATCATTCAAAAGTGAGTCTCTGAAAATAGATTCTGCTGTCTCAAATTAAACAAGCTACTGAAAATTATTATTTTGAAACCTACTTATGCCCTTGTACCAACTGTTCTGTTATATAAAAAAATATTTAAATTTAGGAAAAAATAATTTTGGGGTCTTCTTTGGTTTTTTGAAACCAGGTGGCTTATAGTGTAAAAAATAACATCCGTGTCCAAAGCTCCTTTGAGAATTGCAGAAAAGAACCATAGGATGTTAGTGCGAAAGGGATCTGAGGCACTTGTGTTTTATGGATTAGGTCACTGAAGCCCAAAAAGGCCAACCGTTCTTTCATGTGGGTGCTCTGGTCAAAAAATGTAGCAAAGAGCAGCTATTCAAGGAGGAAAAAAGAAATCCAAATCTGAATCATAGAAAGTAACTTTATCGGAATTATCAACACAATCAGCCTTTGGAAGAACTGTATCTATGCAAATATGTGTCTGAGTATGGGCAGCAGGCATTGTAGATTGAGTGAAAACATTTGCTTCTCTGCATGACTCTGAGTAGAAATAAAGGAAACACTGATTTTTTTTTCGTCCATAAATGTAGAAAATGCTTGACTAATCTCTGATTGCTATTTTGCCCCCATAGTCTTGCCTATTATTAGGTTTCTTAGCAAATCAGATTCTTTCATTTGCAGTGCCTATAATCACATGAATTACAGGTTTCATTTAGACTCATCTCACCTCTCCCAGTGGGAAGTATCCTTCTATCACTTTCAACAGAGAAAAATAACAGCTGCCAATATGAATGAGGAATCAAGAATGTTCAATTACACAGCTGATCTCTGTTATTTGTGAACATTCAAGGACCTTGTACCTTGCTCAGAGCTGTGTCCTGCTGAAAAAAATTCACTGTGACTGTTTGATTTCTAGAATGTCCTTTTGGGTAATCTGCATGCTGATAGTTATCAAGCCCTGTTATAACCTGCATTCTGTCTGTTATCAGAAACTACACCTTTGCTTCTCTAGGCTATTAATCTTCATGAGACCTTAGAATTTCTGAACACTATTGAAACTTGAAACCAGCCTATAGTGTTTAATGAAGTTTCATTTCCAGTGTATTTCGACAATTCCATTTCAATTCTGCATTCTAAATGTTTACACAAGAAGCTTAAGAAAACACTTTTAGAATCTAACCATAAAGGTGGACAACATGGAGAAATCACATCTGTACATATATAGGCCATACTCATTAAATTGTTTTGAGGATCAAGGGAAAGAGGAGAGAGGGAAAGGAACATTGATCTGTAAAATATATGGCAAGATGGGACTCACCGGTCCTATCTTGACAGTTGAAGAACTTGATTAAGTAACTTAGGGCACAACCTAGGCATCATCTTCTCCAAAATACTGTCCCAAATACCTTCTACTCCAAGCTTTAAACTAGGTTAGGTGTGTCTATTGTTACTGTTCTTTCTTAACAACAATAGTAATAATAATTGTCAGGGAAATAAATAATGAATGTTTCAGGGCTTACTCTATGGTGAGCTCTGTAATTAGCATATCCCATGTATCATCTTATTTGGAGCACCCTCTAGAAGTGATGTTGTTTTCAACAAGTTACAGATAAGAAAACTGAGGTGTCGGGAAGTTAAATAATGTCCCAAGATTACAAAAGTGGTAACTGGCTAAACTTGGAATTCAAATTCAATTTTAGCCTGGAACAAGTCCTCTTGCCTAATCCTCTCTGATCTCTACATTACACATTCTTTAGAAGAAGAACCCTCTTCCCATTTATTTTTGTATTATTCAAAGTCTGTGAAATGCTTGGCTCATGTGTACTTAATGTTTGCTGAAAGAATAAACAGAATAATTAGAACAATCTGAAATGCTAACCAAGTCTGTCTTATGCCAGTTTTTCACACTACACACCCTCTAAAATCAATTTTAAAACAGACTTTAAAAAGGGTACATGCTATTCAAATATAAGGTATTAGTAGAAGTTAGAACATTCACATAAAAGGATGCTTCTGAGTTTGGTTATGATTGGATCTTTTCCTCTCTATATTGAGTTAGGGGTTACTTTAGCAAGTTGGATTCTCAACCGTTCTTAGGGGGACAGAACTAAGCGTGGCTGCTCCATATGCATAAATTTGGACTGAAAGATTTAGAGAAAGGTTGTGGTGGAAGATAAAGTATAAGAAAAAAATGAGAAAATATGAATGAGGTGGGTTGTTTTCCTCTTGTAAACTGCTACTTGTTTTATTAAGCATAGGTCTTCTGCAATATGAAATAGTTCACAAAAGTTTTTAAATAGCCTAAAAATTTAAACATTTAATGATAGATAATTGTTAACCTAAGCCATAATCTAAAACCAAAGAGAAAGCTTCCTTTAGCTTCTAAGACTTTGGAAGCATTGAGAGCTGAACCCTATGGGACAGTAAAGAGATTCACATTTTATATCTGCATTTTTACAGATATCCTTAAGGCATGAAAGTTTATCCTTTCACCAGAGACTACAATTAATATTTCAAGGCTGAATTAGATCTGCTTACCTAAAATGGAACAGAAGACCCAAGGAAAACATTGTCAGGAGAAGGGTATGTAAAAAGACAAGTTACTGCCTAAAAATGTACCCTTAAAAAGTATGAAAACCTTCAACTAGAAAGGATAACACTGCTGACTTTTACCTTAAAAAATGTAATAGAAATTCCTGTCAGGTCTCTTCTGCCTGTGGTGAATATTTAAAATCTAGATACAATATATTCCTTTTGGAGATGGACTATCAAATCACTTGAGAGTCTTTGAATATAAAACACAGAACCAAACAAATCCAAAGCATAGTTTAAGACAGTCTTCCACTATAGCTCAGGTTAGTCTTTCCACATCATCAACTTTACCGAAGGCCCTGGTCCGTAGAAAACAAATCAGATATTTAAATATTGTTCATGAGGAAAAAAATAAAAGAATTTCCCTTCACTCTCCCCTGTAGATGGTAGATTACTAAATGGGGTTCGTATATTTAAGAAACATTTCAGAAATAGTTACAGATAGAGAAAGCTCCAGTTATAACCTTGCTATCAAAGAACTAGGCTAAACCATTTTCAATTGACTATATTGAAACTAAAGTAACCTTTATTGCTATAGTTTAGGTATCTGTCCCCTCCAAATCTTACGTTAAAATTTAATCACTAGTGTGGCAGTATTGGGAGGTAGGACATAGTGGGAGATGTTTGGATCCTGGAGGTTGAACCCTCATGAATAGATTAATGCCCTCCTGGTGGGGTGAGTGAGTTTTCGTTATGTTAGTTTCCATGAGAACTGTCTGCTGAAAAGAGCATGGCACTTCTCTCCAACTCGCTCTGCTCTGTTGCTTCCTTTCTTGCTAGGTGGTCTCTGCACAAACTGGTTCCCCTTTACCCCAAGAGTGGAAGCAGCCTGACGTTTTCACCAGATACCCGATCTTCTAACCAGATCATGAGCTGAATAAACCTTTTTTCTTGACAAATTACCGAGTCTCAGGTATTCCTTTATAGCAACACAAAATGAACTAAGACATCTAGGCCTTTTTATAATTGGAATCAACGTAGTCAGCTATCTGAGCTGGTACTACATCTGTGACTGGTGTTGGTAATCCAAGACCAACGGGCCAAATCTGGCTTGGTAATTGGATATGGCCCTTG
The DNA here is from genome assembly GCF_037993035.2 of Macaca fascicularis. Classification (NCBI taxonomy): domain Eukaryota; kingdom Metazoa; phylum Chordata; class Mammalia; order Primates; family Cercopithecidae; genus Macaca; species Macaca fascicularis. Next base: position 115,386,170 of record NC_088383.1, read on the forward strand.
AGCAAATAATTATTTTTTTTTTTTTTGTTAAATTGCTAAAACGTATTCAAAAAAAGAATATTTTATGTTTAAAAATTATGTGAAATTCAAATTTCAGGGCTCTTAAAGTTATGTTGGAACACAGTCATGCCCATTCATTTATGTACTGTCTATGGCTGCTTTCACTCTACAACAGCCAAGCTGAGTAGATAGAATGGTGTTTGGCCCATGGTGCCTAAAATACTTACTACAGTCTTTTTCAGAAAAAGTTTGTGGATCCTCAGTTTATGACATTCCTGATTTTGGAGACAACACCAGTTTCACATATTATCATCTATTATGAGTATATGTGTCCTAATCATTTGAAAAACCTGTTCTCTAACTAGAAATCCCCATCTGAATAGTATAAAATGATTCAACTCTTAAAATAATCAAGTCCGTGGAATGAAATAGGCACTTGAAACCGGAATGTATTGCTCTTCATTTTTTTTTTCTTTATTGTTTATTTCTTTTGCTCTCCCAGTTCTTGTTTCTCATTCACAGCCCAGTGAAGAGTCCAGATTTTGGCCGTATTTATTTAATACTTGATGATCATAGGATCCTTCACGGTAGAACACCCTTAGGAATAACACGTGGTTCAGCTTATTGGATATGAGCCAGCAGCTGTGCTGAGAATGTCATCGAGGTTCTCTCATGCACATGGGGCTCTGGCAATCCAAACAAAAACGAGACACAATCCCTGCCCTTCCAACGTATAGAAGAACATCACCAAAGCTGGGAAAGCACAAGATGTGTTTGCTAAGTAATCTGCTCCTGCAGTTTCTACACCATTATCGTAGTTATCCATAGGTTCTTGGCAATATATTAAAAAAAGAACAAAATCATTAGTGTTTTATAAAGACAAATTGGTTCATTTTAAAAACAATTATTTTTTCCACATTTGTAATCTACGTTTTAAGTTAAAGCCATATTTATTTCATCAGTGATGACACAGTTATAGCAGACGACACTTGTAGATATTTTAATCCTTTATTGACCTTATTAAGGATATGTCCAAAGCACAGAGCAATAATAATAATAATAATGTGCAAGAAATTCCAAAGTCTGGAAACTGGTTGACTAGACCAAGTAGTGGAATAATGGTTGGAAGAGTTCAAAGGTGAGGTTAGTGTGTTCAAATCACCCAGAGTCATGATTACTAAGTGAAAGAATTTAAATTTAATTTATGAGTCAAAGGGGAGTCATTAAAAGTTTTTGAGCTAGAGAATGACATAATTAAAGCTGTGCTTCAAGAAGATTAATCTGGCAGCAGGAAGGATTGGCTGAGGAAGAGACTGAAATCAGGGAGCACATTTTGAAGACTATTACTTCCAAACGAGATGCAACGAAGTCCTGAAACCAGGAACTGTCACAGTGGGAATGCGGGGAAAAAAAAAAAAAAAGAACAGATGGGAGACACACATGTGGGGTCAGACTTGATGGGACGCTGTGACTAATTGGATAAGAGAGGTTAGAGAGCAAAAAGAGTCAAAGAAGCCTCCATGTTTAAGTGCTAGGTGACTGGACCAACTTGGGTTCCATCAACAGAAATAGGAGATGGGGAGAAGGAACACATTTGAGAGTGATTGCAAGATGCAATATTAATTCTAAAATAAAAAGCAAAAGCTAATCTAGATTTAAGTCACAGTGTATAGCCACTGAAAACAGGAATTTGACTAGGTAAGTGCTTTAACACTTCATGTCATTTTCACTACACTGCTTAGAGCTATGCCTGCCTACGGCACATACAACAGAAATCTATAGATCTATATTTCCAGAGGACTATAAGTTCACCGTATTTTGCAAATCTAAGCAAGCAGATACAGTGAAGGTTAGTCCCCCTTAACCAACAAAGCAACACAGAGGAAAACTACATTGAAACATCTAACATTCTTACAGATTCCTTAGTTTCAAGACACAAAAGTTCATGGGTCTCCAAAATTTCATAGGAAACCTACATTGTTTATGTACATTTCCTGGATCCATCAGCTACTAACTTGGCTCAGAAAAACAGCCAGTATGCTACATTGTAAAATTATCACTGCAACTACCTTAGTTACCAGCACCTAGGACCATGGATCATAAATAATTCTAACAATACTAACCTTCAAGAATGTAATGAATTATGAGCTTTTCATCAGAAGACATGAGGATCAATAGAAGCAGAGGGTTTCTAGATAAGCACATTCTATAATTACTGCTTAGGATTGAATAAATCAATTTAATATCACACTTCAGAAAAGTTTTCAAAATGTATTTTCCCCCAGATTTATTAGAGTAATGGTGTGTGTTGGTTCATGGTTCCATCCCATCTCCTTTTTAATATAACCTTTTAAGGAAATTTAATTTCTACTTCAAAAGGAGTTACATAAAACATCAATTTTCTATAACTGTATTTGACACATTTATGTTTTCTTTTTTTTCCCTGGCAGAGATGAATCAATCATTCAGTTACTTCTCAATTTATCTTATTTTTTTCAGTGAGCCAGCAACTTAAATTTATCAGGCTTCTTTAGCAATTAGATAACAAATAGGTATTTAACTATTCTTTACTTGCAATCTAACAGTTCAGGTAATGAGGCTGAAATAGACTGCATGATGCATGTCAAGCTGGCCATTTCTTTCCAATTTAATATTCCTTTTGCAGAATAATTAAAAACACACACTTGCTGATCACCTACACAGTCCAGAAAATTGTAAATAATGGAACACATCAATGCTAAATGCCAATAACTATTAAAAAAATTCATTTTGATTATCTCTGTTGTAAAAAGCAAATTAAAAATTAACACAGGCCATAACACAAATGCTTGTATTTGTTTTGAGGCCTGTGTGTATTAATATAAATGATTAAAAATTTGCTGGTCTTTGAAAAAATTGTTTGCAATGGAAATAAGAGGAATGCTTACAGCTCAACATTGTAAACGCCTCAAATATTTAATAACTGATGATGTTTTGAATGTGAATAAAGAATCTTGATAAAACTAATGTCATCTAGCTCTTCAAGTCTTTCTTAGTGTTCCCGTCAACAAGGTATTGTACTCATGACTTTAAAAACATGTGTTACATATTCTATAAGAAAAAAAATAAGAGATGTGTGAATGTACAACAGAAAAAAAATTAGGCATATAAAAGGAAGCTCTTACAGAAGGCGGACTATTCGATGTTAAAGGAAGTTACTCTTTAAAGTTCATAGAACTTCTTTTGCTATTGAATTAAGCTGTATTACCCAAATAGCTTCAAGAACTCAAAGTCAAAAGGGAAATAGCAGGCCTTGGTGGTCCTGCAAACTTTTCACCCAAAGACTTGAAAAGAGAAGCAAGTCCCTCTCCCTTCCTCTCTTAGAGTTCAGAGTGCCCCATGGAGGCACAACGTCCTGAAGCCAGGGTCCCGAGGGCACATCATTATAACTCAACCCCAAGAGTAATCAGGATATTCAGAAGTCAATGAAGGATTTTTTTTCAGGGGAAGATAATCAATAATTACAAAAACAGCACTTTTAGAATTCATTTTCAATCAAGGATAATTTTTAAATGAGATGTTGAAGGAAAAATTTAGAGAGATTACCATGCATCTTGATATCATAAAATTTTTCATCCCTGGCATCTTGTGAATCAGTTTCCCTGTCTTCATTTTTTAATCTTTTAAATTCAGCCAAGTAATTTTCAGAAGACAACATTTCTGTTTTTTAAATATTGGTGATTTAAAAATACCTTTCCTTTTGTTTTTAATCGTATACTTAATGTATAGGGAGCCTGAAAATGGAATGGTGACTGGTCATCTTTTATGAAGTGTTTCTAATAAATTGAGGATTTTATATCAAGAATAGTTTTCCCTATTCCTTGAGCAAAGCAAAGTTACAGAATGAGACTCCAGTCTAACCTTGTAAGCATTAACCAGCATTCTGAATTTTTGCTTGATGCCAAAAGTGTCTGATTCCCCAAATCATTGTAATTTGACTTCAGAAATTAAGAACTTGCATTAAACTACTGATAATTCATACAAGTTCTAGCCCCTAAGTAGCACATATATACACAGTACAGTATTATCTCCTTTACTATTGAATATTGGATGTGACAATTGTATTAATCTCTGAAAAGGATGCTTAGCAAAGCAACTGAAGCTATCCAAATATAGAGATGGCTTTGAATTATCAGTGTCCTAGTGATTACAGTTGTGACTAGAGTTAGTAACCAATTTCTACCTTGAAACATGTGCTAAAATTGTTTTCTTGTCTTGAAAATTCTTCTAAGCATAATTTATAACTGGGGATCTTTTTCAGATACTCAGTTCAAAATTGCCTATCCGTCCCCTTGTCTGGGCCCTTCTACCAATTGCATAGTTACTTCATGGCAACTTTTCTGCCAATGTTACAAGTGCAACTAATCCTACCAAAGGGAAGATTTGTGTTAAACCTTTTCAGTAAATCAAGTTTCTGTGCCTGCAACATCCCTCTCAGCTACAGTAAACAATCTTCCCAGGGAGAGGGAGGGTGGAGAGAGAAATAGGAAGTTCTTAGCAGATAGTTCCTGCACTCCAGACACACTGATCCCTTATTGCATGGCTGCTTTTGACTTTATTTTAATCCCTCCAGAGGATCCAGGATGATGTAGGCATCTAGCTTAGTACATAACCCAGCCAGTTCAGTAACGAAAAGCTCCTGAATAGCAAACATGAAAATCTTTATAAGTAGTAAACATAGACAGAGACTAGCAGGAGGACAGTAAGTGCTTGATCTCAGACACCATGAAAAATTGCCTCTAGATCAAGAGTGGAATCACACCCCTTTGGAGCACAGACTTAATAACTAAAATAAGTATCCTTTGCTTTTGGAAGGTACATCAACACTAGCCACAGTTATTTAAAAAAGAGAGAGAGAGAGAAAGGAAGAAAATCAAGAGGAAATAAGGAAATGAGAAAGAAAGAAAATGGCAGGTAGATCCTGGAAAAGGCACATTGGTCAAAAAAATTGCAAATAATATTTGTCATTAATACACAGGATATTCTTTTCAGCAGGCTTTAGGATACTCTCAATGGGAAAACTCCAACCTGTCTATAATGACACCCAGTTGTATTTTATCTTGCACTCAATATGGAATTGAATCTCAGTCTCTACAAAAAAAAGGTTAAATGAATCCCAATTGTTCTAATTATTTTACAGAAATAAGTATGATCTATATGATCTTGTTTCATAATGTTGAACATATAATGTTTTTGTATTCCTTTTCTACATAGTCTTATCACTATTATAGTGAGCAAAATATATAGTGCAGTAATTAAAACCACTGGTTTAAAGGTCAGAAAAACAGTTTGGTGCTAAAATCACCTATAAGTTATGATCTTAGGACGGCAATTTGGCTTTTTTATGTCTTAGTTTCTTATTTGTAAAATGATGGTAAAAGTATCTATCTATAAGATATTTGTGGGTATTAAGTGAGATAATATAGATAGCTCCTGGAATACATATAATTCAATATAACTTATTATGATGATGGCAATGATAAGATTGTTAGCATTGTTGTTGAAAATCATTTATTATTTCACAAAGTAAGTTGACTCCGCTCCCTGGGCTACTTAAAGAATATAGATACATACTTAGCTTCAGGCTTGTATACCATGACTAGCTTAATATTTTTCTCTTCCATCTTGGAAAATAATATTCATGGCTTGGGGGAGTGAATTTCCGTACTATGCCTTTTTCTTATCTGCATCAGAGCACTTTTAATTATCTCTTGCATTGAAATGGAAGAATAAAATGAAGATATACAGCTCAAATTCATCTGGAACAGGATTAGTGAAAAACACTCATTCTAAGTGATAGAGACTAAAAAAATGTAGGTGGCAACTTGACCTTCCTGAGACGGGGTATATTAGGCAGAAAAACAAAAAGCACTGTAAAATTTTGATAAGTAGTCTCTTTTCAAACTTAGTGTATTATTACTAGGACACCAAGAAATATTTTATTCCTAATAAAAATGCCCCATAAAAACCAAAATCCTTGAGCATGAGAAGGTCTTTGTCCAACTCTGAAAGGACATTCAGAATAAATCAATGCCTGTTCTTACAATTTTATTCAAATTGCAAATTCAAATCCCTCATCACTGGTATTTCTTTTTTTTTTTTTTTTTCTGTTTGTTAATATTATCCTTGTTCTAGAAGAATTCATGAGTCAAAAAGCTCTACATGACAAGTAGACAGAGCTCCCCAGAGATTACTTGCAACAGGGCCAGTGCAAAATAAATCTGGAAACAATCTATTTGTTGGAAAGGTTTGGAGAACCATCTAAAGATTTAGTGTTTGCATGTGCAGGCTCAGATCATTTTTGTTTCACAGTGTGCCTTTGATTGGCAGTAAGGCCACCTCTAAACATGTTCATCTCAAGAAAGAGTAAGTCAGCACAAGGAATTTATCAAGGTAGCAGTTACTTTTAATACCACAGAACTGGAGGCCTGAGCAACTTCAAACAGTAAATCCTAAGTGCTGAGAAAGAAACTCTAGACAGTCAAGTCCAATGCTGCAGAGTCAAGAGAATCTATAACCTGTCACAGACCCTGACAGCTTTAATTTCTCACTAACCTCATTTGATAGATTAGGAAAAAGCAGACAGAAATGGACCACAAAGGAGTTCTTGATGATATACAGAAAGAGTAATTGAAATATAGTAATTCAGTCATTCATCCAACTATCTGACATTTATTGAAGACCTACAAAACGTGTGGCATCCACTGAGATAACTGACTTGTGGAACAGACTTGTAAACGTGTAGTTATCATGTAAGAAGATTTTTGTAAGTATAGTTGTTTTTCCACTTTGTTCATCACAAAACTGTCTTTTTCCCCACATTGGTACATGGAAAAAAATTAATTTTTTTAATCTTTGTTTTTTTTTAATACTTTAAGTTCTGGGATACATGTACAGAATGTGTAGGTTACATAGGTATACATGTACCACAATGGTTTGCTGCACCCATCAACCTATCATCTATATTAGGTATCTCTCCTAATGCTATCCCTACCCTAGCACCGCCCCCACCCCGACAGGCCCCGGTATGTGATGTTCCCCTCCTTGTGTCCATGTGTTCTCACTGTTAAACTCTGAGTGAGAACATATGGTGCTTATTTTTCTTCTGTTTAGTTTGCTGAGATTGATGGTTTCCTGCAAAGGACCTGAACTCATCCTTTTTCATGGCTGCATAGTATTCCATGGTGTATATTAGCCAGATTTTCTTTATCCAGTCTATCATTGATGGGCATTTGGGTTGGTTCCAACTCTTTGCTATTGTGAATAGTGCTGTAATAAACATACACGTACATGTGTCTTTATTGAATGATTTATAATCCTTTGGGTATATACCTAGTAATGGGATTGCTGGGTCAAATGGTATTTCTGGTTCTAGATCCAAGACACTTATGCGGCCAACAAACATGAAAAAAAAGCTCATCATCCCTTGTCACTAGAGAAATGCAAATCAAAACCACAATGAGATACCATCTCACGCCAGTTAGAATGGCAATCATTAAAAGGTCAGGAAACACCAGATGCTGGAGAGGATGTGGAGAAATAGAAACACTTTTACACTGTTGATGGGAGTGTAAATTAGTTCAACCATTGTGGAAGACAGTGTGGCAATTCCTCAAGGATGTAAGTGTAGTTATTAATTGATTACTGCCTAGGGTTATGACTTCTATTTTAAAAAATCACATTCGGCCGGGCGCGGTGGCTCAAGCCTGTAATCCCAGCACTTTGGGAGGCCGAGACGGGCGGATCACGAGGTCAGGAGATCGAGACCATCCTGGCTAACACGGTGAAACCCCGTCTCTACTAAAAAATACAAAAAACTAGCCGGGCGAAGTGGCGGGCGCCTGTAGTCCCAGCTACTTGGGAGGCTGAGGCAGGAGAATGGCGTCAACCCGGGAGGCGGAGCTTGCAGTGAGCTGAGATCCGGCCACTGCACTCCAGCCTGGGCGACAGAGCGAGACTCCGTCTCAAAAAAAAAAAAAAAAAAAAAAAAAAAAAAAAAAATCACATTCACAATAACATTAAAAATAATAAAATTAAGATACACAGAAAAAAGAAACAAAAAAATGCACAAAGCTTTACAGAGAAAATTATAAAATAATACTGATGGACATAAAGCCATTAATAAAGGTGGAGATACAGTGCAGAGTAAGTACTCACTTAACATCCTCAATAGGTCCTTGGAAACTGACTGTTAAGGGAAACAATGTATAAAACAAAACCAATTTTACCATAGACTAACTGATACAGATAATAATTAAGTTTCTGGCCGGGCGCGGTGGCTCACGCCTGTAATCCCAGCACTTTGGGAGGCCGAGGCGGGCGGATCACAAGGTCAGGAGATCGAGACCACGGTGAAACCCCGTCTCTACTAAAAATACAAAAAATTAGCCGGGCGCGGTTGTGGGCGCCTGTAGTCCCAGCTACTCGGGAGGCTGAGGCAGGAGAATGGCGTGAACCCGGGAGGCGGAGCTTGCAGTGAGCCGAGATCGCGCCACTGCACTCCAGCCTGGGCGACAGAGCGAGACTCCGTCTCAAAAAAAAAAATAAAAAATAAAAAAAAATAATTAAGTTTCTATGGCATATTTCTAGTCATAAAATCACCAAAATTCTAAATAAAGACCCAAAACACTTCTAATATTTATCACTGATATTAATATGAGTTATATGTATATTTAAGAAAGGTTAAGAAAAACAAGGTAATTATTTACTCAAGCTGAATGCTTTCATGGCACAGTGTTTATTGTCATGCATTTGCATGATTATCTTTACGGAAATTTACTTTCACAATAATTAACATTCATTCATTCACCTTCCAATCTGCTTATTCAAGTTAAGGGAGCCCATCCTGGGAGGCTGTCCCAGCAGCTCAGGGCACAGGGCAGGAGCCCACCCTGGATAGGATACCATCCCATTGCATGTTCACACACCCCTTCCCCCAACTCGCTCAGACTGGGACCACGTTCATATGCCAGTTCATTTCACGTGCACATCATTGGGATGTGTAAGGCAAGTGGAGTACCCAGAGAAAATCCACACAGACATGGAGTGAACATGCAAGCCACACAGTCAGGGGCCAGTGCTGGAAATCATTCCTATTTTTCTCGTCAATGTTATAATGAAAGATGTTGAACAAAGTCATGCTATTCAAGGACCTGCTATAATCCTAGAATCATGGATAAGAAGATGAAATAGTATAAAGTTACCAGTGTTTTCCTAATTAAAATATTAAACTAAGCTAATGCAAGTTGCATTAAAATTGTAGTAGTGTTTTTCATGAAACTTTGAGCATCTATCTATTACTACAAGATCAAGAGCAGTAAAGAAAATTTTAAAGAATACGAATGAAGGGAGAAATCGTACCTACTATATGCCAAAATTTATGACATTATAATTAAAATAGTATAACTGGCACATAGACAAATTGACCAGTAATCAGAATAGTAAGTGCAGAAAAACAGATTCATGAATGTCTTAAAACTTGATAATGATGGGAACGGCAGGACATCTGGAGTGGCCACTGCCATCACTCAACTGCAGCGGGGAGGTGTGGGTGCTGGCTGTAGGAGCAGCAGTGGTGGTGGTGGGACCCCTGTGCCCCACATCCCCCATGCAGCTGACTGTATCACTTCCACCCTCGCACAGCTGGGCAGGACCTTCTCCCAAACCCAGAGGCTCCACCATGGCGGGATGAGGGGGTTGCCGGCTCCACCATGGCGGGATGAGGGGGTTGCCGGCTGGGCCTGGTCTTGCACACTGGGAACTTACTGTGCTTCTCCGGGCCTACCATGGCCACCCATGGAACAACAGGCATGCACTTTCTCCCCTGAGGCCCATAAAAGCCCTGGACTCAGCCAGACTTGGAGATAACAGGACAGCCAGCTGCAGAGAGGAGCTACTCTCTCTGCTAAGAGCTAAACACTTGTTGGGACACCTTGGCTATGAAGAAGAGCTACCCACTGTGGGTCTCCTCTGAGGTGTTCTATTATTCAGTAAAGCTCCTCTTCATCTTGCTAACCCTCCAGTTGTCTATGTACCTCATTCTTCCTGGACACAAGACAACAACTCGGGACCCACCAAATGGCAGGGCTAAAAGAGCTGTAACACAAACAAGGCCAAAACACGCCCCTTGTACGTCACCTTGCAGGTGACAAGAAAGAGAGAAGAGAAGAGCTGCAGCCCTTTGGGGAGCTCAGACCTAGGAGCTCCCTGAGTGAGGGCTGTGACACCCTCTTTAGGGCTCTGTGGTTCCTGGGATGTCCAGGCTTCCAGGTGCCACCACATTCTGCAGTGTCAATGGAAGCTGTTCATGGTAAGTCTGGTCCAGCCACAGCCTCAGAGGGAGCTGACACCCATGTTGGTGCCTGGAGCTGCCCGCCCCACCACAGCCGGTGTGTCTGGCTGTGTGCAGTGGACAGAGCCCATGCTTGTTCACATACCCCTTGCTGCTCTGCACTTGGCTTGCCCTTGGCAGGCACGGGATCTAGGCTGGTATTGTGAGCTGAGCACAACCTGCTAGCCCAAGTGGGCAGAATGAGCCCAGCATGCCAGAGCAAAACTCGAGCAAAGGTGCCACTGGCCACAGAGGTTTCCATCTGGTGAGAAGACACCTCAAGGATCCCACAACAATAACATACCAGAGGTAAAATTAATTAATAATGCTGAAATAATTTGTAATTTATATGCACGTGTACTTTATATGGTACACAAAAATAATCTACACACATATTATCTAATTATAAAAAGCAAACTTTTAAAAACATGTTTCTAAATATATAACAATTTAAATGACCAGAACATTGAGAACAAATTAGACAGTAAAAGCATAAAATATAAGAACAAAGATGGATTTATTGAAATTGTTATGTAAAAGCAAAACATTTATATAATACACAGATAAGTAATAAATAAGACTGCAAGTAATATTAAAAGTGAAAATAATAGCAATGCACAACACTGTCGATATTTTGTGTTCGAAGTATATAAATCTCTTTCTCCCCTACATCCTATAAACCAATAGGAAATACATACAATAAACGGACAGAGATTATGAACAGACAATTCACAGAAGAGAAAACACAAATAGAAAATAAAAAATGGACATACGCTCAATTTCACTTGAAATATAAAAAATGAAAATATAAACAATAATTTATCACATCATGCTGATGTGTCCTTTTCTATGTTTGAAAATAGAGAGAAACTGGAACTCACTTTACTGTGGAGAGGGTAAATTGGTATAGCTCTTATTAATGAGTACTATGGTAATATCTTCTAGAGCAGAAGATGTATAACTTCCTCCACCAAGCAATTCTATTATTCCTAAAAAGCTCAGAAAAGTGAGCAAGGAGTTATATCAAGGAATATTTTTCACATCATGGTTTGTAATGGTGGAAAATTGGAAACATCTCAATATTCATGATAGGAGAATGGATAAATATACTGTGGTTAAGGCCACACGGTGGATTCCCATAAAGCAGCAATGTAAATGACAGAGCTACAGAGCTACATTCATATCTACACCTAGGTCATTATCTATTGAGCTAGATAAATCTGAAAAAAAAGCGATGTTAAATAAATAAATGAAGTTGCAGATGGAAAATATAGTGTGATATTACTCATATAAAATGCAATATGGAGATTATATAATAGAGTATGGTATATTGTATATAATATTCATGCATATAGTTTCCTTCTTACAGCTGAATGTATATCACTGACTAGGGTTAAAAAATATTTATGAGGACAGTAAGCACATCCAAAATAGTGGTTACCTTTGGAGTAAAGGATGGAATGAGATTGGGAAAGTATCAAAGGCATAACCAGCTGTAGCTATGAAGAGAGCAATAATAGGAGAAAAAAAAATGTAATCTAAATATAAAACAGAAAATATAAGATTTGTTTAAATTAGATGGCAGATACAGATGTTAGTAATATTCTCCACATTTTCCTTATATTTAAACTAAAATTATGCAAATGTTAAGTTTACTCAAATTAAGAATTTCTAGCCTAAAACGTTTAAGTTTGAACCACTCAACAGGGAGTCCTTGAATGTTCTGAAATCATACAGTAGTAAAATAAAAACCACTTTCTTCAGCTTAGCAGCAAGAAAACCTCACTGACTGCAAATAAATATAATCAACGTTGACCTATTTCTGAAACTCAGATGTATAACCGTCTTTTTACATGTCTACTTGGATGTCCCAGATGGTTTCCCTAAACTTCCTTCTTAAATGTGCTATGCCTGCAGTCTTCCCATTCTAAGATAACAATTCCATCTATCAAGTTGGCTTATAAACTTTGGAGTCAGCCATGTCATTTTTGTTCACTTGCCATATCCAGTTATCTCTAGATCTTACTGGCTCTATATTGAAATATATTCATGTTTTACCATTTCTCACCACCTCCATTGCTACCATCTCCATCCAAATCACCATTTCTCTTGAGTTACTAAAATGGCCCCTAATGGGGTCCCACTATTTCTATTTGTGATACCCTACATATTCATACAGAAGCCAGAATAATGCTTATGAGACAAGGTAATTTCAACATTTACTTGAAAATTCCCAACACCTCCCTATAGTGAATGCAATAAGGTGTCACTCAGATATCGTCTAAAGTAAAAGAATACACATTCCCTAGTCGTTTTGGCTGCTAATAACTGGGTCCCTTTCTAATAATTTTCTTTGGCTGAAGGAAATTGCCTCATCCAAGTTTGTACTTTCTTCCTAGAGGCAGGTCTCACCCAGTGACTGGCCAGTGCCGTGGTACAAAGGTCCAGGCCACTTTAGACAATCTCTGATGGGTCATCTCAACTCTAAAGCTTCCCATGTGATTTTCGGAGCTTCTGTTGCAGCTACATTACAGTCGAACCACTAACACTCTGAGAAAGTAGGAATTGATGCCCACATGGGGAAAAAAAAGTAAGTAAAATTTAAGTAATCATAGATCCCTAAATGGGATTCTGCACTTCAGGTAAGGTAAATTTTTATAATAAAGAATCTCCCCTTACCTCCCCGGACAGGAAGAGTGACTTAGTGGAGGTGATTTTTTTTAAGGCCAAGATTAAAGCCATGGGGACAAGGATTGAAAAAAAGGGTAGCAGAAGCTTCAAAGTTGTAAAAGTGTAATGAAAGCAAAGATCCAACCTTTGCACAACATCTCCTTATTAATGCATTGCCTACAGGCCACAAGGTCATCAAAACCTACATTGCTTGCTCGGTGTTGATTTATGTATTCCTTGCAAGAAAAAAAAATTCTTCTCTAGAGTCTCTTTGATAAGAAGCTATTATAATATTCTGCATTTTGAATACATTTAACACATGTTCATACCAATTTTATTATCTAACACCTAACGTAATCTTCACACAAAGCCACTAGTGAAATCAGTAGGACCAGCATTATTCCCAGATGGCATGAAAGGACACTCAAACACAAAGGCTTTGTTAAATACCTAAGATCACACTAAATTCATCAAGGAGTTTGAATCTTTTTGCTAAATATAATCACACTTTTCTGTTTCCTGCAAGAAACTGCTGTGCCGTGAAAAGGGGACTAAGAAGCTTCAGTGGATAATAACGAAATCTGAGATCAAAAGTGTTTTCAAGTTTTTGTTAGAAACAAATCTGTTAAGAAAATGCAAACTGTAAAGGCACTAAAGTAACACACAGATAAAACATAAGCTCATAGTAAGAAGGAAAAAAAATACCAAAAACCTTTATTTAAAAGAAGATAATTTAGTACAAGTGACATTGTAGTTTATTGCACATTGACAACGCATATTTCCTTTGTTTCCCTTTTAAATTATGAGGAACATCAATCACTCAGGAGAAAAGAAGCATGTCAGAATATTATAAATCTCGGAAGTTCAATAAAAGCCTTAATTGTCTTGATTCAGAAAACCCTCCTCTGGGATTTCTTAAAATCTTGTTTCATTATAATTGAAATTTAATCAATATGCAGTTCTGATTACTTATACCCATGAAGGAGTTATTAAGACTCTGCATACAGAATGCCATGACTAGTTGATTAAGGGGAAAGAAAGTCAAACTCACTGTTAGTACTGCAGAGAAGAAATAACAGTGGATTCACTTAGAATTCCATTTTCAATAATTGTGTAGGTAGAATTTAAGTCATTTCACAGTTATATTCACTCATCTGCTTAAGATACGGAACGCTGTAATTTCTTTGTCACAAATGCACTCTACAAATTGAGTTTAAGTTTTCAAGGTATTCTGCAGTGTGAGCCAGGTTGACGGCAAAAGGTCCTCTAATACTTCACCAAATGGTCCATGATTGTTATTTTGTAAGGATTGTATAGGAAAGTGTACAGCAAACTTTCATAAAACTTTGTGGCAAAATAAAAACAATGAAAAATTGAGGAACACTCCTTACAGTGTGCCCTGGAGATATATGTATAGGTCATGGATATCCTGTGAAAGATAAAACAAACATTGTCAAGAGAGGAGAAAAATCTATGATGGGCAAGAAAACACTGGATTGTAGCTGTGTTATTGTGGTAAGTCCAGGCCAACAATTCTTGGCCAGTTAGAAGAATTAGTATACAAATGGGTATAATTTGTATACTAATTATGCTGCCATAATTCAGTCACCTCCCACCGGGTTCCCCCTATGATACATGGAATTCTGGGAGTTACAATTTGGGTGGGGACACAGCCAACCCATATCACTATGTCTTTGCTATTGTGAATAGTGTTGCAGTGAACATCTGTATGCATGTATGTTTGTAATAGAATGATTTGTATTCCTTTGTGTATATACCCAGTTATGGGATTGCTGGGTCAAATAGTATTTCTGGTTCTAGATCTTGAGGAATTCCTACACTGTTTTCACAATGGTTGAACTAATTTACATCCCCACCAACAGTGTAACAGTGTTGCTACTTCTCTGTAACTTTGCCAGCATCAGTTGTTTCTTGTCTTTTTAATTATAGCCATTCTGACTGGCATGAGATGGTATTTCATTGTGGTTTTGATTTGCATTTTCTCTAATGATCAGTGATGTTTAACTTTTTTCATATGTTTGCTGACTGCATGAATGTCTTCTTTTGAGAAGTGTCTGTTCATGTCCTTTGCCTGCTTTTTGATAGGGCTGTTTGCTTTTTACTTGTAAATTTGTTTAAGTTCCTTGTAGATTCTGGATATTAGACCTTTGTTAGATGGATAGGTTGCAAAAATTTTCTCCCACTCTGTAGGTTGTATGTTCACTCTGATTATAGTTTCTTTTGCTGTGCAGAAGCTCTTTAGTTTAATTATATCCCATTTGTCAATTTTTGCTTTTGTTGCAATTGCTTTTGGTGATTTCATCATGAAATCTTTCCCAATGACTATGTCTTGAATGGTGTTGCCTAGATTTTCTTCTAGGGTTGTTACAGTTTTGGGTTTTACATTTAAGTCTTTAATCTGTCTTGAGTTATTTTTTGTATAAGGTGTAAGGAAGGGGCCCAGTTTCAATTTTCTGCATATGACTAGCCAGTTCTCCCAGTAACATTTATTAAATAGTGAATTCTTTTCCTATTGATTGTTTTTGTCAGGTTTATTGAAGATCAGACAGTTGTAGATGTGCAGTCTTATTTCTGAGTTCCCTATTCCGTTCCATTGGTCTGTGTGTCTGTTTTTGTATCAGTACCATCCTATTTTAATTACTGTAGCCTTGTAGTATAGTTTGGAGTCTGGTAGCACGATGCCTCTAGCTTTGTTCCTTTTGATTAGGATTGTCTTGGATATGTGAGCTCTTTTTTGGTTCCATATGAATTTTAGAAGTTTCTTCTAATTCTGTGAAGAATGTCCATTGTCATATTTAATCCCTACAACATTCCTGTAAGTCTTAATTATTAGCCCCATTTTGCAGATGAAAAAACTGAAGCTCAGAAAAATAATCTAAAATTTTCCAAAGCTTTTAATGTTAACTTCTACTTTCTTTCTGAGAACTCGTTTAACTAAATGTCAGCTATACATCTTCACTTGGAAGTTCCAAATATCTTAAATTCAATATGGCCATAATTGAACACAATCTTTCTTTCCATATATATTTCTTATTTGGTATTGTGTAGTTCAACCTGCAGCCATCTTAGGTGCTACATAGACAGAAGCTACTTTTCAGTAAGACAAGGAAATATTGGCCTAATACTAAGCCTAAATATTAAACCTAATCTGCATGATGCCAGATATATTCCAAACTTCTTGGGTACATGAGCCATGAAATTATATTTTCTTGAAGCTAGCTCAAATTGGGCTTATTTGTAATTTTAGATTACTTTTCTGAACTTCAGGTTTTTCATCCACAAAATGGGGTTAATAATTAAGTTTATTTGTCTTAAATTTCAAAGATCACAATATGGGCAGATTTTAATTTTTCAGATTCTGTGTATATTCTAGCAACTAGGTTAGAGTCCCAGGCAAACGGAGGCTGAGTTACAGTCCCAGGTTTCTCTGTCAAGAACAGACACTGGTTTAGAGTTCAAGACTCCTGTGTTCAAAAGACGTAGAGGCTGTGTTAGAGTTCTGCACTTTTTTGCTTGCAAAATATGATAAGAATGTGGGAGCTTCTCAATTGACTGAAATCTCTCAATACCTTTCAGAACCCCCTAATGTCTATATGCTCTGCTACTATGTCACTAATTTTTTCTGCTTCCTCTCTTACTGGCATGATTTCACTAAGGATAATTTGTAAACATGAATGTCTTCCCTGAACAGGCTCCTTTAAGAGCTCTCCCTTCCATTACTTCTGTTCCTCCTTCCTCCTTTTACCATCTTACCATCTTCAGTCTTTAAGTCTCTTTAATCCTTTGATCTGCCCCCCTTCAAACATCTACCTCTTCTAATCCTCTGTTTATCCCCTGGAGACTTTCTGCTACACATTCCAGCCCCTCAACTCTCTATGGTCACTTGAACTTTAGGCTCCTGTCCCCATTGGGGGTTCTCAAGGAACTCATGGACCCCCAAAATAAACTATATAGCAGGACAAAATACCTTAAAACTCCTCCACAAACATTGATAAAAAGAATTATTTTTAATATTGAACACGTTAACTTTAATTTGTCCCATTTGTCAGAAAGAATTAGGATAAAAATAGGAACTGGGGCAAAGACGAGAGCCAACTATTTTATATAAGCCACTGAGTTTCATATTACTCATTTTACCTTATTCATGGCTATAAGATTTCTGCATCTATCTATATGTTTACATGGGTATGTAAATTTTATGTATATGTGGTATTTTTCTACCTCCAAATGTTATTACCACATAAGTTTATAACATCCTGTAAAGGATCTCTATTCTGATTGGTTTCAAGATCAATAAGAACTTATGTAAGTTAAATATTTTTTAAATTCCACAAAACATAGAAACTAACCTAAATACTTTTCAAATTTATGTAATTTGGGTAAATCTTTGGCCTATAAGACTAGTTTGATATTTTTTTTTAAATTATGACAACTAATTTGGGGCACAGACTTCTTATGGAATTGCTTATACAACTTTGAGTCAATACTGTTGAACTGATGTAAGAATTTTCAAAACTCTAGTAGAAAAACTAAGAGGTTCTTGAAACTACTAAACCAAAATCAAGGAGAACAAGAATTAATTACATAAGACTGAATGAACTAATAAAAATGACTTCTTTGTAATGGCTTTTTACGGGGACCATTGCTAGTTTTCTAATTTTTACTTTCTGGATATAAGGGACCCCTTTTTCTTTTCTCTTATTGTATTTGTGTGTGTGTATGTGTGTGTGTGTGTGTGAGAGACAAAGCCTCACTCTGTTGCCCAGGCTGGAGTGCAGTGGCGTGATCTCATGCCTCAGCCTCCCGAGTAGCTAGGATTACATGTGCCCACCACCACTCCCAGCTAATTTTTGTATTTTTAGTGGAGATGGGGTTTCACCATGTTGGCCAGGCTGGTCTCAAACTCCTGACCTCAGGTGATCCATCCACCTCGGCCTCTCAAAGTGTTGGGATTACAGGCATGAGCTACTGCACCCGGCCTCTCTTTTATCTATCGATTATTCACAGCAATTAGATTATACTTTTATAAAGAGAAATAAAACATTATTTTTCTCCCCTACTGATCTATCTAGAATTCAGAAACTCATATTCAGTGTTCTCATTTTCATGGCAATATAATTATTTGCACAAGAATCTGTCCTCCTTCTAACAAGTCGTAATTGGAAAAACTGGCTATATAACCAAGTATTTGACAAAGTTGTGTTTGAGAATTCCGATGCATTGAATCAGATATAACCAGGCAGTTTTAAAGAACTGAGGTTGAATTTATGAAACCAACACTTATGAAGCTTTATTAGGCAAACCAGCATTGTACCTTCCTATTCCTATCTAACAGGCGAGTAAACAGGGTGACTTCCTGGCAGGCACAGAAATCTTAGGATATTTTGGGGACATAAAGAAGAGGAATTTACCCAAATCTGTAGGTACTGTTGATGAAGTCTAGTGCTGAGTGCCATGGCTTGGCCTCCTAACCGTGAGAGACTTTTTAAAAGTCTAATCTGAGATTGCTTACGAAATGTTCCAGTAAAGCAAACTTAACAAGGCCTATATTGCCAATTACCATTTTTGATACACTTATGTAAATGATCAGGCCAAATCTAATAAGACCAGATTTGTTTAATAAATGAAAAAATCTCACATTGTTATCTTTAATTAAAAAGAAGAGTGACTATAGAGAGAAATGTTTTGTTTCAGTAGAAAACTATATAGCACACCTTTGTGGGTTGTTAAGATTTAGTTCTGTTCATAGTCTTTGAGCTGTTTTACACCTCCTGTTAAGCTACATTTTGTTTATTCTTTATCTACCTTAAATTAGACTGGGTCCTGCTGTTGTGCACATTTTGTCAGTTCTAACCAAATTCTCAATTTTGTATTTTTCTTCAATATTTTTCTACAACACTCCAAGTTACCATTTCCAATTTGTCTCCCACTCTCCTGATTTAGATCTCTGAGAACTAAACCCTGACTGCCCAGAACTTTACTGGGACTCTAAGTTGTCTTGCAGTTGACCTTTCTCCCAAAGATCTAAAGAAACCTTTGAAGGTGAAGCTGCACAGCTTAATATAAGCTTTAAGAGCTCATTACTACAACAGGTTGGGCAAATTTCATGCCTGCTATTGTGTAGGCTGCTCAGGAAATTCACCAAACACCTGCACTTTCCATGCTCTTCTCCCAGAAATAACCACTCTGTCACTGATGTCTATGACATGAAAGACATTCAAACTTCCAACCAAGAAATCTGTTACGTTGCTACCACTGTCCTCACCTGACCACTTAAAGAAGCTTTGGGTCTGAAATCCAGACATCTTCACCAGCTGCTCTCCAGAATCAGAAACTGGGTTTGTGGTTGGCTACAATCATTCATTTTTGTTTTTATTTTGTTGTCATAGAAATGCCTCTCATTGAATACCTGATGGCTCACACCATCCAGCAAATATCCTCTAATACCAAGTCTCAACAGAGAGTTCAGCTGTTCCTTAATAGATAAGAGAGGACCAAACGGGCCAGTGGATTACAGGGCACTCATGCCTGTAATCCCAGCATTTTGGGAGACCAAGGTGGACAGGTCACCTGAGCCCAGGAGTTTGAGACTAGAGTGGGCAACGTGGCAAAACTCGAGTCTACAAAAAATACAAAAATTAGCTCAGCTCAGTGACATGCAGCTGTAGTCCCAGATACTTGGGAGGCTAAAGCAGGAGAATTGCTTGAATCCAGGAGGCAGAGGTTGCAGTGAGTCAAAATTGTGCCATTGCATTCCAGCCTGAGCAACACAGTCAGACCCTTTCTCAAAAAAAAAAAAAAAAAAAAAAAGAAAAAGAAAAAAGTAGACTTATACTGTTCAGAGGAAGACTGTCTCTTGAACAAGCATCTTGTCCTTACTCAAGCATTAGTCAGGCTCCACTGACCCCTCTTTTCAACTAGGCCTTGACCTTGGCCCTGTCCTCTCTTTGGATGCCCTAACCTAGCCTCAGCAAGAAACCTGCTAAGACAATTTAGTGAGGATCTCCTTACCCTTGAAATCTGAGGAAGTTGCTCATTCCCCGCCTTAAATTCCCTACCTTTAAGTCCTTGGCTTGCATTCAGCAAGAATCTTGTTAGGTGAGGTTAACAAGAACCTTCTACCCTTAATGTCTCATATTAGTAATTTGCTATTCACTGACTCCCTCACCCTGCTCCTTAGCCATAAATCCCCAGCTGTCTTTACTGTATTCAGAGTTGAGTCCATTCTCTCTCCCCTATTGCAATAGCTTTATTGCAATAGGTTGAAGAAAGTCCTCTTTTCCATTTTAAAAAATGTCAGAATAGCTCTTTCTTTAACAAAGCAAGCCCCTACCTATAGAATTCAACAGCTTGCTAAGAAGAATTAAGAAATGGGTAACATGTATTTTAAGTAAACCACAGAAGAGACAATTTAAATATCCCACATAATTGTTTCTCACTGACAAATGGAAACTATTTAATCCTGTTATAAGAACTGTGTACCACAGTTACATAAGTTTAAGACCATAAGTTTTGGATACAATTTTTTTTTGTTTCAATCCTGGTTTTGCCACTTACTAACTGTAGGACTTTGGGAAATTAAAGAGAAACTCTAATCTTCACTACCCCATGAGGTTGTTGTATTGGACGTTTATAGTTAATATGTGTAAAGCATTTACAAAACTACCTGGCACAAAATAAATTTTAACAAGTGTTTGTTATTTTATTCTTGTCACATCCCTATACAAGTAAGGGTTTCGTATCAAAGGGACATTTGATAACTTTCTAATTTTTTTTTATTGTTACATAAAATCCTGCTCAATCCCAGACTGATAGGGTTAACAATTGGGTTAACCCAATTAGACTGAGTTAGGATAGAAAATATTTCATTGGAATAGGCCTCTAGCATGCTATGCTTGGGATAATACAAGAAAGATTTTTAGATCCTCATGGTAACAAAATAATAGGATTATTACCATAAATACCCTCAAAAACAGCTCAAGATACTTTATCCTACTTCTCATCATCCATGAGCATTACTGATGCATTCTCTGGTGCTCCAAAAATTATCGATGATGTTTTACACTTCTGAAGGGCCAATTATTTCAGGGCATGGCTAAGAAAAGTATGCTTATAACCAATTTTTGACTTTATTTAGTATAAACACAATGCTGCTTTTTTCAGTAAGTATTCCCATAAAGAAAACCAGATTTCAGTAAAGAAAACTTAGTTCAAATCATTATATTAAGGTAACTATCCTTTAAAACATTTCAAAGTACATTTTAGCTTTTGGTAATGTTGCTTAATTTTCTAACCAGAATTGCAGTTTGCAAGCTTCAAAATCCCTGTCAATTATGGGTGAGAAGAAAATTTGCCACATAATTACCACTGAACATGAAATAATTTAGTTCACACAAATAAGCATCTTTTATGTATTTTCCCCTTGTCAGTAACAGTCATACGAATAGAAGTTGTAAAGGTCAAGAAGAAAATTATTTCTACCCACAAAGCTCCCAGACCATTATCTGAAATTCTACAATAGATTATATCCATGTTGTTGAGGGAAAGAGGGTGTCAGAACTTTGTCAAGCTTCTGTGGTCACTGAACCACACAGAAGCATGACACATTCTATTGTTTTGGTGGTCAGAGACCCCTCATGATGCCCAGATGTGCAGAGAGGTACTTGAACCACACTTGGTATTTTTTTGAGCAAATAACAAAGCGCTGTTTTCCAAGGGACCTGTTCCTACTTTCTTATGAGGTTCAACAAAGAGAATATATTTGTTTCATTAAAAAAAAAAAATTGTAGGTAACCAATACCACAAGTTTGTATAAGGAGCATTAAGCTCTCTCTGACTCATATTATGATATACAGATGCATGTTTACTCCTCTATTTGTCTTTGCTCTTTTCCAACCTCAAACTAATCTCTCAGATGACAAAAATCACCTACCCTTTATCTTTGCATCTCTCACACTATCAAAGCCTGATTCTTTGTGACCACCGGCAGTAAATTTTTTTTTTTTTATTTAGTTGACTATTGTTCATTTCTAAAACCAGAAGTTGTGTGTTTACTTAGGGTGAAATGGGCTTTAATGACTTATTTTTTGATTAAAAATAAGCTATTTTACCATCCTAATTGCCCTGGACTTGAGAATAGTTTCACAGAGGTGACTTTAACGTAATTAAAGACAAGAAATAATTGTTTCCTCATTCCCAAATGCCAACATTTTGCAAATTATGTCACAAAACTCACCATAGAAACATGTTTGTTTTCCAAGGGTAATACAGAGGAGGAAGAATACTGTTCAGTTTCTATAATGAAAGTGGGTAGAATTTGTCCTTAAAAGTCATGATGAAATTGTTTTTAAGGTTTGTGTGACTGTAATTACCCTGGGGCTGAATGTAGTAAATGCCATCTATAAAACAAAAAAAAGGCAATACAATTAGCTTCACTCCTTAAATGGTTATGCCTTCTGACTATGGGATGGGGGAGAAGGCATGATTTTTAAAAATCAATTCCTCTTGAATTGTTGAATAGACTAGCCCATTGGAAGGCCTTCTGCTAAAAAGAAATATGTAAATCTTCTGATGACTTCCTAAAGAAAATTATTAAAAATAAATATTTAAGTGGATTTGTAAATGCTATTCAGAGAAGTAGAATTGGTGTGTCTATGTTCTGATGTGTTTTCTATGATGTTTAAGATTTACCCTATATCCAAATGATTTCTTCTGGTTAAGACTTTATGTAGGCTGAGCACGGTGCCTCACGCCCGTAATCCCAGCACTTTGGGAGGCCAAGGCGGGCAGATCATGAGGTCAAAAGATCTAGACCATCCTGGTCAACATGGTTAAACCCCGTCTCTACTAAAAATACAAAAATTAGCTCATTGTGGTGGCGTTTGCCTTTAGTCCCAGCTACATGGGGGGCTAAGGCAGGAGAACTGCTTGAACCTGGGTGGCGGAGGTTGCAGTGAGCCGAAATCATGCCACTGCACTCCAGCCTGGTGACAAAGCAAGACTCAGTCTCAAAAAAAAACAAACAAAAAATCCACAACTTTATGCAACTATATTTGTACCATAAACTATCAACAATAAACATGCCCTTTGTGCTACAGTCGGACAATGCGATAGAAACCATAGACTCTTCTGAGCTAGCCAAAGAGCTTACCAGTTATCAATCTCTGCCTTATAGGAGATCATCTTCATGAGTCTGAGCCATCCTGACCTATTCAAAATTGAGCTGATTTGGGGGTATACTATTGTAGCATACAAATGCACTAAGTCACAGATACTCATGGAAACAAGGAGGCCTTTTTCCTCTTAAATACAGAGATGAGAAACTACAGTCTGTACTACCAGCCGTGGATGAGGGTGAACCAGCCTCACGACACTAAAAGATCTTGGAACTATCAGCACATGTTACTAAGAGGGAAAAATTATCGGTGCGGAAATGATGAAGGAAATAGAGTATTGTTTCCATTGCAACTAATAAGGGGGTATTTTTCTTCATTACAAAGCCTTGACTTCCTTAGCAATGAACTTGTCTCTTAAGCTAACTCTCACCAAGTCAGTAGTATACAATGAGTTAAAAATATGTCTTAACAGTAATGATTCTAAAATCTATTGTCCAAGGAAACTTAGCCAAAACCCATAGTCCTCGACTCCTCCCACTTCTATAGAACCAAGTATCCAGACTTTCTCTGTTCTATTGGTTCATCATTTTGTAAATACTGGGCACCAACTCTTGAGCAGGCACTATGTGTGACACAGGGAATAAAATGATCATTACTCTCTTGTTGCTCAGAATCTTATAGTACACACACCTAAGAAAAATAATTTTAACAATAGAGTATTGTTATAAGAGTCACACAGCAGGAGGTGTTGATTCTTGGTTGGACATCCAAGGAAAACTTCAACAACAGGAAGATACTATGGCATTACAATAAAGTATAAAAAAAGAGGAAAGGGTGGTTCATTAAGTTCAATAGTTTAACCCCAGCTTAAAACTATCCACAACTCCGTATTGCTCTTAAAATAAACTTTAAAGTCCTTATTGACAAGGTCTTTATGGTCTATATGAGTTGACTTCTGATTAACTGTCCAGCATTATCATTGGATTTTTGTCCACTAGATTTTCAGAATGTGCATTTTTAAAGTATTGACTATATTTCTACCATGAACCAAGCATTGTGCTAGGCCCTGGGAACACAGTTGTAATGGCAATTAAAGTCCACATGGGTGAGAAAGACAATAAATTAATAACCAAATAAAATTATGGTATGTAGTAAGAACGATGAAATAAAGAAAGAAGGTGTGGTAACAGAAGGATGATGTAGGAGTTAGTCTGCGGTGGGTTTAGGGCTTACTGAACAAGTGATAGTTAAGAATAGATCTGAAGTTAAAGAAAGAACCTGCCTTATCAAAAGCCTGGAAAAAATGCGTAGGTCAAGTTAGTGATTGGAGACAGGAGGGCGGGGTCCCTGGCAAGGGTTCCACCTTCAAGTCTGGGCCTGCAGCCCTAAATGAGAACAGCCACTCCTGTTTTCATGCCTGAATGTTGCCCTTTCCAAGACCACTCTGGCCCACCCCACCCCCTATCCTGCGCCTGTAAGAACTCCAAACCCCAGGCTCCATGAGCAGAGGAACTGCAGAGTGGCAGAGCAGCAGAGCGGCAGGGCAGAGAAGGAGAGAAGAGACAAGCAGCTGAATATTGAGAGGAGAAGAGGTAACTGAGTGTGGGAGATTACAGATAGACGCGGCTTAACTTCAGACAGCGCGACTTTGGAGAGGAGCGGCAGGGCTTCAGGGAATGATCGCCTTCTTCCCACTCCTTCCCCTTTCCAGCTCTCCGTCCATCCCACTGAGAGCCACTTCCATCACTCAGTAAAACCTCTGCATTCACCATCCTTCAAGTCCATGTGACCGGATTCTTCCTGGACACCGGACAAGGACCCGAGTACCAAGAGGGCAGGGTTTAAGATTTCTCACCTTGACTCTCCACTGAGCTGGTTAACACATAGCCATCTGCAGATGGCAACTGCTAAAAGAGCATTAATTGTAACACACCCGTAGACACTATCGTGGGGCTGGAGCCAAAGCTCACCCCAGCCACCGCACCTGCTCGCCTGGGTGCTTCCCCTCCCACGAGGGGTTTGAGCGCAGTGGCTGAGTAAGCAAGCCACAACCCTGAAGCAAGTCAGGTGAAGGGGTCCAGGGAACTCCTCCGTCTTACTAGGATTCTCCAGAGGGACAGAACTAATAGGATATATTTATATACGAAAGGGAGTTCATTAAGAAGAATTGACTCACATGACCACAAGGTGAAGTCCCAGAAGCGTCTGCAAGTTTAGGAGCAAGGAAGCCAGTGGTGCCTCAATCCGAGTTCCAAAAGTAAGGAAGCTGACAGTGCAGCCTGCAGTCTGTGGCCAAAGGCCTAATAGCCCCCCCAAAAGCCGAAAAACCTGGAGTCTTGTTGTTCGAGAGCAGGAAGTAGACAGCATGGGATACATACGAAGGCCGGTAGACACAGCAAGTCAGCTTCTACCTTCTTCTACCTTTTTCTAGCCACCGTGGCAGCTGATTGGATGGTGCCCACATTGTGGGTGGGTCTTCCAGAGGGTAGGTCTTCCTCCCCCAGTCCACTGACTCAAATGTTAATCTCTGCTGGTAACACCCAGAAACAGTCAGGTACAATCCCAACAAGTTGTCGCTTAATATTAACCATCACAGATCATGAAATGGAAAGTAGAGTGATATCACGTCAGGAGGGACGGAGGGGCTTGATGATCCGAGACTTTGCAGGCCCCTTTAAGGGTCTGGATTTTATTCAAGGCACATATAAAATGCATTGAGCTCTCTTTTCACCTCAAGTTTTTGCACATGTGGTCCCTTTTGCCTGATTAACGCTCCTTCTACCTTTTGCACCTGGCTAATTGTTAATCCTATCAGAAAAAAAGTCTGAATTCACTTTTGCATCCTCAAGGATGGCTTCTGTTAGGTGTTTGATGATTGGAGAAAGGAATGAAAATATAGAGACTTTGTTTGCTTAATAAGACATTGATACATTGTGAAATAATCTCTCCTCCATTTCAATGACAAATAGCAAATAAAATTAAGATCTGGTGGAATAGGAGAGAATTAATCTTTAAGTTTGAGGAAAGAATCTACTTGCCTCCACTGAAGAGTACATACAAAGTATTGTATGTAATTCTTTACACTGTGTACTCAGAATTCTAAAAGCCATATTTTGGTCTTAATTTGTCTTGTGTGTGTGTGTGTGGTTTTTTTTTTTTTTTTTTTTTGGCTCTTTTTATTCCGCTTTACACAACTGGTGCTATTTGCATTGAGGGAGGATGATAATTCTGCTAATCAATTGTGACTGGAAACTAGCCCCTATGAATAGATCTCCTTGCAGGTGAGAAATTCCTCAATAACTAAGATATAGATAGATAGATAGATAGATAGATAGATAGATAGATAGATAGATAGATAGATAGATAGATAGATGTGTGTACATATATATCTTATGTATATACATATCTTACACACACACATCCCAGCTCTCATACAATTACATAGTATGGGCCAGGCATGGGGCTAATGCCAATAATCCCAGCACTTTGGGAGGCTGAGGCGGGAGGATCACCTGAGGTCAGGAGTTTGAGACCAGCCTGGCCAATATGATGAAACCCCATATCTACTAAAAATACAAAAGTTAGCTAGGTGCCTGTAATCCCAGCTGCTCGGGAGACTGATACAGGAGAATTTCTTGAACCCAGGAGGTGGAGATTGCAGTGAGCCAAGATGGTGCCACTGCACTCTAGCCTGGGCGACAGAGTGAGACTCCATCTCAAAACAAACAAACAAGCAAACAAAAAAATACGTAGTATGAGGGATGGGAAATGCATATATATCCTAGGAGGAACTTCTATGTGGATATAAACACAGTGTTCATACAATTGTGCAAACACACACACAAAAGCAGGTGTGAAAGAAATTAGTACATATGTGTATAGCCACATACAGAAAAATGCATATATTCATAATGTTAAAAAATGAACAGTTTTGTATTAGGTCGCCAAGGATATTGAAAAATAAAGAACACCAAGGATGATGCAGGTACAGAGAACACTCAGACTGTCTCTCCTTTGGGAAGACAACTGTCTTTTAACAGAGCTATTGATATATGGAGTGTAGCTTACAGGAAGCATGTTGCTAGAACTTTCTAACGATTCTGCCATGGTACTTTCTCACAAGGGGAATGTGGCTATCACTGCTGCTGTTGTCAAGGATATGCTTAACACATCCCATGAATAATTTCTCAGCTGCAAGGGGATCTATTCACAGGGCTAGTTTCCAGTAACAATTGGTTACCAGAAGCATCATCCTCTCTCAATGCAAATAGCTCCAGTTGTGTAAAGGAAAGAAAAAAAGAGCCAGTTGCTGTGAGTAATGACTAATTAGGAAACTTTTGACAAGGGTGTAATTTTAGTTGGTGATTCGCAGCACTGAGATAATTTCATGCTTTGTGAAAATCATTTGGTGAAAAGTTAATTTGAACCTAAACTTTATTTTTGTAGGAATCCAGTCAAATTGATTTGACATTGGCTAATAGTTTTATAACAAGCAATCAGAATGAAAGGACTTTAGGAAAAAATTTAAAAGCCTCTCTTTTTTGCCATGTGATATCTAAATAGCATCAGAAAGACTCCAGCAGCTATCAATAAACACCAAAAATGTGTAATTCAGTTTTGGCTAGGTGGGAATGGGAGAGAGAAGTCTGTATATTTATTTAACCATAATAATATAATTTAGGTAACTGGTGATCTCACTGTTCCAAATGCAAAATACTGGTAAATATTTATTTGGCTCAATTTATCTCTTTTACAAATCTGTAAACATTTCAGTATGCCACATTCAACACAGTCTTTGAAATTCTTAAGTATGAGATGGATGGACCCTTATAGAATTTGACATCCAAAAGTAACACCAAAGCCTATAAAAGTTATCCATTTCTTCAGATTTCTGAAGGGAATCATAATTTTTACAATACAGCTGGCTAATGTAATTATTATTTCCTTTGTAGTAACTATTTCTCAGTGGTAAACATATCTTTCTAAATCCTTTAATGCTCTGAGGATTTTTATGAATATTTTAAAAATTCACAATCCCACAATGTAATTCATTTTCTATGCTGTAAAATATCCAGAAAGAAGTGTTCTAATCAACAGACTAAATGAATATTATAGGATTAGTTTATGTACCAATAGAGCAGAGATTGACAAACTTTTTCTATAAAAAGCCAGATAATAAATATTAGACTTGTGAGCCATGTATTCTCTATCACAGCTACTCAACATTGCTATTATAATTAAAAAGCAGTTATAGATAAAATATGTAAAGGGAGTATATCTGTGTTCTAATTAACCCTTCTTTTAAAAAGCAAGTCATGAGCTAAATTTGGGGCATAGTCTATAATTTTTCAATCTCTTCTATAGAGGAATAAGAAACAGTTGATATTGAATATGCATTTTGAAGATAATGCCTTTATCATTGTGTTGAAGCCATCAGCTTTTATATAAGCTACATTAAGGACCAAAAATAACTAAATAATTGTATCTGTATATAAATATGTGTATATATAATTATTTAATTATTTGTGGCCCTTTGTGAAGCTTGAATTAAATATATAACTGAATTACTATATAATTTTTTTTTTTTTTGAGACGGAGTCTCGCTCTATCGCCCTGGCTGGAGTGCAGTGGCCGGATCTCAGCTCACTGCAAGCTCCGCCTCCCGGGTTTACCCTATTCTCCTGGCTCAGCATCCCGAGTAGCTGGGACTACAGGCACCCGCCACCTCGTCCGGCTAGTTTTTTGTATTTTTTTTAGTAGAGACGGGGTTTCACCGTGTTAGCCAGGATAGTTTCGATCTCCTGACCTCATGATCTGCCCGTCTCGGCCTCCCAAAGTGCTGGGATTACAGGCTTGAGCCACCGCGCCTGGCCCAAATTACTATATAATTTTATAATATTTATTTATAAATATATATTATTTTCCATACAACTGTAAAAATTTAAATAATATGTAAGTAACTATATGTGCATTTCTATAAATACACACATATACATACACATATACACACACATATAGTTAATTATATTATGATTATGATAAAACATATAACTGAACATTATGGACCATCATTTCCTCTGTTTTTATACTTTATACACACACACACACACAAAAGCAGGAGTGAAAGAAATTAGTACTACTTTGTAGCTACTTCTATTAACTCAGTAAAGTATTACTTTAAAATTATTATAGATTTGAGAAAATTAATAATTCAGATTGTTCCTTATGTACAACGGCCTGAATGGATAGCCAAGTCTCATGCATTCTACTTTCTTGTCTCTCAAATCTGTTTACTTCTCTATATTCCCACAACTGGCCACGTCATCAGTATCATCTCCTTTCTTGACCACAGCAATAGTTTCCTAACTTATGTCCTAAAGTCAATTATCCATCATGTCTTGCAAGCACGTCCACAAATCTCCATTCTGTTTGCGAAAGATCAGTAATAAAGGAAACTCTAATCATGCTCATTTTCTCTCTTGTTTGAGGCTTCCAAAGCTTCTATGTTTAAGGTAAAGTCTAACGTTTATGTGGCCTACAAAGTCTTGACTTGCTCTTGCCTACACACTTAGGCACCACTATTCTTTCTTTCCATTTATTGGGGTTTGGGGGGTTTTGTTTGTTTTGCTTATAGACATTTGCACCTACTATTCACTAGAATTCTTTAATTAATAATTGTCTCCCTACCAAGTTTCATGAGGGCAGGTAATATACATTTCAGTATCTAGTCTAGTGTTAACATATAGTAGATGATAGATATAGTAAGTGCTCAATAAGCACATGGAAAGCATAAATGAATCAATGAACAAATGAATGGTATCTTAGAAACTATATTTAGACATTTATTGAAAATGTTACGCTTTCATGATGGAAATTGGGCAAAACCATTCATATTACTCTTAACAGTGATTAACTGTATGTATTTCCTCGTTTCCTAGCCTATAACTTTTTCTGTAAAACCTTTCAAGAGCCTCTCCCCCTCCCCTCGCCCATGTAGCATTTCAGTCAGTTTTCATTAAATCCAACTGATCAGGTCTTATGTTTTTTCAGATTAGTAACACTAATTATCAAGTAAGAGCTTTCATTCCCCTTAAAGCATTCCTAATCTGGGACCCTAGGAGGGACTTCAGAGTAATGGAAAGCTGGAAATGTTCCCAGGTTTTAGATCCAACCTGCTGACAGCTTCTGGTTATAAACTATTCAGAGGAGCAAAGCTGTTAGATCAATTTGTCTTGTAGAAGTTCTAAGACAGCTTGCTCACGCACACTTTCTTTCTGATATGTTCAGCAGTCTACAGCTCTTTTGCTGAGCTGTCAGAAGACGTGACTTTCCAGCTGTTAAAACAGCTGTCATCTTCATCCTTAAGGGAGCACAGCAATTGATAAAGTTTTGGGGATTTTTTTTTTTCTTCTGGATAGAATTTGCAAAATGCTTGAAACTTTGTCCTGTGAGAGCTGATCTTCATCATTCGATGTTGCTACAAACCTCCTGTATATCCATGAGACGTGCAGGTGGAGGAGGAATTGTGGAGCAAGGGAGAAAGTCATAAATGGACTCAGCATACAATTTGTAGAGAGAATGTTATTTCTAGATTTGGTGGGCTAAATGGTATCTTTGTTCCAAAATTCAGTTAATTGGCTCAATATTGAAAGAAGCCTTGCTAGAAAGAAATATGAAAGTACCAGAAAGATACTGACATGTGTTAGTCCAAACTGCACCATTTTGTAAGCGCCCTGCTATTTTGCAGACCTTAGTCAAACTGAAACATTTCACGGGGGTTCGGGCCATGAGAAACGTCCTGCCTAACCACCTGAACACAAGGCAGACAAAGGCCCAACTGAAGAAACATGCCTATCGTTTCTTGCTGGACAAAGATCCAAGGAACACCACGAAGACATCACGCTGGAACGAGGGCCAGAACCGCCTCATCATGGGAACATCTTATCAGTATCCTGCTGGGCAGCAAGTCATACTGCCCAGATCCCTCCCGCCCATACCTCTAAGTACCCCCAGCCTATAAGCAGCAGTGGGCTCTGGCATTAGGCTGGTCCCCCACTTCTGCAGGTTTTATGCTGGGCAGAAAGCCTGCATTTGCTGTTGAGTCACCCTCTTTCTGTGTGAGTGTCTTTCTTTAACCCTCACCTTCCCTTCCAAACCTAACAATATGTATCAGGAGCTAAATGTTTCCCCAAATCCCTATGAATGTCTGAATACGTGCAATCATATAAATTCAATATTCTTGATTAGAAATCTAAGTTCTTGCTAATTTTTCATGATTTTAATGTTATATTTGTGATTGTAATAGGGAGGAAAATTGATGTAAATAGATCATATGTATATAATACCATGCATTTCCCAAACTTTTTGGAGAAAATGGAAATCATTTAATCAAAATACATCACTTTGCAGATAAGGAAACTTAAATCAAAGCAACAAAGTTTCAATAACTTGCCCAATATCCCAGAAATAGTGAGAGTTTAAGCCAGCATTCAGATATCCTGACTTGTTTTCAAAAGTACTTTCTCTTACATCACACATAATTGTATTACTAAAAAACTCAATTTTATCTGTCATTCTACAAATAAACTTTTTAGTTTAATTAAGATGTATGATTTTATTTTTTAACCATGCTTTAAAATTCACAACTCTAAATTTTATACAAATGAGACTTTTTCCCTCTTGTCTTAAAAAGTGGAATAAGATTCACACATCAGCTTATACTAATTAGGTGCATTTGACATCCAAAGGAATAGAAGCTTTCAAGAAATTAAAAAAAAAGAAAAGCAAAAGGTTATGCATATTTAATGAACTCTCACATTTTTTTCAGAAGAAATTATTTTTGTGTGCTAAATTCGAGTGAACACATTGCAAAATAAAGGCCCTGCTTCCACTAGATTTTTATCTTCAAATGCAGTTTTAGTCACCCCTCCATTCTGCTCTCCCCAAATCAGAGCAGCTTACTTGCAGTAAATCCAGGTTATCTCCTGAAGCCCCAACTCTTTAATTACTAGTATAAAGTGAACATACATTTCTCCCTTAAGTTTTTTTTCTGTGAAGATACAATGACATAAATGTATGTAAGTTTCATCTCCATAAAGAAGAAAGGTTTCCATATAAGAAGTGATTGATATAATTAGCTATTGTGCTAGCAACTATTAGCTACTGTGATAATAATAACACTAGTATTACTGGTAATAGTTTCTACAATTTTTCCCTTTTTGCCCTAATCAGAAAGAAACTTTGATGTGCTTATTTGTCATGTGACTCCTGTCCATTAAAACAGATAAAGAGGTTTATTGATCTAAAGGATACTTTGTCACACAATCATACAGTTATCTACTGATTCAAATCCTGAGCCAAAAGAAGTTATCTGCAGACAGGACTCTAGCTTTGCGATCTCCTGGGATAAGAATTCAGCCCCGGCCGGACACAGTGGCTCATGCCTGTAATCCCAGCACTTAGGGAGGCCAAGGCGGGCAGATCGCCAGGTCAGGAGGTCGAGACCAGCCTGGCCAACATGGTGAAACCTCGTCTCTACTAAAAATACAAAAATTAGCCAGGCGCGGTCGTGGGCGCCTGTAATCTCAGCTACTCGGGAGGCTGAGGCAGGAGAATCGCTTGAACCCAGGAAGTGGAAGCTGCAGTGAGCTGAGATCATGCCATTGCGCTCCAGCCTGGGCAACAGAGTGAGACTCCATCTCAAACAAACAAACAAACAAACAAACAAACAAACAAAAAAACCCTCAACCCCAAAGGACATTCAACATTACATACTGAGCCATTAACCAAGCCCATCAGAAGCTCTGTCTTAGGGTAGCTGAAGGCAAGATTACATAAATGCAAAAAAAATGCATGACACAGTAGCTGGTATAAGGTGTGTACTAATAAGTGAAATGAGTATTAGAAATTACTATACAAGTAGACTGGGAAGTGCAGAAGCACAGAAAACCTGAGTAATGAGAATAGGCCAGGCATGGTGGCTCACGCCTGTAATTCCAGCACTTAGGGAGGCCAAGGTGGGTGGATCACGAGGTCAGGAGTTCGAAACCCTGTCTACCAAAAATACAAAAATTAGCTGGATGTGGTGGCACACGCCTGTAATCCCAGCTACTCAGGAGGCTGAGGCAGGAGAATCATTTGAACCCGGGAGGTGGAAGATGCAGTGAGCTGAGATCGCATCATTGCACTCCAGCATGGGCAATAGAGTGATACTCCGTCACAAAAAAAAAAAAAAAAAAAAAAAAAGCTGGGTGTGGTGGTGCATGCCTGCAATCGCAGCTACTGAGGAGGTTGAGGCATGAGAATCATTTGAACCCAGGAGGCAGAGGTTGCATTGAGCAGAGATCAGACCACTGCACTCCAGCCTAGCGACAGAGTGAGACTCTGTCTCAAAATAAAATAAAATAAAATAAAATAAAATAAAATAAAGAAAAGAAAAGAAAAAGACACATTGTTAGAATTGCTATAGCTTTTGGACTACAAGGGTAGTCTGTATGAATTTTTATTTCTCCATAAAAAATCACCAAAAGGTTACTGACATGGCTTTCTGAGCATCCTGACTTCCTCTTATATCCTCAAAATTGATCCCATTCCCTTAGTCAATCTCTATTCTCACCACTTGAAATAGCCTAACTCTATCAAAGTGGCTACCACACATTAGGCACTTTGTATATTTTGTCATACGTAATGGAAGCCATTTAATATGTTTGGGCAGAGGGAACAGTGTCACACTGTCAGCATTTTGTCACCTAACCTTGCTTAGTGAACATGTTAATCACTTTGATGTAACAGAGGCAAATGAATTTCTCTTCATAAATTTCTAGTATTCAGAGGAATGCCTTAATTTCAGGAGGCAATTCGACCTCATGTGCTACACTTCCAATGTGTCTGAATCACCAAGGGATACTTTGAGATGAATGAAAGACTTAAAAAAATCTTAAGAAAACTCAAAACCTAAGAATTAAGTATTGATGGGTCTTTTAAGGATGGACATAGAAATTATTACTGCATTGTTTTTCTTTTCTTTTAGTATTTGTGAACAAAGCTGAAAGAAATAATTAGATACGGTCAAACATCAACATATGCCAATACTTTATGTAATTGAGAAGAAAAGAACAATGCCACTTGGAGGCAAAACTGTAGTGTAAAATGTATCCAAACTGCAGCATGTTGAGATGGTATCAGTGAAGCATACCATATTACCAGGAAGTAGCTCTTACTTCCTGAAAATAGTTACAAAAGTTTATCTCCTTGCTTTTTGTTTTGAAAAAGCAAGAGTTGAACTAGAAGAGATGCAGGAAAGTAAAACCATCCATAAATATGTATACGACACTTAAAATGAAGAGATTTCAAATAGAAATTGTAAGAGAGAAAAGAGCTCGTCCAGGCTTAAAGGATTTAAACTCATGAAAAGCATATAGCAAAATGGCCTCTGTGTGTTTACTCCCCCTCTTTATTTCTCTCTGCATGATTCTAGAAAACTTGAACTGAACATTACTTTTTCAACTCAAAGACCTAACATTCAGGGAAGTTAAAATAAAAAATTTCTGTAAGCAATGTACATTTCAAAGTTAGTACTGGTAGGTGACCTTGGGCCATGGTAGATATCCAGTGAGTATTTACTGATTTGTAACACTTAATTTTAGAGCCTAAAGGAACTTTAGACTACTATCATTTATTGAGTACATATGATAAGCCAGGTCTTTTGTTTAGATTATCTCACTTTATCCTCACATCAACCCCTGAGGAGGGACTCTTCTTATCACTATTTTAAAGTTAGGATAAATGAGGGTTGGAGAGGCCAAGTGACTTACCCAAGGTAAGAAGATCTACCCACAGATGGTGAAGCTGAACTTCACATTCAGGGGCGAGAGCCTGTATTTTAGCCTTTGCCTCTGAGTGTCACTTGTTCTAACCCCCATTCCTTCAACAAGAAAAAGAAAAGAAAAGGAAAAAAAAAAAACCCAGATTTTTGAGAGATTAAATATCTAGACTAAGGTCACATGACAAGTCTACACATGGATGGACTTGGAAATGGTCTCAGTGCTATTGGTTCAGAGCACTGACCTTCCTGCCATTCTATGTTCTGGGTTGCTTTTCAGTTTATAGGAGACTGATCTAAAAGTCATGTGGGATTTGTCTTCAGCCCACTAGGTGATTTTCGGCAAGCTATTTTCGCTTTTCTGGCTTCTATTTTCTTCATATTTAATATTTGAAGCTTAGGCTATCAATCAAGATTCTTTCCATTTCTAAAATATGACAATTCTATCTTTCTGTGACCTATGACTCTACTGGCAAACTATATGGCAAATACCACAGCTATGATCCCAACTTTTGATCAAGCTGATCAGTATAGTATAATTTTCAGAACTGGAATCATGGTCTTAGGAATCAGAAAACCTAGATTCAAATCTCAGCACTATTTCCTAGTGGAGAGACTTTGGGAAATGTATCTAATAGTTCTCCATCTCAGATCTCTCATCTGCAAAATGAAATTAAATATTGCCCCTACTTTAGAAGGTGGTAAGGATTAAGTGACATGTCTTACATAAAATCTGAAGAACTGGCAGGGTTGAGCACTCAGCAAGTGTTAGATGATGATGACAGTGATGATTAGGATGGTGATGGCATAATAATGGTGATATTGGGAGATATCCTGTGATTATACGATATAAATTTGCTCTCTGCTATTAAATACAATATAAATTGGTTCTAATAATAATCTTTGATAATGATGTACCATACAGACTAAAATAGAAAAACATAGATGAAAATGAATTATTGCATTTATACTAAAGGCTGATAGAGTCAGAACTTACACAACTAATGACTAGTGCCTTCCTCTCTCATTCCCCACTCCCTTCCTTCCCAACCCTCCTCACCTTCTCTCTTTTCTACCTTTTCTCTTCTTCTTCCTCTCCC
The DNA here is from genome assembly GCF_037993035.2 of Macaca fascicularis. NCBI lineage: Eukaryota > Metazoa > Chordata > Mammalia > Primates > Cercopithecidae > Macaca > Macaca fascicularis. Next base: position 115,422,266 of record NC_088383.1, read on the forward strand.
CTAATAAATGTAATTTAAATAGATAATTTCCCTAGCAAGACAATGACGGTGGTTTTAAAAGCATATACAATTGCATAAAGGGTTTGATGCCAATTTGGTAGAAAATATAAATTAATATATTTAAATTATGTACTTATGCATGAACATATACATATAAGTATGCGAGTATGTTTTATATGAAAATTTCCCTACATGTTAATATATCTGGATTGTGTGGAATTCTTCGTGATTTTTACTTCCTTCTTTATACATTTCTGCCTTTCATAAATAAGTGTATTACTTGTAGTATAAGAGGGGGAGCCTTTTTAGGTCAAAATCATAGCAAAAATGTTATAAGTAAACATAGTCCATCAGAATCTTATCAATGGTTATTTCTAGGTAGTAGGATTAAAGGTAGTATCAGTTTAACTCTTTATCAGCTACTGTCTTCCCAGTTTCCTAATTAAGTATGCACTAATTTTATAATGTGTTTAAGGATTATTTTAAACCATGTACCAATACTCTAAAATATGGTAGAGAGAGTTATGCCTACTATTTAACCATTTGACTTATGGGCTTAAACAGCTCCACCTGTGAGACAGCTATACCCTCACACTTCAAAAGGTCATAATTCTTTTCATATTGAGCAAGTCCTTTAATTTATACCTCATTTTCTTCTTCCAGATAATGAAAGATAAGTATTTCCCTTGCAGAGTTATCATGAAGATTAAATTGGAAAATGTACATGGAGAGTCTATAACAATGCTTGGCACTTAATCGACCCCAAACTACCATCACCCGCCACCAATCCAACATTGTCTTTTATTTCTACTAATGTCTGCAGGGTAAAAAAGATGGAGGCCTCTTGGCCAACAAATTGCTTCTTAATTCTACCTTCCCTTGAGTTCCTAGTATATCTTCACAGTCCCATCCCATTGTAATCTGTTAAGAGTTCTGCCAAAGATCATAACCATTCGGATGGCACCACATAATCAAAAATTACTGCCTAATTTAACAAACCCTGTATGAACGTCCAAAGGAGCAAATAGCAAGTTGAATTATGACCCCGAAGCAAAGAACTGTTCACTACAGTGCTTGTTCATTAGCTAAAATGCAAGACAATTTGTCTACTCAGAGTAGTCTCAATGCACAGTTGTTATCATCAGTACTGGTGCCCTTCTGAAATGATGTGGCTTTGAGTGGAATTGCTTTGGATAAAAAAAAGTCACTTCAATTCACTGTGCATTTGAATTTCATGCTGCTCACCCGTGGTATCTGCCTCACAAACTCTACAACACTGTGTTTACTGACAAGCCAAAAGAGCAGAATAAACTTCAAGGAGACATTTAGATCTGAATCCTCGATGAGAGAAAGTCCTGAGATTTGGTGATCATTTATGGTCTTATGGTATATGCCAGTGTCTGTCAGATCTGAGAAGATGAAAGATGATGGATCACTAACTCCTAGCTAAAAAGGATGGTGTTACTAAATAAGGAAGTACAGCAACTCTTGTGTTAGGTCAAAGGCAAAGCAGACATTTTCTCCATGGATGTTTATCATGAGCTTCATCAGAGGGTCTGGCACATTGTAGGCATTTTATAAATGTTTATTCCAATAAATTGGTTAATAATAATAATAATTTATGTTAACTTTTTATCTGCATTCTAGCTTCCTATCGTATACATATCTGTTAGGAATCAGTCTGCTTTATTGAATATCGGAGCTTGATCTTTTAAAATTCATAGCTTCTATTTGTGTGGTAGTGAGACTAGATGCATGGGTACTATAGAGAAGCCGTAAAAGGAATATAGAACCTGGTTACAATGAACAAAAGTAGAATTAAATTATCACTTTCAGGAAATGTGTATGAATAGCTATAATTTACTGCTTATGAGAGATCAGGCATTGTAGCGTTTTATTTAAGATTTTGTTTAGTCTTCCCAACACAGTTGTATCACATTGATTAATATTGTTTCTCTTTTGTAGATGGCAGAACAGTTTTTTTATTGCTGTTGCTAAGCAAACTATCCCCAAAATGTAGTAACTTAAAACTACAAACATTTTATTATGTATTTCATATGTTATAATTTGTGGGGATGACTTTTCTTGGTTCTCCAAAGTCTGAAATCATGTCTGGGAAGGCTTGAAGGCTAGGGTCACTCAAGGATTGAAGGAAGGAATCACCTGTGATCTCCTTTGCTCTCACATTGGGCATCAAGTCAGAAAAGACTTGGCAACCAAGACTGCTGAGTGGATTGCCTTCCTTGCAGTATGCCCACCTCAGTGTTGTCAGACTTCTGACCTGGTGGCTCAGAGACCCAGGTACAAGTGTTCCAGAGACCACGGCAGAAACTTCATCATCTTCTATGACCATACCTACTTCTGCTGCCCCTATTTTTTTCCAGCTTTACTAAGGATAATTGACAAATAAAAATTATATATATTCAAGGTATAAGACCTGATGATGTGATAGATGTGTACATGTAATGGTTACCACAATCAAATTAATCAACATCAGACATAAAAAGGGAGGAAAACCTTCCATTTGTGACAATATGGATGAACCTGGAGGATGCTATGCTAAATGAAATCTGTCATACTCTATTGATTGAAGAGTCCCAAGCCACCCAGTCTCTTCCCACCACTTGATGGGAAGAGGATCAACAAATTTGGGGTAGATGAGACAAAGAAATTAAGAGGCCGGGTGCGGTGGTTCATGCCTGTAGTCCCAGCACTTTGGGAGACTGAGGTGAGTGGATCACCTCAGGTTGGGAGTTCGAGACCAGCCTGACCAACATTGGAGAAACCCCGTCTCTACTAAAAATACAAAATTAGCCAGGTATGGTGGCGCATGCCTGTAATCCCAGCTACTCGGGAGGCTGAGGCAGGAGAATTGCTTGAACCCGGGAGGCGGAGGTTGCGATGAGCCAAGATCGCGCCATTGCACTGCAGCCTGGCCAACAAGAGCAAAACTCCGTCTCGGGAAAAAAAAAAAAAAAGAGAGAGAGAGAGAAATTAAGAAACCTGATGAACTTCCAATCCTGCAGTTGGGACCCAGATCTTTTCAATCTAAATAACAGGCCATTAAGTCTTTAATTCAAATGGCAAACTGAGGTTTTCATGGGGAAAATTTTTTGGAATCTGTTTTAACAGCAAACAGAAAATTTTGGGGGAAACATTGTCATTACCAACTTAATTCATATTTTAAGGAGGTTCAGTTGGTAGGGTAAAATGCTTCCCCATAACCATTTTTTCACTATGTACATCTTCAACAAATCCTTTTTTTAAAAAAAAGCAATAATGGTATATTGTAGTCCAGTCTGCCTGAATTGTGGGAAATTTCAAGTTAATGAAGTCTGAACTAATCAAGTTGAATGAAGCAATAATTGTGCAGTCCCAGTGAGGGAAAGAAGAATGGTTATTTAGGGTCTATTTTGCTTCAGAAGAAGAGTCTGTGGCTTTTAAGGTACTTGCTAATTGTTCATTCAAGTGCACATACAAATCCCTCAACCCAGTGTTTGCCAAGAACACAAATGTGTCATATTCTGGAAGTCTTTCCTTTATAAATTGCATAATAGAGTCCAGCTCTAATTAACATTGGAATGTACTCTTACACTTTGGATTGTTTTAGCTGACGTAAGAGATCATCCAGTCCAGTAGTTATCAAACTCTATAAGGGACAGAGGGAAAAATATTTGTCTTTGCAAGCCATTCAGTCTCTGTTGTAACTACCTAACTGCTATGGTAGCCCAAAAATGGCCATGGGCAATACATAAACAAATAGACATGACTACATTTAACAAAAATGTATTTATAAAGACTGACAACAGGTCAGGTTTGGTCCTTAGGCTGTAGTTTTCTCATCTCTGTCCAAACCTTTTATTTTGCAAATGAGAAAACTGAGGCCCAAAGAGAATAGTATATTTTATTTTTCCATGTGAACCTAAAAGCAATGGCTAGAATTATCTAGATCTAGAAAAAATCCAACAATAAAGACATGTATGCTTGATTTCATGAGTTTTAAACCGTCTTCTGATTCTTAGCATCATTAATATTTATTGACTGCCTCCCTGAGTCTCTAAGTTATGTATACTGCATTTGGCTTGCAAAGTATCCATTTAGCTGAGTTACATTGATTATACTGTTTCCTCATTATTCTTACCAAAGCTATTTAGAGCCCTTCTGATTTCATAAGTTTTCAACATGCAACTCTGAATGTGCTTAATTTTCTTTTATTGGAGCTTCTAATATTCTTTGCATCTCTTCATTTATCCTTCATTGAGGATCCAGACAACAAAGGATAGTGCCCTGTTAATGATGCCATACCTCCTCGCTAATGGCAGTTAGTATTTTTATACTCATATCAAGCATCAGATCTCCCTGTGTGAGCACCCACCAGAGAGAAATGTCTGCAAATGTTCATAGAACAACCTTCTTTCCCCCTTCTCCTGCCTACCTCTATTCTCCTGACAACCAAGATCTGAAAACACAGCAATTTTAAAGTTTCACTGAGATGTTCCTCTCAGATGCACTTGACCTTGTAGAGCATGAAGTGTCGTTTTGCTTTGCAGGGATTCATCGGATCAAACAATAAAGAAAGACTTTTACTCCAGCTATGTGTGAAGAAAAATTAATATACAAAAGGTGTAGCTGTTTAGAATAGTTCATCTTTTTCATGTTTGGGGCTATGTTGCCTCTCACAATAGCAATTTCAGTTGCACAGAGAAAAAATTTGTTCTTAAGACATAGTTGCATAAATACGTAACTCACATTTTGCATACTCAGGGTTCAAAGAGGTCTTATGTGTCCTTTTGTAGCAGATTACTTGCTGAAACATCTGATAACCTATTTATTTCCCATCCGTTGAACAAAGAAAATAACCAAAACTCCTTAGATGGCATTCAAGGTGCCCAACACTCATGCTTCATTCTTCCTTTTCAGCTCTATTGTGCAGAATTTTCCTCTTACAATTTTATATTTATTATGGATTTTCCCCAGTGTTTTATGCTTCCATCTTCAGTGTACCATTGCTCTTGCCTATAGTCTCTTCGTCCTTGCCTAATATCCCTTAATCCCCTTAATTTCGTACCTCTTCTTGGAGGAGCATCCCAAATGCCTATTTCCTCATGGAGTTTTTCTTGATCATGAACCTAGCAATTTCTTGAATATTCAACTCAGAAAACTTGTTATTGCTACCTTTATTATGACACTTAGCACATATTCATTTGTATTTTAACTATTTATATCTTTCTTCCTCTTTAAGGTTATTTTACTCATCTCTGCATCTTATTCAAACACAAATAGGTTCTTTTACTCCTCATTAAGGGCATTTAGTATTTGTTTAAGGATGAGAGGATGGTTGGATGAATATATTTTTTAAATTGAAATTTTGCATCATTATATTTTGTAATGATGAGAAAATCTTCATATAGGCTATATGGTATAGATCATGCTGGAAAGATACATGAAATTTAATTAATATATATTTTGCAAAATACCTGAACATACTGCTATCATTTAAAAACATAATGAGATCACCTCTCTTAGAAATGAGCTATGTCCTGAGGCACCTACAGAATAAAAGAATTTATATGAAACCTGAAACTATTTAACTTAATGCTATAATATATTATATGCACTATGAAAACATGCTCGGCTGTGCCTAATGAGTGAAAAAATCATAGAAATTAAATTTTAATGAATTTCTTCTTTCTCCTTTTTCATATATCATCTCATTTGCTTTTTCTTTTATCCACTTTAAATATACTGAAATTCCTCAAGAAGTTGGCTAATATATAGTGAATAATAATATTTCTGTCACTATTTTGGAATAATAGTCTAAAAAGTGGATGCTTTAAACCTTTCTCTATAGAACAAATGCATCTTAATTAAAGCCAACAAAATATTTCCCAAAATGGCTGGATTTCAAGTAGATGTTTCCTTGTCCTCAATTGAAACTAAGCCCTTGTCCTCTTTAGCTTAGGATAGTCTCAAAATGTCTAGCAATTTTAATGATGATACAGAAGGAATTTTAATTATGATACAACATTTAAGTTCTCCTTTCTCTACTGGTCCACAGGGAAGTTTAAGATAAGAGTTTTATTGTTGTTTATTTATTTAATAATCAAAAGAAAGTTAAGTGAGAATATAGAGAATAAGGATCATAAGAATCATAAATATTTTAGATCAAGGAAAATTAAACAACTTCAAAAATAAGAATAGGAGAAGACAAATGCAAGGAACTTTAGATACAAAATTCTTGCTAAAGAAGCTTCAATTCCAAGTGCAGTTTTATCTGAATGATATACAGTACTGCATGTAGCTGACTGTTTTTCACGAAACTAGAGAATACTCCTTGTACTAAATAACTGGGGAAATGGACTGGTTCTTAGATTGCCTGCAGAGCCATAGCCCCTTTCTGCATGAAACTGTTTCACCCATAGCCCTCATTTGTTGTTTGCAAAACCCTACGCAAATCCTACACCCTTGCCCTATCCCCAAGGAATAATAGGATTTAGGGGGACAATGATACCCCCAAAAGTAAATTTTCAGGCTGGTCAGCAACAGTTGAAATGCTAAATCCTGAAAAATAAATCATGGGCTGGGTCAAGTAGATTCTCAGGAATTTAAGCTAAAAAAAAACAAACAAAACCAGAAAATTAGGCCATTATCAAAAAGAGGGATGATCAAAAAATACCTTGAAACAGAAATTAATCCATGACAGCTCCTAATATATAAAATTGTGAGTAAACCAAGCTTATGGAAAAGGAGCATCATTGGGGGGGACTGTCAATTTATAGAATGTGTCAAATAACAAAACAAGGCCAGGTGCAGTGGCTCATGCCTATAATCCCAGCACTTTGGGAGACTAAGGCAGGCGGATCACTAGGTCAGAAGATCGAGACCATCTTGGCTAACATGGTGAAAATCCATCTCTACTAAAAATACAAACAGTTAGCAGGCACCATGCCAGTAGTCTCAGCTACTTCGGAGAATCGCTTGAACCCAGGAGGCGGACGTTGCAGTGAGCTGAAATCGAGCTGCTGCACTCCAGCCTGGGTGAGAGAGCAAGACTCCGTCTCAAAAAAGCACTGAAACTTTTCAATAGCCCTGGGATGTCCAGTGATTCTTCCCTCCTGTTGATCTGTCTCATCAGTTGCATTACATTTTACCCAAAATGAATAAAGTTATCATTTCCCTTAAAAATCCTTTGGGAGAATGACAATATAGACACAAATACTATTTTTTTTTCTCCTAGTTTTGCACTAGTTCGTGGTTTCTTTCATTGAGTACTAGATGAAGTGGCTATCTTGTTTTGTAAGAAATTTCATGTGAAAAAAAAATATGTATGCTTCTTTAAACTCTGTAATCCCCCAGGATTTCATGTGATGTTTTCACTAGGAGAGAGAATGACCAAGGAAATAGCAAATTCCCATTTCCCAGCTTACAGTTACTTCTGGAATATGCTAATTGAGTGTGGAATAGTCACAGAAATGTCTCATGCATTTCAAATGTTTCACCTCTCCTCATAGAAAAGCCAATAAAATGGAATTTGCACAAATTAAATGTGCCTGTCTCAGAATGTGCCCTGAATCTTTATACATGTGCATCTTCTTAAATAATCACCGATGCTTTAAGTGAAATAAGAAAGCATTAGTCTTTTGCAACCCAAAGAATCTAAATAGACTGGAAAAATCTGAAAAGTGTGCTTTATCACTTTGTTTACAGAGAAATTGGAAAGACAATTGGAAAGTACTAAAATTAGCTCTGTTCAAAAATTATCAAAGAGAATTGTAGAGCATGCAGCTCACAAAAATGTTATACGTCAGAGCTGAAAAATCAATGGACTAACTCATGGTTTTATTAAAAATGACCCATGTTTTTCAAGATGGTGCTTCCCATTATAGACTAATTACCTCACTTTTGTTTGCCTTGTCATTCTCTATTGAATATGCCATGTGCCTTCCCTTCTCCAAACTCTCAACCCACCTTGTCTTCCAAACATTTCTGCAGCAACCGACTTCATACAGGTGTAACTACAAAACTTCTTACCTCAGTGGCATCATTTTCTATGGCTTTCTGCCCCTGTGCCTCTCTGGGTGTGCAGTGGTAGTGTTGAAGAGCTGCTGGAAACCACCCAGCACTCACACATGCTCAAACTAGAAGTGAGAAGGAGTTAGTATGCCAAAGAGTAACCCTTGATCAGTTTGGTGGCATGAAGGGAGATGTCCGCAGATACATTCTTCTGTCCCTCTGCTGGCTAATCCTGTGGCACATTCAATTTGCTACTCAGACCACAGGTGATCACTACAAAAATAGACCATAAAGCACACCTATACACAAGCTTTTCTTCTTTCCCTGATTCCCTCTCTTCAGTCCCTTACTTCTGTTCCCTGGGATCATGTTCCAAAATAAACTACCTGCATGCAAACTCTTCCGAAAATTCTGTTATCCAAGACTCAAATTATCCAAGTGATACTTGAATTATAACATACCCCAAAGTATGGAAAAGAATTACGAAAGCAACTAATATTTATTGGACATAAGCTATGTACCTGGTGATCAGCATATGCTACCTTGTTTAATCTTCATCCCGGGCTTTTGTCGGCGATTTTGATCCCCTTGTTCCACATTAGATATCTGAGGTTCTTAAAGATAATGAACTAGGCAAAGGTTACCAGCTAATAAGAAATCAAATAGGGATTTCAAATCCTGATTGTCTGATTCCAAATCCACCTTCTTTTCACCATACCACAGGGCCTCCCTTTTATAGAAAAGAGCCAAAGTTGCCAGAAAAGAGCCAAACTTTTGCCAGAAAAGAGCCAAAGTTGCTCTTTTGCCAAAAGAGCAAAAGAGCCAGATCTTCACATCTGGATGAGACCCATTAGCTTAAAAGCTCTCTGGCACCAAACCCGAATTTTGCATGTCCAGTTGTTTCAACACGGCCATAATAAGCAGATTTTTTTTAGCCCTTTAGAGCCTGCTTGTTTTGCATACCCCACAAAACTGTGCCAACATCTGCTAGTCATAGGTAAGGTAAGCCCCTGCTCTATACATACCCCATGACACAGATGCCTTTTGCAGCTCTCTGACCCAGAGTCACCCATGCTGTTGAGGGATATCACGGAGACAGGCGCTCCCTTTCTGATCTGTCTTTCCTTTAGGAGTTCTTTGCCTTCCTGCCTTTCTGGGTGGCACCCCTGTCACGCCCCCTAAACGCAAATTTGTCAAAGGGTCACCTAAAAAAAGCTTGAATTTTCTACTGCCACCTCTTGGCCACGTCTTTTTTCTTGCTCAGACTCAAAATCCCTGGAACCCCCTACACTCCCACTCTAGTTTGACTGCTCTTGTAGTCTGTTTATCTGGCTAGCATGATAAAAATTTCCCTTAAACACAAAGAGAGCAAAATTGAAGACTAATAAACACAAGACTTGTTGGATAGAACAGGGAATAAATCTATAAAATGCATGACCACAAGAGGTGACCCAGCATGAAAATATAAATTGATGCCAAGAAAATTCAGATAAATTCAAAAATGTCAAGGTCATACCGGCTTTTTAAGATTTTGAGTGTCACATGAACTTAATCTTGCAGATTATGGTCAAAGAAGTTAAAAATTTGAAAGAAGAGAACTTTTTTGATTATATAGTTATTCTCCATGGCTACTTAGCATATTTCTTAGTAACTAAAATAGTATGTATTGGATGTTTATGAAAGTAAAAGCAATGCTTTTTTTACATCCCATCCTTCAGTGTTACTATTATAAGGGTGATCTTCAGCTGAAGACCTCATGAAGCGGAACCAAGGAGATGATTTTAAAGAATTTTTGGCCAATTGTGCTCCAAATATTTAGTATCTGACTCTATTCTAGCTAATGTATTTTATTAATTTGTATAAAGTGCCTGTGCTACCAAAGATAAGACTCACTTGATTCAAGACCACAAGTTGGGAAATTTAAACACTGAACTTTACTAATTTTTGACATTTCTATGGCCATAAATTAATATTTCCAAAATAGTCTCAAATGTTCCTAAGTTTTATAACCTGGCATGTCACAGTCATCCCCAAATTACATATTACAAAGAGAACAATTACTGTATGGCTTTAGAATGAGGCAGTAAAGAAACTGAAATATGATTTAAGTTGTTACAATGAATGAAGCATATGACTGGAAACTAGTAGCTGGGTATTTTAAACATCCAAAATGAGTAAAGAAGTTTTATCCAGTAAAGACTTTCGCCACACACGACATGACTTTCGAGTACCTCTTGCTTGCAAAGACTTCTTGTTACTTTATTTCTTCATTTCTATATTTTAAAATTTATCCTGGCATGCTTTTCCTATTGCACAAAGCATTATCTTTCCTTCTTGTGTTATTCTCAAGTAAGTCTAGTTGGCTAATAGTAAATCTAACATTAGATTTTATTCGAGCACCTTCTTGTTTAAATTCTACTAACTTCTTGAGATTATTGTATGAATAAGCTTCTGGATTTTTACAAATAAATGTATTTATTGTAAGTGGGTTTATTTATTATTATTGTACCTAATATAATCATGCAAAAGTATTCAATATATAAACACATATTATGTCATTATTTTCCTCTTATTCCTCCTTCCTCTTATTTTTCCTCCATATTACATACAAGGTTTTATATTGATTTGCTTGATTTTTATATTTAATTAGGTTATACTTTTATGAATATCATTTTGTGAGTAAGTGGAGTATAAAAATATTGTAACAAAAAGAAGGCGGTTAGACCTGATGGTTATAAAAACTACTTTTTAGACTTTATTAAGAAAGGGTTGTCTTACCTCTTACTGGCTTTGTAGCCTCTAAAAATTAAGTTTTATCACTTAACCTCAGACTTCTCAGGTGTGAACAGAGAATCATAGTACTTGCCTCATAGGAATAGGTTGAGGCTAAAAATGAGATGATGCATGCCAGAGTGCCAGGCTCATATAGATAGTCCTCCATACTCTTATTTATAGTTTGAAATTATACATTAAAAACAGGTGTTCCCTCAAAATCCAGAACACAAACAACCCACATTTTGAAATAGGCAGAAGATCTATACAGTTAATTAAAGAAAATATACAGGTGGGAAATAAGCATACAGGAAGATGTTCAAAACTCATCATTAGAGAAATACAAATTAAAACAACAATAAGGTATTATTACATACCTATTAGAGTGGCTCAAATCCAAAAATCTGACAATACTGACTGCTGGGGAGGATGTGGAGCAATAGGAACTCTTAGTCATTGCTGGTGGAAATACAAAATAGTATATCCACTTTGGAAGACAGTTTTGCAGCATCTTAAAAGCTAAACATAGTCCTACCATATGATCCAGCAGTTGCCTTTCTAAGTATTTAACCAACTAATTTGAAAACTCATCCAAACAAAAACCTGTACATGAAAACTTGTAGCAGTGTTATCCAAAATCATGCAAAACGGGAAGCAACCAAGATGTTATTCAACAGGTGAATGGATAAACATACTGTAAGATACTGTCCAATGAAATATTATTATTCAGTGGAATACTCATCAGTAGAATAGTATTAACGTTTAATGATAAAAAGAAATATGCTATCAAGCCACTAAAAACACAGACGGATCTTAAACGTCATTGTTAAATAAAATAAGCTAGCCTGAAGTGTTACATACTGGATGAATTGATTTAAGTGACATTCTAGAAAATACAAAATTATAGAAATAGTAAGCAGATAAGTTGCTGACAGGTGGTGAGTAGGTGAAGGTTTGAAGAGATGAGGCATAAGGTATTACACGTTGGCTGCCAGCTGTCCCTCCTCAATATATGTGGCTTAAAAGTGATGTTATCATGAAGTGTAGAGAAAATGCTTACTCATGAGATGTTCATCGGATCACTTAAGAGTAAAGATGAAATTATACCTTAATTCCAAACTTACTAAAGCACTGTTATTACCCAGTAAGTTGGTATTAATCATCAGTGTATCTCACACAGATCTTCTCATCTATATCAAAACCTCAAAACAATAGTGTAGGCTTTACTGTTTAAACCCACAGCCTATCTTGATATTAGGTCAGACATGCTTCAACTAATCTATTAGGAATCTTATTCTTTAATTTTATCCCTGGCCATCCACATGAGTTCCATTAGAAGGAATTGTCTAATATGAAAGCCACATAAAATCATCATGAGTCTACATACTTTTGTTTCTCATATGAGAGGGCCAACTTTTAACCTGTAACATTTTAAACCTTTGGAGTCTCCAAAATATATACCGTGGATGCCTCTAAATGTATAACAACAATGTTGTAACCAAACAAAAGTGTGTAAAGGATGAGTGCTAGAGACTATAGCTTTCCTTTTGCCCACTAAGAAGAATTTTGGCGTGACTCTCAATATCCTTTCCATCCCTCCTCATCTCTTGCATGTCAAGGATGGGTGTAGAAAAAACAAGAAAGAAAAAAAGAATGGGCGTAGGAAAGAAGACAGGAGGATTCTGGGAGAGGATTTAGGAAATTATTGGTGTGATGTACTATTATGACCCTCATGAGGTTCCAAAATGCAAGGAAGAAACTTGAGCCACATTCATGTAATCCTGGGTCCTATTGTCTTATTTTGAAATGCAACCTTCACTGAAGAGGGAGCTAAGTTCACAAGATCAGACGTTTACTGAGTAGCACAGTCAGGTCTCAGTTCCAGTTTATACTGGTTGCAAAATCTGCCCTACTTCCACTATGCCAAAGATTCATGTTTGGCTTAGATTTTAATTCACCTGCCTGGATTCAACTCTCAGCTCCTACATGGCCTGGATTTGAATCCCAATTGTCTGTCCTGTGGCTAAATTGCCTAACATCTCATTGTCTCACATTCCTCCTCTGTAAACTGGCAATGGTAATAATGCACATTTGATAGGACTAATTGTGAGGAATAAACTGTATAATCTGTGTAGAGACATACAAATATAAATTGGCACATAGTAAGCATATAATAAATGTTAACCAAGACTCAGTTTCCCTTTGTATCACTTCTCAGCAGCTATGTGAATTGTGTTGTTTTGCTAAATTTTTAAGGAAACAAAATATTTACATTAAATAAATATATTTCCTTTGTCATTAATCCCCATTTATTAGGACAGCAAAATCTTGAAAATCTAGTTAAGATGTTTTAAGAGGTTCTATTGATTATGTTCTTTCCTGCTCATTGCTGGCTACATAGATGATACATTTTGTATTAATTTGAAACCTAAAAGAACTTATTTCCTGAGGACTGCAATTTTCAGGGATACTTCTTAATTTAAATAAAGTTTTTCCCAAGTCTCCTTGATTTAAAGAAATAATGATATCCATCAAACTGAACACTTGTCTATGTTGCTTACTCTTTCCCATGTGGGTTTGTCATTGACACAAAAAGAAAATCAGTTTAAATGGAGCTATCACAGATAGCTCTCCCAGACAGCAAGGATACTTTATAAGCTGAAAAATCATCCAATAGGAAAAACACACGAACAACAATGAAAAGGTCTCTTATAATGCAGATATTATTATTATTATTATTAACTTTACAGGAGCAGTTGAACCACATTTTGCATGCAGTCACTAACTTTTTTTCAACCGTATTGAGAATCCTTTCCCCCTACAATCTGCTTTTGCATCCTAATGCTTTTGGGAACCAGTAGACTAAAAACAATATTATTTATGTTAATTGTGCTGTGAACTGCATTAATAAAAAGGCTTAGAAAACATTTGTGATATTATGCTTTTAAAGTCTGTCTATATCTTCACCCTTCGGTGACAACAGCATTTGCACAAATGGTGAAAGATTGAAAATAAATTCATATTTTGTGACAAGCTTGCAAATGTGAAGGCAAATATTAATGGCAAAGCATGAACAAATGGAAAGCACTGGATTTTGCAAAAGAGAATTTCAAGTACACCACTGCATCCAAGAATAAGGTTTAAGGGTAAAGCAGGTAAATCATCTACAAGAATTCCTATAACTTAGACTGGAATAATACACCTGCCACAGGTAAAATGAAGGGCCACACTGTGAGTGTTTCAACAAAGACATTAACAAACATCTATTCTTAACTCAGACAGAAAATCAGGAACTCTGACTGGAGAATCTGTCCACATCAGATGTATTAGTGATAGTGGGTCACAGAGAATGGAGGAGAGCTCGTTTGTACCATGTTGATACTCTCACTTGAATAGCTAGGATTCTACTGTTGGCAATAGAGTCCATGCATAATATGTGAAAGCACTGTACAAGTGTAAACTTGGTTGTTGAATTACAGTGATCTCAATTTAGTCTTATCGCAATCTCCATATACAAAGGACAAATATTATCCCTCTACAGATGAGAAAAAATCTAAAACCAGGGAAGTTGTGATTTGCCCAAAATAACAGGCAACTATTCTTCTACATTAATACAATTGACTCTGTGAGAACACATTGTTTCAGAAAAATGCATGGATTTCCCTAAACCAAGTTTCCCAGGCTGAATTCCGTTTCTCCTGTATTGACCATCCAATAAACATCTTACCCACTGAGTGGTGATACTTCTTGCTCTGCACAGTGTGATTTTGGCATCAGAATCTGTTATTCATCTAGCGTTGCACAACAATATAACCACACACTTAGAAGCTTAACAATCATGTGTTCATTGTCTCACAGTGTCCATGACTCAGGAATCTGCAAAAAAGGGATAATTTATCTTGGTTGCAGTATTATCTGAGGCTCAAGTGAAGAAGTTTCTGCTTTTCAACTTACTCATATAGTTGGCAGGATTCTATCTCCTGCAGTGGTAGTAAAGAGAACTTCAGTTTCTTGCTGACTGTTTCCTGGAGGTTACCCTCAACTCCTAGAGGCCACCTACAATTCCTTACAACACAAGGTTTTCCAACATGGTCACTTGCTTCCTCGAAGTGAGTGAGGGAGAGACTCCAGCAAGTCCAGCACTGCAATGTTATGTAAATTAACCATATAATTGTAGACAAATAATGATGTACATCCTGTCACTTTTGTTGTTATATTGCTTAGAAGCAAATCACAGGTGTCACCCACACTCAGGGGTAGGGATCACATAACAGCATGAACACCAAGAAGCAGGAATCATTAAAGCTCCTGTCTGCCATTGCATGAAATTGATCTGTGCAAAAATTTAACTGCAAGTGGCCATAGTCACTATCAACTTATACAATCATATTAATAATTTGCTGTATTTCGCCATTCTTATGAAAAGATTAAAAAATTTAAAACTGTGCCAATACTAGCAATAACAATTATTAGGCTCACCAATTCAATACAAAACTAGAAATTGTTACATAAATATTCAGTCTCTGTCCGGTGTTATGATAACCTGAAGTAAAAAAAAAAAAAAAAAAAAAAGGAAATTAAGGAACATATAAACAGTCTAAATATATATTGATAATGGCCATATCTAAAAGACAATTGTGGGCTTTATACTTGGTTGTGGCTCTGTTAAAACATTTCTTATAAAGCATAAGGGCACAACTAAATTTTTGCACAGATCAGTTTCATGCAATGGCAGATGCATTCACTGTGTGTGAAACTAAGCACCACCTCTGGTTAATACGTGGTCAGTTGGGAGGCCGAGGTGTACAGATTGCTTGAGCCCAGGAATTCAAGACCAGGCTGGACAACATGGTGAAACACGGTCTCTACTAAAAGAAATGCCATTTTTTTTTTAAAGGAAAAAAGTCGGGCATGGTGGCTCATACTTGTAATCCCAGAAATTTGAGAAGCGGGTGGATTGCCCGTGCTCAGAAGTTTGAGGCCAGCTTGGGCAACTTAGTGAAACCCTGTACATACACAAAAATACAAAAATTAGCAGGGGGCATGGTGGCACATGCTTGTAGTCCCAGCTACTACGGAAGTTGAAGTGGGAGGATCGTTTGAACCCAGGAGGTCGAGGTTGCAGTGAACTGAGATTGCACCACTGCACTCCAGCACTCCAGACTGAGTGACAGAGCAAGACCCTGTCTCAAAAAAATAAATAAATAAAAATAAAAATAAAAATAAAGGGGTCAATAACTCAAAAGGAGATTCTTTATTTGTATTAAACTTTTCAAGTTTAACCGTCAGAGATTAAATCTCACTATGGCAATGTCTGCTTAAAATCCTCCAATGCATTTCATTGCACATAAAATAGTCCAAAAAATCATTCACATGGCCTGCAAGGCAGTGTGATCTGATTTCTTCTCACTCTTCCCAACACTCTCTCCCCATACTCTTATCTCCACTACACAATGCTTGTGTTAGCTTCTCAGACAACCCGCACTCCTCTGTACGTATAGCTGTGGCTGCTCTCCATGTTCTTTCACCATTCGTTGACTCTCTTTTCTATTTATTACTAATATTGCAAGTATTTTTTCCTCAGAGAAGACAAACTGTTTTGTAAGTACCTTGTTGAAGATGGAATTTATCCCAGCTTATAATTGCATACTCATTAAAAAAAAATATACATTATTATTTGATGAGTAACTTTCTATTAGACCAAAACTGAAATCCAATTATGCATATGCTATATGTATAATATCAAAATATGGTATATATTGCTCAGCACCATGCTTGGGACATAGTAGATTTCAATAAATGTGTTTAAAGATGAATCAATTAACCAAAAAACAAGTCAGCCAGAAACGATTACCAGTGTTTCTACACAAGAACTTTCATCTCCCATTTCCTAATTCAATCTCACATCATTTGCCTCACTTTCATTTTTTATTTTTGTTTTTATTTTATTTTTTATTTGTTAGTGATGGGTTCTCTCCCTCTCACCTAGGCTGGAGTGCAGTGGCATGACCATAGCTCACTGCAGCCTTGACCTCCTGGGCTCAAGCAATCCTCCCACCTCAGCCTCCTGAGTAGCTGGGACTATAGATGCAAGCTATTGTGCCTCACTCTAACTCATTGACTGTTCTATGTACTTGTAGAAGTAAAATGTAATCCATTTCAACAAGTTAAATTAAATGAGATTTTTGCTTTAGTTTGGATATAAGAATATAATTAACACATTGAGAATAAAGAATGTAGTACTTTAGGAAAATTATTTTTGCCTTATTTTCAAAGATGAACATGGTATTAAGATTCTGGAGGGAATGAAGGCTTTTATTTTCTTTACAGACAAGTGGGGCCCAATCTTCTCTCTTTTGTAGCTTGTGAGTACTTGGTATATAATTTAAAGTGTGTTTAGGTGTCCATTGAAATCACACACACATACATAACTTTGATCCTGCAACCTCCTATTTAAGAATCAGTCATAGAGGAGAAATATTAGAAGACACATATATGTAGATAGTTGCTGAGCATTGTTATAAAATCAAATCAGAACTGTCACAAGTGGTGTTTATTAGTAGGAATATGTTTAAATAAAATATGTTATATCCAAAGTATGGAACTATAGTATATACAAATTATTAAAAGAATGGATTCACTGTTTATGGAAAGATGATAATATGTGTTGTAAAATTTCATGCAGTTAAAGAGATGGAGAAGACAATATTTCTTTACAGAGATGCTTCTCGACTTATAACGGGATTATGTCCTGATAAAACCATATTAAGTAGAAAATATCATAATGTAATTCTTACATTACAGGAAAGTTTGAAAAATTAAAAGAAAACAAATTTTGAACTACAGTCTCAAGTATAATCAGCAATTATGTTCAAATTCAGGAGGAAGAAAGAGATTCAAAATGATTCTGAAATAAGTCTTCATGATTTGTCCATTGTTATTTCATTCCAGCCTTGACATGGAGTTAATCTGCTGTAATTGTGTTAGAATTAATAAATGCTGATTGTACATAGATTTGGGGTGATCTTTTTCCCCCTCCTGCTTCAGCTAAAAATTTTTCCATTTGCTGGCTCTATAAGGGAACTCCATGGGCTCTGCCACTGCATGTTGTTTTGTTGACTGGTCTTCAATAAATGTTTGTTAAAATCAAATGAAGATATCACATGGATCCTTTTGGATACTCCCTTTAATGTCTAAGGAACTTCTGCAGAGAAAGCTTGGTTCAACTATATCTATTCGCCCCAAGGTGGATGTTGTGATCAATATTACAAAGAGTGAGCACATCTGCTATTTTAAAGGAGCAGTGGTACATGGAGTATCTGGAGTCAGCCACCCTTTTTCCTACTTCTGCACAGTGGTGGTGGAGTAAGGCTAGTTAGAGCAAGACACCCCATCACCACTACCAAACATTAATGGTATACTCAATCCAAAGAAAGCAAGCTCTTGAAACTTTAAGTCAAACTGCTTGTAACATTGTTTCCTCTACACAAATCATCTCTGCTGAATTTTCCCTATTGTGACAAGCCATCTGAGTCCTCAAATCATTTCTTTCCTATAGTTCAAATCTTAGATCATTAATATTATTTGAAGCAAAAATCTGCACTTTAGTAAGACATTGCAATTATGGCTGAGGTTTATAATTTTTTTGTAAGTAGGTTGAGTTTAGAGCAATCTGGATGTTTTCATAAGGAGGCTTTGTCTTCATTTGTAAAGGCATCAATAAAGCAGACATTTCAAGTTGCCTCTAGTCATGCAACAGAAAGCAGCGTGAAGGCCATTTATCCAGGGCATTCATTCCATGCTGGCTCAACCAAGCTCAAAGCACCTGTTTTCTTTATTAGCACACACACTGCTTGAATTACCCTGAGTATTGCCTAAACTCTTCCTTTTACTTTGCCTTTGGGGACAGTCTGCCAACATCCAGGTCTTCAACCAAGAACGACAAGAACCCACAGGAGGCTGCATTTCACTCTTGCCAACAGAGGGAATAACTGGAGCAGAAATACGAGCTAGTCGCCAGATTTTCCCACTTGATTTCGGTGCTTATCTGTCCTTCTAAAAATACCCATAGGCATTTTTTTTATCAGTGTATTATAGATCAAACCACATCATTCACTTCAACTGCCCTCTAAGGCTGCTGTATTTTTTAATGGCATCCAAATATCCAAGCAAATGAGAATTTGCTGGATCAAAATTAACAAGTCTATCAATAAGGTAATGTCAGTTTCAGGATGGAAAAGCTCATTTGAGTTTTAATGAGACATTTATCTTCTGATTATTTTTTGTTAGATTCTAAAAAGAAAAAAAGTTGATTATCTTCCTGAGAAATCTATGAGCTGAAAACTACGTAGCTCAACAACATCACTTTCATTGATACAGGCAAGTAGCTAAAAGAGAGCCCACTGTATCCAAGGCATGATTGGGTTGAGGACAGGTCATAAAGACAGAAAAAAATTTGACCTACCCCTGACCCTTTCTCCACTCCAGGAGAATATAATTTAATTAGGAAAGGAAGAGCTCAACTAAAATTACTAAGTAAGGGATTAAGCCAAAAGAAGAAGAAAGAAAAAAGTCTTAAAAGGAGAGCATGGAAAGTGATTTATTATCTGAAGAGAAAGAAACATATTTTTGCCTGTGTCAAGGGGCAAAATAAGAAATCAGGAAGATGTCAGAGGAATGAGTGCATATTTGAAGACTAGATTAGAAAGAAATGGAAAGGGGATGTGTCACAAGCAAAGTCTTCAAAAAATCTAGGGTGTCTTTGAACATGATCATCTTTGCTCAGTTATAGTATCAAATAAGTATGTGTTTTCAAAGACTTTACTCAAACAGGGAAGTGGGGATTCCCAAAGATTGTCCAATGCCAATATAACAAGCATCTGTACACAAGAATAGAGTGATTACCAGACCATAAAATCTGAGGAAAGAGTAAACAGAAAGAAGATAACACAAGAAAGAACAAATGCCCAATCTCCAAAAAACTAATGTATCTGTTATCTTACTCTGTGTAACAAGCTATCACTAAACCTAGTAGTTTCAAACAACACACAATTATTATCTCACAGTGTCAGGAGTCGGGGCATAGCATAAATGGGTTTTCTGCTCAGAATCTTACAAGACTGCAATCAAAGTGTCAGCCAGCCTGTGATCATTTTTGGAGTTGGGCATCATCTTCCAAGCTCATACAGTTGTTGGCAGAATTTAATTCTTTGTGGATGGTAGGACTGAGGCTCTCCTAGAGGCTGTCCCGGTTCCTTGCCATGTAGTCCTCTCCAGAGACTGTTCATAACACAACAGCTTGCTTCTTCAAGACTAGCAGGGAGGTTCATTCTCTCCAGCTTCCTAAGAAGGAATCTTTTACAATATAAGCATCTCATCCTTTTGCCATATAACGTTACCTGATTAAGACAGTAATTTCCAAATACATTTGCAAAAGGCTAACAGTTAGAATTAAGACATGGATCCCATTCATACTCAAGAAAAGGAGAGTATGCAAGGGTGTGGCCATTGGGAGTCACCTTAGGGTGTGTCCATCACACACAGAAACAAATATAAATGTATTATTTAGGCTGGCATAATATTGTTCCAAATATAAACTGGACATTTCTATTTGTGTAACTACAAATTATAACGAATTTTTCTTTTCTTTATGTTTACAAAGGAATAAATCTTACACACAGTATCAACCTTAGATCTGGGCAACTAGACTGCTGTCACTGGCCCTGTACTGTAGAGGTCCCTGCTATAGCACTCTCCCAGCTGTGTCTCTCCATATAAAGCAAGAAGTAAGTGAGGCTCAGGAAATAACTAAACTAGAGTGCTTCTCTGGATTGAATGTTTCTGTCTCCCCACTCCACAAATATGTATGTTGAAACTTTAATCCCCAAAGTGATGATATTTGTAGGTGGAGGCTCTGGGAAATAATTAGGGTTAGATTAGGTAATGAGTATGGGACACTCTTTCTCTCCTTCTCTCTCTGTCCTCCCCCCCCCCCCCGTGTGTGTGTGTGTGTGTGTGTGTGTGTGTGTGTGTGTGTGTGTATACACACCAAGGAAAGACCATGTGAGAACATAACCAAGAAAAGAGTTTTAACCAAGAACCCAACCATGCTGGCATCTCAGACTTCAAGCCTCCAGAACCACGAGACTTGTGTGCTGTTTAAGCCACCCAGTGTATGGTATTTTAATGTAGCAGCCTGCAATGATCAAGACAAATTCATATACCTCCACTTTTATGCTGCCCTCTGGGTACTCAAGTCTGCAGAACTCTCCGCCCAAATAGCCCCATATTTGCTGACAGAAGCATGGAGCCCTCTCCCTCAGTCTGTCCTCCCAAAAGCAGAGCATGCCATCATGATGTATGTACCCTTATATCCTGGGAGTAGTTCAAGGGCCAGCTCTTTAAAGAAGGCGTTAGTTGTCAGAGATGGGACTTGTAGTTTGAGGTGTCCACAAACACGCTTCAGGCTGGAACCAGGGAAAGGAATTTCAGAGTTAGACATTTGACCAAGTATTCCTCACCCATCCTCTTTTCCCAAGTCACACAAATGTTAGAGCTGGGCCTGTTTACATCTAGAAACTCGAAATCCCACTTTGAGCAGATAATTTCATTCATTTTCATGGTCTCAAGTGACAACTCACTCAAATGTTTGCCCTCTTTGCTGAGTGAGGAACAGCGTCTAGAGAAGTCAGAATGCAAAACGCTACCTCATTATAAAAGCAAACAAATTTTTAAAAAATTGACAACCATTCAGGAAAACAGATAGTTATCTGAAGGATAATTGTGACATAACATACCTGATACACAGACGTTTTAAACCACACATTTTTAAGGGCATAAAAAGGTGTGTGAGAAGCAGTTTGTACTCTCATCATGTAATGCATGAGAGATATAATAAAATGTTGGCTGTAAAACTCCAAAGAGCCACTGCGGAAAAAGAAATAAAATTTTTCATACACACAAAATCATTAACTGAAAGTATTGTTCAGAAGATGAGAAGAAGACATTTCTGACTTGAGGTTTTAGTGTTGAGCACAAGCACTTTTGTGCACACTCTATTACCAAAAGATCATAAGAGAATCAGGTATTAATACTACCCCTTGGAGGCTGTCCTGTCTGTTTACAGTATGGCATTAGAGAGGTTTTGGAACTCAATAGCTTTCTTCCAAGTTTTCATTTTCCAACTTCACGGCCATTGCAGATAAACATCTGTGCTTCATATCGTGTGCTGGGCACATTGCTACTGAACTGATATCAAATGGCTTTTCCTCCATCTGTTGCCTGCTGAGGTAACACTGGGTTAAAATTTTTCAAAAAGCAATTCAGTCAGACCTCAACTTCCACTGTGTTTGACCCTTAAAAGGAAAAAAAAAAAATCTGGGTAAAAACTCAGTTAACATTAATAGCAAAATGAATTTGCATAGATGGGGCTTTTTGTGGGTTGTTAAATTTAAGTGTCTTTAGAGGTATGTATCATAACAGATCACAGGTTTCCCCTTGTATATGCATAGTAATGTCTGTAACTTCAGTGGCAGAAATTCATTTAACATAAAGCCCACAAGAGTGTGGGTGTGTATGGATAATGTTCCAGAAATTTCTGCCCCCTCTTTGATCTAGGCCTTACTTGCCAGTGACACCTTCTTATACATAATATGCCTAGGTCATACCAAAGTACTGTGATGGTCAAGAAGATAAAATCAAACAAGGCTGAATTTACTACTTTAGTCCCATCAGCACTGACTTAACTGCCAATGCTGTTTGCCAAATAGATTTTTTAATAATAAAATAGAAAAAGGATAGTAATTTCCCTCATTGTGTCAATAACTACATGGCATTTACTAAGTACTCTTTAAAATGACTATTGTTTGTTACAAAAGCATATGTAATTGCCATTCAACATTACTCATCTGCATGAAATCATTACTGGTTATTGGAGTAAGTTGGTCTATGTCAAGGCAAGGCAAAAACAAAAAACATTGGTCTTTCGGTGGTCTGAATCTCAGATTTTGAAGTACAGTGTTTTTAAGAGACTATCAACTCTTACTGATCTTGGACCAAAGGTTACGAAGAGCTACTCTTATGAGAGGTGGAGTTTTCATCACACCACTGGAAAATAAGAAAAATTAAACAACGTAGTAAATCTCACATTAAATTGAGCACGTTCATGTTAAGGTATCTTTTATTCTGAAATTATGTTCTTTGCACTGAGTTTTTTAAGTATCATTTTTCCCTGCAAAATAATGCTGAAACTGAGAGAGCAGGAGCACTGTCATCTTGGACAAGCACGGCCACTTTCAATTTCCAGCTCCGTTTCTAGCCTCATGCATCTCAAGAAGATCACTTCTCTTCTAACTACTAGCAGCCAGAAAGAGCAGACAGAAAGACACAGATAAAACAGCTCAGGCACAGAGGAAGGTGGGGGGGAAAGTCTCTTAAGTAACTGCCAAACTTCACCCTCATATCATGGGCCCCAGTAAAACAGTGGGCCTTAAGAAGCACATTCCTTTCCCTTCAGGTGCACTAAGAAAGGAAAGCTAGAAACAGACTCTGGGAATATGCTGGCAGCTGCAAAAAGATGTATGGAAGCAGACACACAAATCTCCCTCCCAGATAAGCACAAGAAAAAGACACAGAAGCAGCCCCAGCCTCTGATAAACTCTCCCACCCCAAATCCTTCAAAACTCTTAGTCTGTAAGAAAATGTGCCTCTGACCTAACTTGGCCAGAAGATGCCACTCAGGTTCGTTTTCTCTAAAATAAATCTATCCTGACTGGAGAGCCACCTTTTCGTGTTTCTTTCCTTTTTGTTTAATTCTTATGAAACTAAATCCATTTTTTTTTTGCTATGATTAATGTTTTTACTTGGGTAAATGAAAACAAGCACCTTAATTGACACCTAAAAATTATTTTGAAATTTTAATAGTCTTTGAAATCTAAACATCTGAGGAAGAGTGCTGTATCATTAAAAGGTGCTTTTTGGACTTTGTGGAGAATGTCTGAGGTTTTTTTTCTGGAAAACATGTTCTTAGCATGTCAAATATTCAAGATCTTTACAGTGCTTTTTGTTAAGAATAGTGAAGAGTGGCATTTGGCAGCCAAGGCTCAGTTTCTTACTTGAAATCTATAAAGAAATGAAAGTCAAAGCAAAGCAAAGCAAACCTCACACCAGGATAACAAAGAAAGAAAGATCAAATGAAATAAGTTTCCTCATATTCAGATTATTCTTCCACACAACTCCACTTCTATGTCTTCATTTCAACATCTGGGAGGTATCCCAGATTCTGCATTGCATGTGCATGCTAATCATGTAGATTTCCTTTTATGGATTTAATAGATTTCTATGGAGCATCTGCTATGGAAAGATATTGCTCTAAGCAGCAGAAATATAATGGTCAACATAATGAACAAATTTCATGGCACTAATATTCTTATGGGATATATGTTTCCTCCTGAATTGTTTTCTTGGCAAAAGAATCCTTGCTAAGACCCTTTGGTTATCATCAAAAAAGTCAGAGTTAAACAGAGGTCCATTGAAAGGGTATAAAGCCTGGCTACGCTGGCTCACGCCTGTAACCCTAGCAATTTGGGAGGCTGAGGTGGGCAGATCGCTTGAGTCCAGGAGTTTAAGACCAGCCCAGCTAACATAGTGAAACACCATCTCTACTGAAAATACAAAAGTTAGTCGGGCATGGTGGCAGGTGTCTGTAGTGCCAGCTACTTGGGAGGCTGAGCAAAAATCACTTAAACCCAGGAGGCAGGCATTGCAGTGAGCTCGGATTGTGCCACTGCACTCCAGCCTGGGTGACAGTGTGAGATGTTATCTCCAAAAAAGTGGGGTAGGGGGCTTAAGGTATCCGTATAATCCAACTGCAAGAACAAAATACCCGAAAATAATCCTATCTACTTTCCCTGGAACTGCACAGATTTTAGTTTCTGCTCTTCACTGCTCCACAGAAACTAAGAACTCCACAAGCTCTTTGTTTTGTTGTCTTTTAATGTCAATATTCTTGTGGTGTTTTCTTTATTTTTTTAACAGGGAGATTTCCTTTACTTTTAAAATTGTGGTAATATATACACAACATAAAATTTACTATTAACCATTTTTAAGTATTCAGGTCAGTGATGTTAAGTATATTTACATTGGTGGGCAACCATCTCCACTGTTCATCTCTAGAGCTTATTACTATATTCCCAAACTGACACTTTGTAGCCATTTAAGTTACAACTTTCCATTCCCTCCTTCCCCCCACCCCTGGTAACTGATATTCCACTTTCTGTCTTTATGAATTTAACTACTCCTGATAACTCATATAAGTGGAATCATGACAATATTTGTCCTTTTGTGACTGGCTTATTTCACTTCACATAATGTCTTCAAGGTTCATCTATGTTGTGGCATGTGTCAACATTTCCTTCCTCTTCAAGGCCGAATAATATTCATTTTCATAAGACTAATTCTAGTCTCACTCCAGATAATTTTTTTGATTTCTATGCCCACCAACTACTGCTTGATCATAGTCTTTAGTCTTCACTCAAATTTTCAATAGGCAATTTAATCAACCAATCCATCAATGGATGCCCAGCCTGAGTCAGCCATTCATCCATGTTCCAATTAACAGTGGCAACTGAGGGCAAGAGCAAGTGTTGCAAAGATATCCCTTGAATGCAATTATTTGTAAAGCAATTTGCAAAACACATGTGTAGAATGCAAATAAGTATGGATGTAATAATCACTGCTTTGGAAGTAAATACAATTATATTCTGAAACCATAACTTAAATTACGCTTCCAGAGGATACAGTAATGCAAAAGGTGCTGGCAATGTTCTTTATTTAAAAATGTGCTGTGTGAATAGAACTGCTTCATTGCACACAGCAAGGAGGATTTCTGTAGAACACATTAGGACAGACAGGATCTCCACTCCACTCCACTCCACTCCGCTCAACTCCAAAGGGACACATAGCTTCATATCTTTTTCATCCTCGTTCCAGAAGTATGTAGTTGATAAGAAAAATAAAAAGCAAATAACATTTGAAAATCCCATAGCAGTTGCAGACACTACTTTTACCACATGGTATGATGTAGTGTTAGCCTTTCAGTACTTAGACACTACTTATTTCTCATGGTTAAAGTATATAGAAGTGCATACGGTGAAGGAATGGGCAGGAAAAAAACATCAAAAGAAGATCCAAAAGAATGGTATTTGCTGTATAGCCTTTTGGAAGACAGAATTTATAAGCTACTTTGTAAAAGTAGGATATGTTCACCTATAATTAGAGAAATGCCCAGTCACATACTAAAAGATAATCTATTAACAACAAAATACTATAAATATGAATACAAAATATGCAGTGAATTTCCTGGCATACAGATTGCACCATGTTCCTCAGTATGGGCAACATTATCCACAGGAAGTGAAAAGTGGTTTTTGGGAGGTGAAAAAAATGTAGAAATTAGGATGGGTTGTAGCATTCCAAAGGACAGAGTATATAATCAGTTATACAGTATATCAATGACATTAAAAATAATGTTGGGATGCTAATTAGCAAAAAATGTCTACAAATTCTCCTTATAGGAGTATGGTCAATAATTAAAAAAAAAAAACAGTGAGAAACACTGTCTTATATTCAACACACAGCAGTTATTGTGGCAAAAGTGATAATGTTTCTAACAATAGCACAAGGGAAAGCAACCAGTGTGCAGCTAAATGAAGAGAAAAAGTATAGCAAATACATTTTCCAGGTCAACGTGACATGCTAAATGCTAGTGTACTTGTGGAAGTATTAGGACAAAATATAAATATGGATGTTGAATCTATGAGAAAAATAAAAGAAATAGACAAGCTTTTCTCTTAAAAAGTAGATTATATGCAAATTTTAAAATGGTCTTCCACATGATCATTATCCCATATTATGAACTTAGATGAAATTGAAAAATTTTTTCACGTAATGTTGAAGCAAGATCAGAGGAAGATAGTAGGAATCCTTTCCATGTAGCTTTTCTGAAGAGTGGTCAAAAGTTGGCAAAATATATGGAAGAGGATCAGACAAAACCCACCAATACACTCCAACATGGAAGGAGGAAGGTAAGAGAGCACCACGGACAAGACAAGGAACACATATGTAGAAACTCACATACCGTGACCGATCAGCATTGTGTAAAAGCATCTGCAATGGAAGGACGGAGGCTGCATCAAGTAAAAAGCCAAGCAGGAGGGAGAATGTATCCTGATCCAGCAGGAATCTTTTCCAAAGTATCTGCTTCAAGAAACTGGACAGAATCATACGGCAGGCAACAATAGGAACCAGATAGGGAGCACACTTGGTGTGATCTCCTGATTTGAGTGCCTGCAACACTAGCTGCTTCTTCATCTCCAACCAGCTGGGCCTTCAGATCGCTGAGTGGACAGTGAAACTTACATCAACTCTCCATCTATCTCTAACTGCACACATTTGTACAATAGGGAAATTAAGGAGAATATAAAAAAAGACTGCAAAGTAAAGAACTCCATAAATTTTTACTCAATCAATCATAAATAAGCAGGCAGAAATATATGAAGGAATGAATGAAACATTCTGCAGCAGAAAAACAAAACCAAAAAAAAAAAAGACACTTAAAATCCAAAGGAAAGATAACTTGGAATAAAGACGTATCACAGAAATAAAAAAAAAAATTAAGAAAAAAATCATGTTAGAATCAATAACAGTGCTTTAAAGTGATGTTAGTATGATGATTATATACTAATAGTTTTTATACCTGCCTTCAGTGATATGTTAAAAACATGTATACACGCACCCACACACGTGCGCGCACACACACACACACAGAAAAAATGTCATTTACAAAATCACTGATATAAAATAACTGGGAACAAATTTTAAAAGTAAGTGCACAATGCCTATGAAATAGCATATTTATCAAAATCCATATGGAAAACTAAATAAATATTTAGGCAAAACAAGGTCATTTTGAAATAGAATAATTATAAAAAGCTTCTTATGCTTTCAAATATTAAAATAGTAATAATAATGTTAACCAGATTAGTGGAAGAAATTTAACATTTCCCAAAGAGACGTTAGCATATGACAAAATGGTATTTTTTTAAGTGGGGGAAGGAAGGTTGTTTGTATTCATTGGTGTTTCTAGGACACTGTTAATTTGAAAGGTCCTAAGACCTTGTCTTTTTTGAGCAAAATTTTTTTTTCTTTTTCTTCTCAGTTGACTGAATTTTGTTTTCATCTTAATTTTTTGTGTGTGTGTGACTAAAATAGTTATTGCAACAGAGGCTACTCTTGGGTTTTTAAGGGCTTTTAAGGAAGAGTGTAGTTTAATTTTATGTTTAATTTGGCTCACATAAAAATAAAAGCATCTCCCTCTAGCACCACCAGACTTTTTCTGTCTGTACCTTATGCTGTAAATTTTGCTATTTGACTTTCACTTGAGTTGTTTCCCTTAATGTGCAAATTTAAGACTATTTAGCTGACAACTGCCTAGGGTTGTGAAACAGGTTATCAAGAATCTGAAAGTCTAAGACAGGGAAAAAAAATCTATAAAATGTATTTCCACCATCATGCCTAGTATGTCTTTATATGTATTTACATGTTGTGTACACAGTCTTTCACTACTAAAAATATATTAAAGAGCTCTAATTAATTGGCTTAAAGAAAAATAAAAGCATTTAAATCAGATACTATAAAAGAAAAGACTAGTCAAATGCTTTTTCAACTTTAAGTAAAATCTTTAATAAATAAACTAGCTGTAAAAATTATTGGTAAAGTAATATTAGAAATATCTTAAGAGTTGCCAGCATATATTTTTGTTTGCATTTATTAATCAAGAGTTGCCAGCATACATTTTTGTTTGCATTTATTAATCAAGCAATTTCATACTTTTCCCTGCCATATACCATGAGGTGTCAAAATTTGGCATAGGGATTACAAAACTCTAAACCCATCCCAACTCAGAATTATCTTTGTTTTTGTCGTTTATAATAAATAAGATGTTGATGTATTTTTATTCTTTTCTTGATTTTTTGGTTAGAAAATCTGTATATATATTTTTTGTTTTGTTTTGTTTTGTTTTGTTTTGAGATGGAGTCTCACTGTGTTGCCCAGGCTGGACTGCAGTGGCACGATCTTGGCTCACTGCAAACTCCGCCTCCCGTGTTCACACCATCCTCCTGCCTCAGCCTCCCGAGTAGCTGGGACTACAGGTGCCCGCCACCATGCCCGGCTCATTTTTTGTATTTTTTAGTAGAGACGGGGTTTCACCGTGTTAGGCAGGATGGTCCCCATCTCCTGACCTCGTGATCCGCCGCTTTGGCCTCCCAAAGTGCTGTGATTACAGGCGTGAGCCACCATGCCCGGCCGAAAAACTGTATACATTTTTAAATTAAGTAGATAAATGTACATCTATGTGTTCTCCAATTATTTTAGCTTCATAGTTTACATTTAATATTTTTAATCCATTTTTTATGTATATCATATTATGAACCCCCAACATTTGAGACAGGTCTAATTTAATTTCGAAAGTTTATTTTGCCAAGGTTGAGAATGCACCCATGACACAGCCTCAGGAAGTTCTGAGGACATGTGCCCAAGATGGTCGGGGCACAGCTTGGTTTAAACATCTTAGGGAGACGTGAGACATCAATCAATATATGTACGAAGTAGGTTAGTTCTGTCCAGAAAGATGGAGACAACTGATTCCTAAGGATTAGGAAAACTGATTATTTGTAATTGCAGTTCCTTAGAAATTTTCCTTACGGAAACACTCAGAGGTAGGAGGAAAATTATGTGTAAGATGTTCACTGTAGCACTATTTATAACATCAGAAAATTTTAAATTGTATAAATTTCCAACAATAAAGGACATTTAAAACAAATAATGACACAGCTATACAAAATAAAAGTGCAGTCATATTTTATAAATATTTTTAAAAGGAATAATTTAGCATATATTATTTAAAAAGATTATCAACAATATGTACAATACAAATTAAAATAAATAATTTATGCATTAAAAAAGCTTCACAGAACCCTCATCATTATGTTAATTGACATAATCTTTGGGTGACCTGATTATCACTAATTTCTTTGTTTTTTTTAAATTCCTATTTACCAAATGTTTAACAGTGATGTGTGAGTTTATATTTCTTTCTAAAATTAAAAAAACAATAATAACAGCTTACTATGCACTTATAAACATGGAGAAAGGAGGTTTTAATAAGATATAAATAAGACATTATGAATCAGTAAAATATGTATTACCTTCAATCATTAAAATATGTATACATGTAAAAGATAAATATACACACATATGATTTGTGTGACCTCACCTTTATCTAACCATGTAATCTTGGTTAAGACATTTTATCATCAGGACCTTAATCCCCTCATCTATTACCATGGAATAGTCTAATCTTCGTATGAATGTTGTAAGCTATTTTAATGTAAGCATACTTAGTTAGATGCATCCAACACATCATATTTGCTAACTGTGCAGCACAGTGCCCTACTGAGTTTTCCCTCATTGAGCTTACAGGCTGATGGAAGCAGAATACACGGAGAAATACAATTTAAAGAAAACAACCACTGAGACCAAATCATTCATTGGATTCTCAACCCAGCAAACAATGCATGAGATCAAATATTTCTGCCACTCTGCCCACTGAAACATTATGTTCCATGCATACTAATGCACTAATTCCTAAATTTTTCTAGCTATAGAATCTTTGCATTTGCTGTTCTCTATGCCTGAAACTCTTTTTTCCTCAACTTTTTGTGCAGCTGGTCCCCATCTTTTGTATCTGAGTTTAAATATCATATTCTCAGAAAAGCCTTCCCAGACAACCCTGTCTAAAATATCACTCCCCTACATTTATGCACCAATACATAGCACATACCATAAGCAATAATTGCTTTATTTGTATGTGTATTATCTGCTGCACCTCTGGAGCATAACTTTATGTGTGTTTTTTACTAACAATTTTATCCCTACATTTAGAACCATGTTTGCTGCATTATAGGACATATTAGTTATCTATTGCTGCAGTACATTAGTATCACAAATGCAATAGCTTAAAACAGCACACACTATTATCTCACAGTTTCTGTGGGTAAGGAATCCAGACAAACCTTAGCTGGGTCATCTGCTTAGGGTTTCACAAGCTTTTAATCAAGGTATAGGCCAGGGCAGCAGCTTCATTTGAGGCTCAATAGGGAAGGATCTATTTCCTAGCTCACTCATGTTGTTGGCAGAGGACACAGTTTCTTGAGGCTGTAAGAAAGAGGGCTTCATTTTCTTGCTGACTGTTAGCTGGAAGTCCCCTTCAGTTCTAGGGGCTGCCCACGGTTCCTTCCCATGTGAGATTCCCCACTTGCTTCCTCAGAGCCAGCCAGCCAGAGAGAGAGGGGGGTGGTTATAGCAAGATGGACATTACCATCTTATGAGACTTAAACACATGATCACACAATCACATACATCCCATCACCTTTGCCATATCTATTGAATAAAAGCAAGTTACAGGTTCTTCCTACCCTCAAGAGGAAGGGATCACATAAGGTCATGAACAGGAAGTAAAACTTATGGGGCTCACCTTAATGTCTGTTCCATAGGGGCAGAGTAAATGTTTATTTATTTATTTATGAGACAGAGTCTTGCTCTGTCACCCAGGCTGGAGTGCAGTGGCATGTAGCACTACCTTGGCTCACTGCAACCTCCACCTCCCACGTTCAAGCAATTCTCCTGCCTCAACCTCCTGAGTAGCTGGGATTACAGGTACCTGCCACCATGCCTGGGTTATTTTTGTATTTTTAGTTGAGACGGGGTTTCACCATGTTGGCCAGGTTGGTCTCGAACTCCTGACCTCAAGTGGTCTGCCCGCCTTGGCCTCCCAAAGTTAGCCATCTTGCCCAGCCATATTTATTGAATAAATTGAATTAATGTTTCCATAAAAAACTCTGGCATTAAGCAATTTTTCCTTAAACAGAAAAGTGAAATAGAGTGAGAAGTTTTCTATTCATTCCACACAAGTCTGGGAAGGAAGGATAGAGTGTAGAGGCATTAAATAAAACATATTAGAACTTTGGTTTAACTGATAAAAAATATATTTTCTAATATATTTTTCCACATTATTTTTATTACTTAATCCTAAGAGAAACAATTGAAAGTGAAAGACTGAGTAACCAAGGTAGTTTATACGGGCTTCTGAGGATTTGCTTCAGTTCCCATTATCTCTGAGCACATCTGTCAACATTTTTGATTTCTTTTAGATGAGGTAGAAAGACCTCTGACATTTCAAATGTATCATGCTATTCAGATTCCTATTCTTTGGAATGATTTCAGAGAATGTATTTCAGGAATAAGAAAAGTCATGAAAGTCTAACATTTCAAGCACAATAGACCGACTTGTAGGGAGGGAATCAAGAGGCCAGTTTTAGATCAGGTGGCTTTAAGTTCTTCATGATACAGGTGGGAAATTGTCCATTTATTTTTTGGAGCAAAAGAAAGCATAAATCTAGTCAGGCATTTAGCATCAGGTCTTTGAGTGACATATTTCAGTTTTTGCCATGTTTTAATGACAAGTCCAGAATTGTCTGGGGCAAAGGAGAAAGAAGTTTTATGCATAAAACCTTTCATTGGCCAGAATATATTCTATGTGTCTGCATATCTTTCCAGACTCCAAATTGTCGTGTTCAAGTGATTCCACTTGAGGTATTTAGGCTGAGGATTTCTAGTTTATGGAGCGTGTGACTTTAGGAAAATTTTTAAAACTCCTTTAGACCCTAATTTCACTCAGTGTAAAGTGAGAACACAGGGACATGTCTCTTATTTCCACAGTGAGTCCACTGGTCTGTCAGGCTCTTTAGAGTCATTAATTGGGAAGCTTGTATAAAAATACAGATTTCCTGATCCCTCTCCCTGAAGATTCTGATAGAGCAGTCTGGGATGGTCTGGGACCATGCATTTTAAAAATTTTCCCAGGAGATTACAAAGTATATTTCGAAACTGCTGATTATTAAGCATATTTTGTATCCAACACTCTATGTTTATCCTATCAGAAGAGTTTCAGGTCTTCTAGGTCTTAGGGAGAGATGCTAATCATGACAGCTTGAGCACTAGGTTAATTCTATCTGGACAAGCAAGTCAAGAGGGAGAATCTGACAATATTTCTAGCTGAAACAGGCTTGGCCTCAACTTTCAATTGTCTCTTTTTTTAGACAGGATCTCACTCTGTCCCTGAGGCTGGAGTGCAGTGGCAGGCTCACAGCTCACTGTAGCCTTTACCACCTGGGCTCAAGCAATCCTCCCACCTCAGCCTCCCTAGTAACTAGGACTACAGGTGTACACTACCACACCTGGCTAATTTTTGAATTTTTTGTGGATATGGGGTTTCATCCACCCTCCTCGGTTTCCAACAGTGCTAGGGTTATAGGCATGAGCCACTGCGCCCAGCTAACTTTCAACTCTTGTCACATATCATGTGTTGTGGTTGCTCTGATTTCTTTACCCATTTCACTGCCTTAACCTCTGGCCAGTCACCACCATCATTTTTATGGAGGGATGTTTCCTGTGAGCTTCTGCTTTACCCCATGGCTGCATGTTCCTTGTGAGTTAGAGCTAATACTTTTATTCCAGGTCTGCTCCTGAGTATTCTAACCCTGGTTTATTTATCTTCAACATTGGTTTAGATCACATGAACAAAGAGGATGTCAAGACTCCCATTAGAAAATTTGTCAACGGTAGGATCCTAGTTGCAGTATAAGTAGCACAGGTGCTGAATGATAGTCCCAGGTGCTGAAGAATTGAGCAGATGAAGCAGGAAAGTCAGATCAAAAGGAAAAATAGAAATAAATTTGAAGGTTAGTAAAATGATGGAAACACTTTATTGTGTGTGATGATGATGATGGTGGTGATGATGATCTGAGTTGCTTTATGAACCTGGTTCCTCTTCAACAGCTCCTTCTTCCCTAGAGAAGTAGGGAAAATACCTGTATGCAGTGATTCAAATTACTCTGCATGTAGCCAATCTATCTGTGGTTGGCAGATTCATGTCTTCCGCCCCAAAGATATTCACATCATAATTCCATAACCCGTAAACATGTTACTTAATATGGCAAAAGGGATTTCATTTATGTGATTAAGTTAAAGACCTTGAGATAGGGAGAATTTCTGGATTATTTGTGTATGCAAATCTACTAAAATCAGTTCTTAAAATCAGAATACCTTTGCTGGAAAAAAAGAACCAGAGAGATACAGCATATGAAGGACTACACCTGTTGTTTCTGGCTTTTAAAATGAAGAAAGAGAGCCCTGAGCCAAGGAATGAAACTTGTCTCTAGAAGCTGCAAAAGGGAAAGAAACAGATTCTTCACTAGAGCCCCAGGGAGAAACACAGAGCTGCCAATGGCTTGATTTTAGCCCAACGAGGGCTTCCAAACCACATAACCATAGGAATATACATTTGTGCTGTTTTAAGCCTTATGTGTGTGGTCATTTGTTAGGGCAGCAATAGACAAGAAATGCAACATCCAAAAAATGTTTATCATTTTCCCTGGACCTTTTTCTCCAGCTGAACTTGTTCACAGACTATACCTCCTTTATATTTTTGCTTTCTAGAATTTTTTGCTTTTGTTCACCATTTTACCACTGGTGAAATTTTCACTCTCCCTTTCTTTCATGTGATCCTACATTTCCTTTAAAGTCCAGGAAACATTCTACCTTCTCTGTTCAGCTTGTTAATGTCACACTAAAAGTTGTGTATATTTTACCCAAACTTTCATAGTATTGTACTCACCATTCATTTACAAGCTTATAGTATTAGTATTTTTTCAGTATTTAACTCTTTAAGCGATACACTGTTTAAATGCAAACATTATTTTACAACAATATAAAATCCCAATTATGTCCTGAAGGGAAATAGTAGCTCTGTATTGTAATTATATTTACAACTGCACAGGAATATAATAAAGAAGCAATGTTTAAATATTTTTAAAAAGAGAGAAAATATTTTATGACAGCTACTTCCCCAGAAAGGGGAAGGGATCTCTACTGTCTATAATGTTCTAGTCACAGAAGGGAAGTGTAATGGTTAAAGGACTGCTTGCGAGATGGTAAAGGAAATAGCAAGATCTTGACTGGAAATTTTTATCTCCCACAGAGCAACGGAACCAAGTAAGACAGTGGTTCTCAACCAGGATGATTTTCTCACTAACAGGACATTTGACAATATCTGGAGGCATTGTCCTCACTGGGAAATGGTCCTACTGGCATTTAGTGGATATAACCCATGGATGCTGCTATTAAGCATCCTACAGTGTATGGGAATGCACCCCACAACAGAAGTTATCCAGCCCCAAATTCAATCATGCTGAAGTTGAGAAACTCTGCTCAAGGGAAACTCTAACTCCAGCCAAAATAGAATATTGATTAATGAAATAAAAGTGAGAGAACTTCTTAATGGATTTTGAAATGAAAATTGTGAATAAAATTAACAGTATTACTTATTAAGATCTGCTATCTAAAGATGTGAAGTCTGTCTATCAAATGACCAGCATAAACTTTTAGTAGGTAAATTTTAAATATTCAGGTCATAGGAGTGATTCCCTGGCAGATCACACTGAAAGGAAGATGGCTGGAATTATGAATTGTGATTCATAATTGATTGTAAGGTTGTAAGAAATGTAATTTTGACCTTGCAATTATGAAATACATCAGTAAGGCAAAAAACAGAAACCAGCGTTGTTGCATAAAAAAATTTTCAGGCCAGGCACAGCGACTCACATCTGTAATCCCAACACTTTGGGAGGCCAAGGCAGGCGGATCACAAGGTCAGGAGTTCAAGACCAGCCTGGCCAACATAGTGAAACCCCGTCTGTACTAAAAATACAAAAAATTAACCGGACATGATGGCAGGCGCCTGTAATCCCAGTTACTCAGGAGGCTGAAGCAGGAGAGTCGCTTGAACCCGGGAGCCAGAGGTTACAGTGAGCTAAGATTGCATCATTGCACTCCAGCCTGGGTGACACTGTGAGACTCCGTTCTCGGGGGAAAAAAAAAAAAAAAAAAATTCAATCAGCCCAAATGAGTGAGGAAATATAGAGAGTGTATGAAAAACGAAATTATGATAAATCATAATGATCCCTGTCAGCAAAATTAAAGTGGCTTTGTACAAAGTACTAAAGAAACGAGAATTCCACAAAGATTCTCTTGTTGTAATGCTGTTATTGACAGATACTAACTTAGGCTATTCAACCCCCACATTTTCTGCTTTCTTTGATGAACAAAAAATGATATGCAATTAATTATGGTAAATGATTACAGAATTCCGGCTGGGTGCAGTGGATCATGCCTGTAATCCCAGCACTTTCGGAGGCCGAGGCAGGCAGATCACAAGGTCAGGAGTTTGAAACCAGTCTGGCTAACATGGTGAAACCCTGTCTCTACTAAAAACACAAAAATTAGCTGGGCGTGATGGCGTGCGCCTGTAATCCCAGCTACTCGGGAGGCTGAGGCAGGAGAATCACTTGAGCCTGGGAGGCGAAGGTTGCAGTGAACCGAGATGGTGCCACTGTACTGCAGCCTGGGTGACAGAACAAGAAGACTCTGTCTCAAAAAAAATAAAAATTAAAATTAAAAATTAAAAAAATTACAGAATTCCAATATGAATGAAAAACTGAGACAGAGTATAACACCTCCAGGTTCAACCTGCATACTGGGATGCTGAGGGAAATTAGTTATCTGAGTCGTATCCATCTTCTCGGAAGAATCAGATAGAATGGGAATGATACAAAGACATTAAATATGGGCAAATAAAGTTCTTTTCTAGTCTCAGTATGTAGAAGGCAGATTTTACTAACTTCTGACTGGCAAGTTTTGTGTAGGAAGGCTTCTAGAATGATGTTGCAATGGAGTGATTTGTGGGTTTTAAGAGGATGAAATAGGTTTGCTAAAAACATGAGTAATTTAAAATGGGCAGTATCAAGTGAGTCACATTCCATTTTTGTAGAGTTGAAAGATGGCTAAGTCAGACTGATATACACATGATTTAGTAGGATTGCAGTAAGGCATTTGAAAATCCTTTCCTGATAACTGTATATAAAGTATTAAAATAAGTTTAAGACACTAGTAAAATTCAGTAGATTCAGAATTGATTGAAGTACCCTGCCCAAAGAGGAGCAACTAATGAATTGATTCCCTGCAGGGTTTGGTCCCTAGTCTATCTTGATCAATATTTTTGTCAGTGACTTTGGTGAAGGTGTTAGAGGCACTGTTTTTCAAATTTGCAGCGACATAAACCTGAAAGTATTATTGAATAAAATATATAAAAGAATCAGGAACTTAACTCTGAGATCGTAGGGAAAACCCAATAAATATTCATAGATTTATAGTGTATTAGAGTTGCAGGAAATTTTAGTCCAAATCTTCATTTTAAAGGCAAGGAGGCTAGGGGACAGGGTGGTAACTTACACAGCTCACAGATGGGTTTACAGGGAAGTTGCAAACTTATGGGTTTACAGGAAGACTAATATAAAGTTACATGCTGATTATCTCAAGCAATGATCTGAATATTAATAAATTGTAGCACTGGCAAAAAGAAAGAAATAAACAAAACAAATTATCAAAAAGCCATCTCGTTCTGAATTAATGAAGCTGTAGTTGTTGATGACAAGGAGGTAATAGGTTCCAGATTTCTTTCCTCTTACTTTCAGTGTCTTTAAAAAGTATTATACAACTACTTATAGACACTAAAAAGAGAAATCAGTTTTCTCTCCATGCTGAAATTTCGTGTCTGAAAAATGTCCTACATGGGACTGACTAAATGTATAAAGAATGCCTTTATAAGGTAAACTGATGTGCTAAGAAAACAAAACAAGAAAAATGAAATTTCAGAGGCTGCAATATTCATTATAGAAATACAAACATATGTGCAATTCAGAGTTTCTGTATAATGTCAATTAGCCTATGCACTGGCATAAGAACTTGCTGTTACCGTCATATAAAGTCAGATCAGATGAGGGTATTAATTTATTTTTCTAAATATGTGTCACACTGCTTTAAAATGCAAAAAAAAAAAAAAAGTCATATGATGTCATTGTAAGGACAAGGGAAAGAATTGATTATGGCCTCACTCAAAGGAATGACTGACACTTTCATTGCTATCCCAGGGAATCTCAAACCAAAGAAAACTCAATCTACAAACCTATTAAGGTTGGAAAATACAGTTCCTATTACCAGCTCACAGAACTAGGGTTGAGTGGAATTGAATATTAAGGACAGGGGTGATTATATCCATTAATATAATAAAATATTCATTGCAATTACATGGATATCAAAGTTGATGAAATTAATTAAATCATTCATGTATTCCTTCCTGTCTTCATTGAACAAATTTGAATGTTTTATCACATGTCAAGCACAGTGATAAGAGCTGGAGATACAAAGATAAATGAAATTCAGCCATTGCACTCAAGAATTTAGTGTTTAGGAGACACATAAATCTCCACCAACATTTTGCAATGAAGCATAATATATGCTATGAGAATCAATTCTATTAGGTAAATGGTGATCTCATGGAGAAGGGGATAAACAGATTAATGGAGTAAAGAAAGTTTACTAATGAAAAGAGAATACAAAACTGGCCATTAATACTCTCAGAAACTTGTTCAGAAACTTGAGTTTTATAGAAATCTCTTCTTAGAATAGAAGAACTGAGATGACGTTTTTCCAGGTACAGTGGGCCCTCTCTATTTGTGAGTTCAGTATCCAGGCAATCAACCCACTGCAGATCAAAAATATTTGTAAAAACATGGTTTCATACTAAACATTCACAGAATGTTTTTCCTCATTATTCTCTAAACAGTACTGTATAACAGCTATTTACATAGCATTTAGATTTTATTAGGTATTATAAGTAATCTAGAGATGATTTAAAGTTTATAGGAGGATGTGCACAGGTTATATGCAAATACCATGTCATTTTATATCAGAGACTTGAGTATCCAGGAATTGGGGTGTCCTAGGGAGGTCCTAGAACTAATCACCCATGGTTACTGGGATGACTGCACTGGAATATTAGTTATTAATCTGTAACTGACTTCCTATTAGGTGGAGCAATAGCCAGAAAATCTAGAAATACTCAAGTCCTATTTCAGAATACATCTCCACCCCCAACTTTCTTAAGAGAACAATATAATCAAGAAATAATGGTACCACAAAGTAGAATTAGCAGTGTATCATGATCCCCAAATCATACACTGAAACATGAGTCTCAGAAATTACTGCACTCTAGCTAAACACTGGATACACAACCATAGAAGGAGAAAGATAATGGAGAATAAAATCAGATCCACTCCTGGACTGGATCATCTTACCACTCAGGCAACATGGAATACAGAGTGTGAGAAAGCCAGCTACATCTATGCACAATAATTACAGCCATGCAAAAATCAGACAAATCCATAGCAATTTTTCCTTGTGTAGTTTTGGTGGGGATGAAGACAAGTGAGAAACCAAAGAAACTATTCCTGGAAACCCTTCTCTTAAGGGGAACAGTGACCAACTGAGGATGACATGCCAAGTTGTCAATTAAGAATGCATCTTGAAAGTACACTTTCCTTATCCTTTGTCTTACATTGTACATGCATAATACAGTCTACAGAGTAGAAATATAAAGAATTCCATACCTATTTCTAGATTCCTGATCATTAAGAACAGCACTTTGTAAACAGCAGTTCCTAGTGTTATGTCATTACCAGAATAGACTTTAAAAAATTTAATGGCACTCAAAGTTGTTTGCTTTAACAAACAAGTTAGGGCATTAATAAAACATTAACAGTAATAATAACAACCTCTACCAAGTACCATCTCGATATTTCATAAAAGAAGTAATCATTTTAAAGCCAAAAATATAGGAAGGGGAAATATTATAGAACAACCTTTTAAAATGAATAACAATAGCATTAGGAAGAACAGAAAGCATTCTTATTGTGGTACAGACCACTGAAACTGCAACCGTACACTTGTACTGGTCCAAAGATGGGTATGTGGAGAAAATTGCTCTACAAACTTTGTACTCACTTACTTATACTATTTAGAATGAGCACCTTAAGAATTTTGGAAATTGCCACCCCTTAACCTATTGGACATAAGACACATTGGCACATTATCCTTTCTTTGGCAGAGGGAATTATTTATTAAAACCCACTACTATTGCTCAAATTGTATGTATTTCAAACATTTCTTGGGTTCATAGATTTACCTCTGCTCATACAAGTCTTCTAAATCTCTTCAAACCTTACCTCCCCAGTCCTCAATGTGAGTGACCATGGTCGGCAGGCAAGGACATAGAGTGTCTGAGGGAGATTTGGGAGAGTGAGCCTGCCTTCAAAGTCCATTAGAACTATTTCAGCTATCAGAGATTGTTTTAATGTTGTCAATATTGAAAATTTTTCCATACTATGAGAATAGTAAACTACAAATACTACCTACAAAATTTGGGGTTTTGCTCAGAATAATGAACCTCAAAACAGTGTTAAAGTCATTAGAAAGAAGTTTTATACATACATGGCACAGAGCTGTCAGATTGAAAATAACTTCTGAAATAAAAAATAAAAGGAAAATAGTTGCTTTAAGAGTTTTATGGCAAATTGCATAATTTAAAGCAAGGCTTTCAAAAGCCACTGTTCCCAGTGAAAGTATTAGCTGAATTAGCTTCCTAGTCACAGCATCCCGTTGGGAATTCACTTCATCAGCATGACTTTATGTGTAACTAAAACAAGGTGGCTTATGAACAAACATTTAAAGAAAGGGTCTAGTTATGAACTTCAACCAGAAAGGTATTTCCTCTGCCCATTCAATCTCCATTCCTGTGCAAGGCTGGCCTTTATTCAGAGTTATGTGGACAGAGCAGATGTTATTTCATAAATGTTTCTCTCCTAAAGCAAAGGAAACAGGATTCTCTCTAGAGAAGTCCCTGTCACATATTCTCTTCAGGCTAAGTTCTAAATATATTTGCTATGTGCAAAAAGGGAATAATTAGATTTAACCACTAAGCACAACATTATGGCCCTAATCACACAACACTGACTTGGTAAAAAGAATCAACTAAGTCTCATTTGAATGTAAAACTTCAAATTGCTGTTCATCACTTGAAATTAAATAAGGCTGGACTGAGTTATGCATTACAGTTTCAGCCTTCACGCTCAGTATGTGTGTCTTAATGAGTCATCTCTCTTTATAATAGACCTTCAGTATTCTTTGCCACACTTTTTAATATGCAGGTGGATTTTAGAATTGTTAAGGTCTAAATACCTACTTCGCATAACTAGACATTGCTATCTCAATACTGTACTTACGCAACACTTTTTGTTTCCCACACACAAAAAAATCACATTTATTCCTATTACAACATGCTAGAGTCATTAACTAATATTCATTAACTCAATGCCTTGTACTCAAATCACTTGGATAACTTGTCCTCATGACTAGATAGAAGATTCCTTGGGCTGGCCGTGGTGACTCACGCCTGTAATCTCAGCACTTTGGGAGGCTGAGGTGGGTGCAGTGGCTCATGCCTGTAATCCCAGCACTTTGAGAGGACAAGGCGGGCAGATCACTTGAGGTCAGTAGTTCAAGATCAGCCTGACCAATATGGTGAAATGCTGTCTCTACCAAAACAAAACAAACAAACAAAAATTAGCCAGGGATGGTGGCGCACGCCTGTAGTACCAGCTACTCCGGAGGCTGTGGTGGGAGAATCCCCTGAACCCAGGAGGTGGAGGGAGGCTGTAGTGAGCCCAGATCACACCACTGCACCCCAGCCTGGGTGATAGGGTGAGATTCCATCTCATTTGAAAAAAAAAAAAAAAAAAAAAAAAAAGTTTAGAGTGCTGAGTTACCCCCTCCTCTCATTCTCTGCCCTGATCTGTGCCTGGAAGGCTTAAGAGAAAGAACTGCATCCCTCCAGCTCCCCTACCCTCTGCCTGCCCGTTGGATTTGGCCAGTCATGGTGCAAAAGGGGTTGAGGGAGCCGTTAGTAAGAGAAGGAGAGTGATATGAAAGCATGTGTCCCCCCCACCCTGCTCTCTGCCTGCCTGACTGTGGTTCTAAGCATGGCTTACTTAGTTTCTCAGGTGATCACTGCCACGACAATGACTTTCACTCTGCTCTAATCGCTCTATTTCCTTTTTTGCCTGGGGTACTCGTGGCATCTGAGGAGTTCAGCTTCTGGTTAAAACCCTGCATGTGCTTTTTCAGGCCTGCCCCTAGGCAATGACAAAGGTTTTACCTGAGAGGCCTCACCTGGGACAGCTGGTCTCCCCATGGGCTTGGTGCACAGCCAGTGCAGTGCCGTCTCTAGGAGGAGCTGCAGCCAAGGACTCGGGCCCCTCTGGCCAGTCACACTGTAACACAGGTTTGCATTCCCAGCCTCAGCATCTTCAGTACTAGGTTAGTGTCTCAGGCCTTGGGCAGAGGTCTTCTTCAGGTGCTCCGACAAGAGCTTCTTATGTGGGGAGACTCGGGAAATCCTGAAGATATTTTTCCACACTCTGATACAGTATCTAATACTTTTCCACTCCTAGCCCTTC
The DNA here is from genome assembly GCF_037993035.2 of Macaca fascicularis. Classification (NCBI taxonomy): domain Eukaryota; kingdom Metazoa; phylum Chordata; class Mammalia; order Primates; family Cercopithecidae; genus Macaca; species Macaca fascicularis. The sequence goes on from NC_088383.1 coordinate 115,464,637, forward strand.
TTCACCACTCTACTCCCTACGCAATCAGGGTTCATCAACGGTCAGAATCTTTAGTTTGGGGCTCCCTCAACAGTGTGAATCTGCCCAAATCAGTGCTGATCCGCCTGGCCCTTTCCTGGTGCTCTTTTCCATGGGGAAAAATGGAACAGTAGGAGTCGGTGATTTCTGTGGTTTCAGACTCCTGCTTTTATTATTGCAATAAGTGATTAAAGTCTTAACTTTCTGATTTTCGGCTTGTTTTAATTGGCTACACTGACACCTGGCAGTTTAGTTCTCCCTTTCCCAGCTCAGCTGAGTTCCTAACAGCATTTCGCTGCCTGTAGCTCTAGATGCTTCGCCATCCTTTGTTGGTTCCCATAACCCTGCCCACATCTCTATAAGTAGTAACTTTACAAAATTCTCATCATTTATTCTTGAGTATGCTATTGTGTTCTGAGAACCTGTATGATACACTGCCTGAAGAGTTCTAATATGCAGGCAATGTTGAATAGCGTTGATAGCAACCTTATGTGTCGTTAGAAGGAAGAAGCACTTGGTTTTTGCATTAGTTTCTTAAGGCTTCTCTAATAAAATACCACAAATATATTGTCTAGATAACATAGATATATCATCTTACAGTCCTGGAGGCTAAAAGTCTAAAATTCTAGGTGTCAGCAGTGCCATGCTCCCTCTGAAAGTACAAAGAAAGGATCTGATGCCGTCCTCTCTCCTAGCTCCTGGTAGTTCCTTGGCTTGTGACAGCCTAACTCCAATCTTCCCGTGGCATTTTCCGTGTCTGTGTGTATGTGTGTGTGTGTGTGTGTATGTCCAAATTTTCCCTTTTTATAAGGACATTATTAATACTGCAGTGTTATCTGCAGTAACACTACTTCCAAATAAGGTCACATTCTACGGTTTGAGGAGTTAGGAGCTCAACATACAAATTTTAGGGAGACATATTTTAACTCAAAACAACCTTGTAAGGGAAGGATTTCATAATGAATTTCTGTGCTTTTTAATTTTGGCTGTTGTTATTTTATATCTTTTTCTTTGGGAAACGATCCTCCCATACTCGGGAGATGCGGTTTAGGTGGTGCTGACACCACTCACTGGCTCCGGGTAGAACACATGACCCAGATCTGGTTAATCAGAATCCTCCATCTAATTGGCCACATTGATGATAGTTCAGGGATAGGCCAAGAGAAGCCAATGTGAGTAGCCCCCATCCCTGTAATTTGACTGAGGCTAATATGATAAAGGTCTATGAAAATTATGCAAGTCTAGGGCTGCCAGTGCCCCTTTTCAAATAGAGAGAAACCGCCTAACGAGAAAACAACCCTGAGAACAGACCCAGGAGCTGCACTGAAACAATGTCTTGATGATGTAATCTGAGATCTAGTGTATGAGCTGCCCATTTTGACTTCTTAGGTAAAAGAGCCAATACAAATCTGGATTTAAATTAATTTGAATTAAGTTCCTGACACACACAAACAACATGATCTTAATATATAAGCCAGTGTGGCATAAATAGGTCCAGACTCTAGGGCAGTGGTTCTCAAGCCTTAGCGGGTATCAGAGTCACCCGGCAGGCTTGATAAAATACAGATTGCTGGACCCCATCCTTGGAGTTTCTCATTCATTACATTTTGGGTGCAGCTTAAGAATTTCATTTTTAACATGTTCACAGGTGATGCCAAAGGGCTGGTGCTGCTGGTCTGGGAACCACACTTTGAGAACTACTATTTTATTTTTACTTTTTAATTTATAAACTTTGTTTTTATTTGCCAGGAAGACATGGGGAGAACTACTATTTTAGAGAGATCATTGAGGTGGCAGTTTGGTGACTGAAGTAATTCTAGCAAGCAGAACTGAAAATTACATTACCTTTGTTGTTCTTATCAGTTTAAAAATTACAACTGACGGAATGAAAATGCTATTTGGTCTCTGGCATCTTATAAGTACTTTTCTTTTTCAATGACGTCCAAAACAAAGCCAGTTCCCAGGCTCCAGGGCTTCATCTAATTTCCATGCAAATGACTAGATCTGTGGGTTGTTTTCACAATATCAGAAATAATTTGCACACCTCTTTTAGAGAAGCACTTCGTTGCCATTAGACTGATGAAATTGTCCATGGTAGAACTCAAGCTGCAACAATCCCTTGAGGCTAAAGGAATTTATTATTACCGAGCATCAACCACCACCGAAAAATGTAATCACACGCTGCCTGTTCATGTATGATGGATCGATTTTGACACCAAGCACTCACCTACGACCCTTTTAATGTGAAACTATTTCTCCAGGAATGTTCATTTGGATAATAACCTCTCTTGAACCTTGATCAGGTCAAAGTATTTGCTCAGTCAGTGAATGCATTTCTGGATTCAAAGTGAACAGGCTGTCAGGGGTGACAGAGGAGATAGTCTAAATGGCAAAAATTCCTAATTCTCATAGCCACGACAGTCAGTGGCATGGTCTAAAGGGTCTACAGTCTAGAGGCACAATACAGGTCTGTGAATCTAGAGACATTGGCTTTAGTTGCCTGGTGTTGGCAAAACTGGTATGAACAACCTTGAAAAGTTATTTAACTTCTCCGAGCTTATCTGAAAAGATCATGGATTAAACTAATTGAACTCTACATTTTATTTCAGCTCCCTGTCTACTGTGCATGTGTGGCTTTGATTTCAACTGAAGAAATGACGTTCTGACTTGGAATTCCATCAGATGAAGGGAAAGCACTGTGAGAAAATTCAGAGAAAATCAAACTAGCACTGGATTCAGACACAACTGGCTATGAATCCTGGCTCTGCCACAACATAGTTGTATAGCCCTAGATAGATTTAGTAAATCACTTCAAGTTACAAATTCCTCATCAGTAAAATTTAAGTAAAAATACTTACCTTGAGTGTTCTTATGAGGATTAGAGTTAATATATGCAAAGCATCATGCATCAGTTCTCAATCAAGGGTGGTATAAATCACTTGATGTTTAAAGAATCTCTGAAAGTAAAAGCTGCTGAACATGGAACAGATTCAAATAACAAGTAAAAATAAAAGCAGCCAGCATCAGGCCCTGCCCAACAGAGTTCTCTCTCAGTGCCCTTTCTTTGCTCCCAATGAAACATCTGATGTGTGCTGGGTTTTGACCCTCATTGGCCTTCAAGCTCCTGCTTCTGTACTGCCCTGAATTACTCTTCAGCTGTGGTTTTACCTTGGCTTTGTTCTGATGTCTCTGTTTTGGCACCTGCTTATCACCTGGCTATCCTCTACTCTCTCCAGCTCTGGACTTGTTCAAGTGAGTGTGTTGATGCCTGCTTCTGGCTTATGACATGGTTGCCATATCCCTGTATTCTGTATTTTGCCTTAATTCTAGTATGCTTATACTGATAAGAGTTTACACAACCAGTATTTCTATAAAAATTAACTAAAATGAAACCTTTTGTTTGCAACTTACTTACTCTTGGTACCACTATGAATGTAAATGAGCAACAGCACTGCTATGACAGCAATAGGAGATAATGGAAAATATTGAAAAAGTCCAAGACTGAAAGGGAGTTTTAAAGACAGAGGCACTGGAGCCAACGCAAGACAGCATTTTGAGCAATTCTCTATTTCCAAATTGAACAGTAGACACAGAGGCACAGATCTCAGGGGAAAAGATTATTGCCGTAATAAATAATAAGAGACCAACATTACCACACCCTGGTAACCAAGACAAGAACGGATTCTGTAAAATAATTCCAGAGCTGGTAAAACTGTGAATATCTGAATAGAACAGTCACTCTGGAATCACCAGACCTAATGTTGCATCCCTGATAGCTATAAACAAATTAGATTTATTCAGCGGGGCAGTCCAAATGCCTGAGCCACTCCTAAATCGGCCTAGAGGTAGAAGGATGATCTTAATGATGTATGACAAGACTTGCATTACAAAATAATTTCAATTACTGGATGTGTTAAAAAGCCACTTTGCAGCTGTTTGAAACATTTACAAATAGACTTTAAATACATTGAATGCAAACCAGTCTTTAACTTTCCTGTTTCAATTCTAATTTCACTCTAACCTGTGGAAACCAGCTTACAGGGAATGGATACAGGGACGAGGACAGAATGCTCCCAAGGAAATTTGGATGCAATGAAGCAAAGAAAGCCTTTTTCCAGTTTAGAGGAATCTTCCTTATCAGAGTGTCATCATGGAAGAAGATGCCTCGTTACTTATGTTATTTCAAATTACACCAAAATTCCGACTCAAAAACCTCACTATGTGGGCAACTAGAAGATTGCCTTGAAGACCCCTCTCGAGCATTCTCACCAGGTTCCTCAGGCCAGCTTCGGAGGTTCTCTGTCAACTGGTACCACTTAGCCTGTGCAACTCTCAAAAGCACAAACTCTGTAGTAAGATCTGTGGTCCATTTTCCTCATCATTGTACCACCTACAAGCTGAGTAATGCGGGCAAGTTATGTAACTGTACAATACCTCAACTTTCTGAACCATAAACTAAAAATAAGGCCTTCTCATGTAAATTTTGTTTTAGATTCCACTAAATCATATTCTGAAAATGACTTACCTGCCATAGTGTAATAAGAATAGCTTGTATTATTAAGGAACATCCACTGTTCCAATCACCTTGTTTTCCAAAGGCAACAAAATTTTGCTATTTGCCTCTCACCAAAAATAGTCTCTGGAATCCTCTCCAACTACACTGAGCCTGCCTATCCCTTAAGGTTTAATTCAATTCCCCATTACTCCATGAATTCTTCTATGGATACCCCAAACCATAGTCATCTATCCCTTTATCAAACTATTAAATTCAATGTTACCTCCCATTTTCACAATTATAGAAAGCTATTTCCCAATTCAACTGCTTCAATATAAGCAATCCTGTCCTTCCAGTCAGAAATGTAAGTTGGAGACAAGAAGACCTGGTTTTTAAACCTTTTTGTTACTCACAGTAAGCCCAATGCCATGACATCCACAAAGTACTGTGCAAAGATAATTATCAATAATATATCCATATTAATAAGTATTTTTGATGTTCAGTGCTCAGAAATATAGTCTGACATGGCCATAGTACCATAAGACAGCCATAAATAAAAACTGGAGATTAATACAAGTCTACATAACTGTGCCTTCAAAATCAGGAGTACAGTAAATCTGTTTTCCTGGATCTCAACCTACAAGGCAAGGCAGAAAGGATGACCACACACACACACATACACACACACACTCTCTCAGAAAACAGGAAACTGAGCCATAAGTTGAATATCTCTCAAGAAGCACTTTCAACACCAAATAACAGAAAATATGACTCAAAATGGAAACGTATTTGTTTACATAACTAAGAAAGCCAGGAATGGGGCCAACTGTAAGTCTACTCTGATTGCTCTGTGTCCCCTGGGCCTGATACTCACACTCTCTTTGGGGTAGCAATATGGTCTAGCACAGGTGTCCCCAATCCCTGGGCCATGGACCAGTATCCGTCTGTGGCCTGTTAGGAACAAGGCCACATGGCAGGAGGTGAGAGGCCGGCAAGCACATGAAGCTTCATCTGTATTTACAGTCCCTCACCATTACTCACATTACCACCCAAGCTCCGCCTCCTGCCAGATCAGCAGAGGCATTAGATTATCATAGAAGCGCAAACCCTATTGTGAACTCCATGGGCGCGGGATCTAGGTTTCACAATGCTTATGAGGACCAAATACCTGCTAATCTATCACTGTCTCCCATCACCCCCAAATGGGACCGTCTAGTTGCAGGAAAGCAAGCTCAAGGCTCCCACTGATTCTACATTATGGTGAGTTGTATAATTATTTCATTATATATTACAATATAATAATAGTAGAAATAAAGTGCACAATAAATGTAATGCATTCGATTCATCCTGAGACCATTCGCCTCCCGCTGTCTGTGGAAAAATTGTCTTCCACGAAACCGGTCCCTCATACCAAAAAAGTTGGAGACCTCTGGCCTAGCAGATCTAAGTCCCCATTCTGTCATGATAAGGGAAGGAGAAACAGAAAAGAGTGTTTTTCTGTCAGCAATCCCGACAACAGTCCCATTTCATTGTATTGACTCTGATTATCTGCCTGTGAGTGAACCAATTACCACAGCCAGGGGCATGAGATATTCTGATTGACCAGGCTAAGAAGCATGTCTGCTCCTGGAGTGGTGGCTTAGCTGACTCCACAGAAAACCTGTAAGCTGAAAGTAGGAGAAAGAGGGGATCCCCCAGGAGAAGCTGAACTGCCATTATCAGGAAAAGGGTGAATAACTTCTAGACAATATAAACAGCACAAACATTTGTGTTCCTGGTAAAAATGACTAGTTGGTTGATATTTAAATCCATAGACATGGAAATCATCTAACTTTTCCACCTCTACACATGTCTTTTTAATTCCTGAAGAATATATCCACGAGTGCAATGTGTAAAACTAAGAGCAACTCTTTGGAGAACTATAGTTCACTGAGTCTCCTCATTACATAGCCTGTTGATTTCCACAGATTATTCAGTGGTAAAAAGTCTCTTCGCCTAGGCTACTATTAAGGTCATGCATGATATAAAAGGACAAAGTGCTTGTCTAGTTTCAATCTTCCTGTAAAGAACCTACCACAGGCCGGGAGTGGTGGCTCATGCCTGTAATCCCAGCACTTTGGGAGGCTGAAGCGGGGAGATCACTTGAGTTCAGGAGTTTGAGACCAGCCTGGCCAACATGATGAAACCCCATCTCTACTAAAAATATAAAAATTAGCCAGGTGTGGTGGCAGATGCCTGTAATTGCAGCTACTCGGGAGGCTGAGGCAGGAGAATCACTTGAACCTGGGAGGTGGAGGTTGCACTGAGCCAAGATCACATCACTGCACTCCAACCTGGGCAACAGAGCAAGAGTCTGTCTTAAAGAAAAAAAAAAAAAAAATCCTACCACAGAGCTTTGGAGGTTTACGGACAGTAAAGAGTAAAGATAATCAGACAGTATAATTTTTTTTTCTTTTTCACGAAATGTAAAAACAGGATCCAAAGAACTACGATCATCATAGATTCTCATTCCCACCCCACGTTCTCAAAAGCAGATTTATTCCATTCTGGTTAATTGCATGCTGCCTCCAGAAATATGCAATTTAGGGTTCAGTTTGCTCCTTGCTTTATTTTTAATTGCACTTCTGTATTGTGTCTTAATTACTATAATTCAAATCAAATTGGATGTTGTTCTTTTACTTATTTAGAGCACAAAATAAAATAAGTAAATCCCTGCCCTACAAAACGTCAAAGGCTTTGTGCAAAAACAGCAACAACAAATATTTATCAAGCACTTGCAGATATAAGACAGGTTCTGTTTCAGTCTCAGGAGATAAGTGCTCTGTGGGTGATGAAAACAGGGCAACATGATAGAAAAGGATTGCATGGTCAGAGGAGGCTTGTTTTAAAAGACAGTAGTAAAGTTGAAATGTGAATTACAAGAAAGGTACCCAAGCAAAAATAAAGTATGTTTCAGTACGCTAGTGCAAAGACCCTGAAAGGGACTGACTATTTATGTACCCTCCGAATTACACATGTTGAACCCCTACTCCCCAGTGTGATATATTTAGAGGTGACAATGGTGGGAGGTTATTAGGTTTAGATAAGGTTCCAGGGTGGAGCCCTCAAAATGGAAAAATGCTTTTATAAGAAGATAACAGAGAGTTAACCCCACCCTGTTATGTAAAAATCCAACAAGCTGGCCATCTGAAAACCAGGAGAGGGTTCTCATCAGACACAGAATCTATCAGCACCTCAGTGATGGACCTCCCAGACTGTAAAACTGTGAGAAACATATTTAAACCACCCAGTCTACAGGATTTTTGTATAGGGACCCAAGCTGACTGAGACACACCCTGAAGTGTGAGCAAGCTTGGTGTCTTGGGAACGGAAAGAAGCCACTACACATATGTTCAGTGTGGTATATTTGTGTGTGTATTAGGGGTGGGAGGTAGGGGGACTGGTGATTTTATTTTGTTTTTCTTGATTACAATAAATTCAGGAAAATCTGGTATAAATAATGAGGTCAGAGAACAGGTCACAGGCCTGGTCATATAAAATTTTATAAATCAGAGTAAGCAGTTAGATTAAAATCTAAGTTCCACTGGAGGGTTTTATTTCCAGCAGGGGGAGCCAAGTTATTGACTTCAACTTCTTAAAAATTTAACATAAAAGGCATATGGACAAAGGGTTCTATTGACAGAAATTGAAAGCCAAGTATTTGTTAAAGACATCCAGGCAAGTTAGGGTGGTGATTTGAATGACAGCAGTAGGAGCAGAGAGACAGAGAAGTGGGTACATATTTGATGCATTTTGGAAGCAGAGGCAAGAAGAATGTGGTAGTGGATCTTATATGGTAAGAGGAGGGGAAAATAAGGTTAAAGATTGCTCTTAGCTTATTGACATTTGCAACTGAGTGAGTGGTTTTACCATTCACTGGAATGGGAAAGAATATAGGAAGAGTTGAGTTAAAATAAGTGGCAGTCAATAATTCTAGTTTATGTACTACATTTTCTTTATCCATTCATCTGTTGATGGATACTTAGATTGCTTCCAAATTTTGGCTATTATGGAATACTCTTCAGCAATAAAAAAGCATGAGATTCTGTCATTTGCATTATATTAAATGAAGTAAGCTAGGCACAGACAGACAAACATCACATGTTATTTGTGACTTTATTCTCACTTATTTGTGGGATCTAAAAATTTAAACAATTGAACTCATGGAGATAGAAAGTAGAAGGATGGTTACCACAGGCTGGGAAGGGTAGTTGGGGTGGGGGAGTAGGTAGGGTTAATGGTTACAAAAATATAGAAAGAATAAGACCTAGTATTTGCTAGCACAACTGGGTGATTATAGTCAAAATAATTTAATTGCACATTAAAAAATCACTAAAAGTATGAATTAAAAAATAACTAAATAAAATTAAATTAACTAAAATTAAAAATCAAATTAAAAATAACTAAATTTAAAAATTATAGGCCGGGCGCGGTGGCTCACGCCTGTAATCCCAGCACTTTGGGAGGCCGAGGCGGGCGGATCACAAGGTCAGGAGATCGAGACCACGGTGAAACCCCGTCTCTACTAAAAATACAAAAAATTAGCCGGGCGCGGTTGTGGGCGCCTGTAGTCCCAGCTACTCGGGAGGCTGAGGCAGGAGAATGGCGTGAACCCAGGAGGCGGAGCTTGCAGTGAGCCGAGATCACGCCACTGCACTCCAGCCTGGGCTGGGCGACAGAGCGAGACTCCGTCTCAAAAAAAAAAAAAAAAAAAAAAAAAAAAAAAAAAAAAATATTATATATAAATTTAAAAATAACTAGAAGAGTATGGATTGCTTGTGATGTAAAGGATAGATGCTTGAGGTGATGGGTAATCACCCATTTACCCTGGTGATTATTATGCATTGCATGATACATCTCATGTAACCTATACATATATATACCTACTATGTACTCACAAAAATTAAAATAAATAACTCTAGTTCAGATCTCTTAAGTCTATGATATCTATGAAAAATCTAAACACGTGGTAAGTAGGTAGTTACATACACTGGTGCAGAGTTGTGGGAAGAGGTCATGTTGTGAGTAGTGAACTGCAAGGCGAAGGGCATATGCATGGTATTTATAGGCAGGAGGCTGAGTGAGTTCACCTAAGAAGAGTAAGTACTTAGGGAAGAGAAGGGGGTCTAAGACTGAGCCATGGAGCAATGCAATATTTAAAAGCTGAATAGAGGAGAAGCAGTTAGCAAAGTAGGCCAAGAAGCAGCCTCAAAGGAGCCTCAAAGTAGGAGAAAAGCCAGGGAAGTCTGCTGTCCACAGAAGCCAAGAAAACAGAATGTGAATAGTCATGGAATAAACAGCCACAATCAGTGCTTTTGACCTGAGTTTAAGATAGTTTAATAGTTTAAGACAGTTTAAGAAAAGAATAGAGACATAATCACTGTGCTGGCAACGTGAATGTCATCGATATGAAAAGAGAATAGTCTCAGTGGAGTGGCAGGGACTGAAGTACAATTATAGTGGGTTGATAAGAGAATGCAAGATGATAAGGCGGGAACAGCAACTGCAGACCACATTTAAAGAATCTTACAGGAGAATAGGGAAAAAAAAGTGTTGGCAGTGGAGTCAACAGAATGTACTTTAAGATAGGAAATACTGAGATATCAACAGGGGATACAGTGATAGTGGAATTGTTCAACAGAGAAGGAGAAATTGATTATTCTAGAAAAATAATTCTGTGTAAAGTAGACATGAGGTCCTTGAACAGAAGAGGATAGATTCAGGAGACTAAAAGGGGAGGGTTGGTCTCATCTAGGAGCAAGAACACATTCAGCCATGGTAAGAGAAGGACAGTCAGAATAAGTATGTTACATAAATGCAGGTGGGTTAACAAATATGATGTTGAAAAGATAAATAAGTACCTTTAAATTATGCCCCCCTAAAAAGAAAAAGGTTGAAATTACATGTCTAGAAAGAGAGGCCTTTCTGTGCACTTGCTTTGATTCTTGAGAGCTTTACAGTACCAGGTTTCAAACTACCCTTGGACTTCACTCTACTTCCCAACATACGGTTCTAGGAGAAAGTCCTATATCCTTATAATGAGGTCTGCTCTCTTACCTAAGCATTGGGCCTTTTGTAATTTTGAAACACAGAAATTCCCAAGTCTTAAAGTTAACATTGTGTAAATATATAAACAGTGTCAAGAATCTTCTCAAAATCAAAATCACTTATTTCAGTTTATGTAATTATTCATATAACCAAACAATACCTGTTGCCCCAAAAACCTATTGAAATAAAAAAATTTTTAAAAAAGCTAAAAAACAAAACAAAAAAGAAACTTCTGAAACTCATAAGATGATATGAGGAAAGAAGAGTTCAGTGTTGACTGCCATGTGCTTGCTCATAGGATATGAGGAAGAAAGTAAGTATAAAGTGAGGTTCTATCAAAACACGGACTCTTTTCTCAGCTCTACTCAGCTAAGCACTTTTACCAGCTCTTAATTAAAAAGAAAAATGCATAGTGGCATCCCTCTGTGTAACATTGAAAGTTGCCATATTAAACCATGTTAATATAGATTATTATCTATATTATGCTAATATAGATTCTGTTGACTCCACTGCCAACACTTTTTTTTTTCCTATTCTCCTGTAAGATTCTTTAAATGTGGTCTGTAGTTGCTGTTCCCACCTTATCATCTTGCATTCTCTTATCAACCCACTATAATTGTACTTCAGTCCCTGCCACTCCACTGAGACTATTCTCTTTTCATATCGATGACATTCACATTGCCAGCACAGTGATTATGTCTCTATTCTTTTCTTAACCTGTCTTAAACTATTAAACTATCTTAAACTCAGGTCAACAGCTCTGATTGTGGCTGTTTATTCCATGACTATTCACATTCTGTTTTCTTGGCTTCTGTGGACAGCAGACTTCCCTGGCTTTTCTCCTACTTTGAGGCTCCTTTGAGGCTGCTTCTTGGCCTACTTTGCTAACTGCTTCTCCTCTATTCAGCTTTTAAATATTGCATTGCTCCATGGCTCAGTCTTAGACCCCCTTCTCTTCCCTAAGTACTCACAAAGTGTATATGCTTATTCTATAGCATGGCCTCAATCAGTCTCAATTCATCTTTCTGTTATTTTCATAAATTTCCAAACCTAAGATCCCTTCCAGATAAATTAAAGATAAATAACACAACTGAACTGACACCCTGCCTGGCTATTTCAGACAAGATTCGTGTACTCAGTGTGGATTAAAAGACGTAAACAATACATCTGAAAAAAAAATATGCTGTTTTAACCATACTTATATCCATCCAGGTGCATTACAAGTTGAATTATAATTAAATATTATGATGAACTATGGCACCCTGGAAGAGCAGTGGGGAGAAAGGACCAAAGGGACTGTCATTGCTGCCAAGTTCTACTATTAATTGAAATTTGCTCTTTGATGTCGGCCTGGATGCCTTGAGGAATGTGTAAAGATTCACAGTATTTTCATCACTAGGTCTCCTGCCAGTTAGCATGCCACCTTCCCAGGTGAGAACAAAAGACAAGACAGACTTATGGAAAAACTCCAGAACAAGTATGAGGAAAAAAAAATACTTTTTTATTCCAGCATTTCCAATACTTCATCGTTTTGGCTTGTATTCCACTAAGCGTCTGTAATAACTTGGAAAAATTTGTCACTTGTTCTTAGTCTAAGTTTAGTGTATTCATCTCTATGTGGATTTAGCTAGTTAATCTTTAATATGTATTTGTGCTTTTATAATTTCTGGCATTAAAAATCAATATAGACTTTTAATTTCCTTAACTCAAAGTTGGGAATAAAAATATTTACTCTATATCTACCTCAAAGAGTTGTTACATATGAAAGCTATCAGATTGGCACGGTTATATAAGGATTGGCATTTAACTGAAAGCAGAGAGCTAAGCCTGTATTTCTATTTTAACTATTTTAATGCTTTGTATGAGCCTGCAAATATGGCCTGTTTAATCATTTAGTCAATTTAAAAATCTATACAAGTAAATGAATAATAAATGCCAAGGGCACCATATTGATTCAATTCAATTTGACAAACATTTATTGAGTAATTATTATATGCTGATTCCTGCAATAGGTCCTGACTGTGATATGGTCCCAGATCTTGAGGTGTTCACAACCTTGCAGAAAGAGAGAGTTTTATAAGAAAGGCATATTAAGAGAATGCTGTGGATACTTCAAATAGTAAATTAATATGTATATGCATGTGTGCATTTGTGTGTATTCATATATAATTTCAGATGAAGATAAAGAATGACTAAAAGTAGGTGGATAATGGGCAAAGGAGGTGGAAGTTCTAGCTAGGTGAGTCATATGAGGATTCTCTGAGGTGGTGACATTTGAAAAAGTGGTAAATAAAGTAAGAGGGGTGAGTGAAATGAAGATGTAGGGGAATAGTATTCCAGGTAGAGGGACAGCATGCTGCTGGTCGGGAATAAAGTTGATGTGCACAAGAATCCACAGGAAAGCCAGTGTGGCTGAAGCAATGAGAGAGAAAAGAAGGGTGGAAGAAGATTGGGTCAAAGAGGTAACCTGTGACAAATAAGAAACAGCCTTTTTCAGTCACAGTAAGGATTTCATTCTGAATATGACGGAAACTCATTGAACAGTTCTGAGCAGATCAGTAGCATGCTCTGATGTGCATTTTTAAAATGTCACCCTGGATGCTGTGTGGAGAATTGATGTGAGAAAGGCAAGGAAAGAAACAGGGAAACCAGATCAGAGGTCAGCATCACTGACCAGCCCAGAAAGGACGGCAGCTTGGAGTAGGATGGAAAGTAGAAGTGGTCAGATTGGGGGTATGTTTTGAAAATAAAGCTGAGAGAATTTGCTGATTACATATAAGGTATAAAAGAAAGAGGAGGATGGACGAAAACTCACTATTTATTTTTTATTTCAACAATTCATTTAAAAGTAGTGCTTGCAATTATCCAGAAAGAGGAATTCTTTTAATTCCTGCCTGTCTGTGGGGCAGGTATCAGAAGTTCTGCTTGGGGCATGTCACTCTTGCCATGCCTATTAGATGCTCAATAGACGTCAAGAGGGCACCTGGATTTTCATGTGGGCAGCTCAAGAGAGAGGCCAGGGCTAGAGATAAAGCTGGGGCTTCATCAGCAATACATGGTATTTAAAGCCATCAGTCCGAATTAAATCACCTAGTGTGTGAGGGAAGAATGAACATAAAGAACAATAAGTAATGAAGGCTAAGTGACATCATAGATATAAAGCAGAGTTCATAGAAGCTCAGTCAAAGATGACTTTAGGAACCTTCCCAGAGACAAAAATATGTCTCATGAGGTTTAATAATATTAGAGATCATGGAAGGTACACACATATGCATATTCACAAACACAAGCAAACACACACACCAAAAATTCCCCAGAACCTTACCAGTACAAAACAGTGATCACTTTTTGTACTGTCCTTAGCTATCTTTTTTCATATACCTTTATTTTTTTCAGAATTATAGTAATATTTTAACCTTGTAGTACTCAAATATACATCATAAGCATATGCTAGGTAACTGCAGATGTGACATGCTGAGTGGCAGACATGAGAGAAGGGATCGCCGAACAGTATAATCCCCATGTGATGGAAGGTACCACAGAGAAGGACACAATAAATATTTGCCGAACGAAGTAGTGAGTGAATATCTGTATTCCATAGCTAGCCTCCAAGTCATAAAAATATATTTGTGGATCACTCAGGGGAAAAATGTCAAAGTTGGCCCTATGCTCATTTAAGATCCTTAGGAATATTATTGGGGTGATGCTTCCTCTTTCCTTGGGCAAACGAGCCACAAAGTCACATAAAGACAAAAAGATTGTGCATTTTCCTATTAGGTTCCTCATGACACACTTCATTAAATGAAAGCATAGCATTATAATGAGACTTCTCCAATCTTTTGTTGTTTGACACTGAATTTTCAAAAATTAGGCCAAATATCAACCAGCTATAAATGATGAAAATGTACATTCCTTGCATTCTTGCTACTTTCAAAAGGATCATTCTGTGAAAGAAATAAAAAACTGGAAAGTCTTAGGAGGAAAGGATGGGCTTACTCGTTAGTGTTAATGATGGTTGCCTGCTGACAAAATTCTGTTTTATCCACAGCTGATTCAATTTCTGTTTCTTATTTCTGTAGAAGAATAAAGTTATACTGAATACCAGGTACTCTAACCAAGACAGTCAGACGGAAACTCCCTTTACTAATGATATAATGGCAGCTGCCATTCTAAAAGGCTAGGTTTTCAGTAGGTTTAATGCAATATCTTATTTGATCCACATGGCAACCCTATGATATAGGTAAATTATTATCATTGTGCATGTATATGTGCATGTATGCACATACACACAAGGTCATAAAACTTAAAAGAGCTGGTGCCTGAACTAAGATCTGTCTGATGTCAAAGTTGCAATCTTAAACACTATGCTACAAAAAGGTCCCAGAGACTTCCTGTAGTGGTGATTGGCAGAGAAAGTAATATAGTATAATGTGGATGGGTCTCAGAATTATGTAATTCTCAATTCATATATCAGTTAGCAAATTTCTCAGAGCCTTTTATTGTTCATGTATAGAAAGTGAAATAATTTGCTTCTCTTGGGACTACTATGAGAATTAAGTAAGAAAATTTATGATAAGTCATGTAGTATTGTATCTGTTATTACTGAATTCCAATCCCCTTGAAAATATGTATTTTATTGTATTGCAAACTCCTAGCACTGTATATGTGGAAAAAGCTAAATATATATATGGTGAATAAATAGCATACAATAAGCACTGCTACAAAAACAACTGCCTAATTGCCTTGGGATACTGCAAAACAAAGTCAGTTGGTTATATCTTTACCCTGTAGAAAAGAGATAAAGAAGACAGAGTTTACTGCTGTAGCTCTGAAAGAACAAGCCTCCTAAATCAGATATTTTACTTTGTGCCCAGCTCGCTGGGTACATCCTAAGGAGACCACAGTGTCCCAGAGTAGTGGAGATCAGCCTGTTTTGGTCTGAGCATTTTCTGGGCAGCAAATTAACATATTTGGCACATAGCCCCACTAAATATTGCTTATTGTAAGTTGCTTTTATGAGGAAAAATTAAATGGGAGTCTCCTGGGAACATTATTTTAGGGAAGGATATCCCAAGTCATGAGAATACTTAAAAGAAATCCATGGTGCTGCCTCTGACTGATGTCATCCCATTTTCACAACAGATAATTTTCTCTGTGAACCCAGAGGAGAAAAGTGTGTGTGTGTGTGTGTGTGTGTGTAACAACTGGTACCAACCAAATGAATGAGAATCAAGGATTGCAATTGTAACACTCAACTGCCTTCCCAAATTAATGGAACTCCATATCTGACATTAATCTCCAACAAAGTAGAAGAATCATAGGGTTACCCACTGAATATAGATAAATAAGGAATGAATCAGGACAATAATGAACATAACACAAGGGGCTTGCCATCCATAACATGTATTGGGAGAGGTTCTGTATACAGAGGCAATAACAAGAAAAGTCAAACCATAGTAGACCAGATAAAGGCCAATATTTTCCTGTTGGTGGGAATTTAGCACAACCTCTATGGAAAACGTTATGGAGATTTTTCACAGAGTTAAAGTAAATCTACCATTCAATTCAGCAATTCCACAACTGGGTATCTACCCAAAGGAAATAAGTCAGTATATGAAAAAGACACATGCACATGTATGTTTATTGTAGCACAATTCACAATTGCAAAGATATGGAAACAACTGAAGTGCCCATCATTCAATGAATGGATTTTTTAAAATATGCTATACATATACGATGCGATAGTTTGGCTGTGTCCCCACCCATATCTCATCTTTAATTGTATCTCCCAGAATTCTCATGTGTTGTGGGAGGAACTCAGGGAGATAATTGAATCAGGGGGACTGGTGTTTCTGGTGCTATCCTCATGATAGTGAATAAGTCCCACAAGATCTGATGGGTTTATCAAGGGCTTCCGCTTATGCTTCTTCCTCATTTTATCTTGTAGCTGCCATGTAAGAAGTACCTTTTGCCTCCCGCCATGATTCTGAGGCCTCCCCAGACAATGTAGAACTGTAGGTCCAATTAAACCTCTTTTTCTTCCCTGTCTTGAGTATGTCTTTGTTACCAGCATGAAAATGGACTAATACACCATGGAATACTACTTGGCCATAAAAAAGAACAAAAATGTCTTTTGCATCAACTTTAATGAAACTGAAGGCCTTTATCATTTTTTTTTTTTTTTTTTTTTGAGACAGAGTCTTCTTGTTCTGTCACCCAGGCTGGAGTGCAGTGGTGAGATCTCGGCTCACTGCAAGCTCTGCCTCCCAGGTTCAAGCCATTCTCCTGCCTCAGCCTCCCAAGTAGCTGGGACTACAGGTGCCCGCCACCACACCCGGCTAATTTTTTTGTATTTTTAGTAGAGACGGGGTTTCAACGTGTTCGCCAGGATGGTCTCGATCTCCTGACCTCGTGATCCGCCCACCTTAGCCTCCCTTAGTAGAGACGGGGTTTCACCGTGTTAGCCAGGATGGTCTTGATCTCCTGACCTTGTGATCCACCTGCCTCGGCCTCCCAAAGTGCTGAGATTACAGGCATGAGTCACCACGCCCAGCCCTGAAGGTAATTATCTTTAGTGAAGTAACTCAGGAACAGAAAACCAAATGGTATATGTTCTCAATACTGTATGTTTAAGTGAGAGCTAAGCTATGAGTACAATACAGAGTGGTATAATTGATATTGGAGATTCCAAAGGTGGAGGAGGGTCTGGAGAGAGGGATGAAAAATTACCTATTGGTATTGGGTACAACGTACGCTATTTGGATGACAGGCACACTAAAATCCCAGACTTCACCACCATACAATTATTTCATGTAACCAAAAGCTACTTGTACCCCTAAAGCTATTGAATTTTTTTTTAAAGGCCAACATTTTCAGTTTGGTCTTACTAATGTAGGCTATGGAAATCAAGCAGACCTGGGTTTGAGTTCAGCTCTGTCATTTGCTAGTGGAGTGATCTTAGGCAAGTAATTTCTATTCTAAGCTTCAGTTTTGTCATCTATAAGAGGGAACAGTAACAGTACCTATTTTACAGGCTGTTAAAAGGTTTAAAAGGAGAATGCTAACATAAATGCTTTACATTTATTAAACACCCAATAAACATTGATGGAGGTTGTGGTAGTAGTTAGTTCTCAAAAAATATTAGTCTTAATATGGATAAAAAACTGGGCTAAATGCATTGAATTCTTGTAATAACCCTATAAAATAACTGCAATTATTTTCCTCCTGCTACAAATGAAAAGACAGAAGCAGAGAAGATGATGGAGAAACATGACTGTGAATATACAGCTGGTATGTGGTAGGAATACAACTGAAACCAAAGCAACGGCTGTAGTATCTGGGCTCTTACCAGCAATGACAGTAGAAACAGAGGTGGTAATAGCAACACTGTAGAAGTGTAGTAGTATAATTAAAAGTATTAATGTCATCCTTCTTCAATAAATCATTTGGCAATTCATTTATTTATTCATAAAATATGAAATGAGTATTTGCTTCTTGCCAGGTAGTCTGTGACATTTAGAAAGCAGTGACTACTTTCCAGAGAGGCTGAGGAAATGTGTACGGTGTACTCTGAGGTATCAGTCTACCCCACTAGTGTTATGTGACATGGGGAATGTTGCCTAATTTTCTGAGCTTCTTTGGCAAAACTTCATGGGATTCCCATGAAGATTAAAAAGGATAATCATGTAATGCACCCAGAATGTCATGTAGCATTTGATAAATGTTAAACCTGCAGCCTTCTCTTCCCTTAAAGTAATTGGGTAGATTTGTATTTACATTTACAAAGTTAAACAAGTAAAAAAAAAAAAAGGAGATCAGTGACACTACAATATGTTTCAATATCAAATATGCAGGCAATATCAAATTCCTTTCTTTCTTTCTGTCTACCATTCTTCCTTCTTGTCTTCCTTCTTTCCATCATGTACCGTGTACTGTATACCCACTAGAGGTTAAAAACCATCTCCAGGTCTCAGTTTAAATTTCTGTAAAATTCACTACAAGCCATTCCTTAATAAAAATGAACCAGACAGTAAACATATGATTAAATGCGATATTTAGCCTTCCAGGGCGATGACTCTGCTGAAGTGATTAGGAACAGTCTCCCACAGAAGATAAAACCTGAGCTGGCCCTTGAGGATGGAGTATCTGGATAGGAAATAATAACCTAGGAAGGGGCAGAAGCAAAAGGTGAGAAGCTAGAATGTGAGAGATGCTTGGTTTCCAGTAAAGGATGCCATTTGGCTCAATACACTGTTCACAGAGAACAGCCATCTTAATTCCATCACATTTATAGAAACTTTGGTTTTGTTTTCTTTTTTAAGACAAGGTCTTGCTCTGTCACCCAGGCTGGAGTGCAGTGGTATGACCGTACCTCACTGCAGCCTTGACCTCCTGGAAATCAAGCAATCCTTCTATGTCAGACTCCGGAGTAGCTGGCCACAGGCACATGCCACCACACCTGGCTAATTTTTTTTAAAAAAAGAAATTTCAGAGATGGGGATCTTCCTGTGTTGCCCAGACTGGTCTCAAACTCCTGAACCCAAGCAATCATCCTGCCTCAGCCTCCCAAAGTGCCAGGAATACAGGCATGAGTCACCATGTCAGCCTATAGAAACTTTTTTTAAAAAAACAATAACCTTGCAGTGAAATCCAATGCATATGCCAGATAAACTGGAGGCACTCTGATTGAAGCTGGAGAAGAAAATCCAGAGATCTTCCCACTAGCTTGCCTTTTGCCCAAGAGGATCTGCAGAGAATCCTAGCATCTTTGGAGAAAGAAACATAAAATAAATAAAAACAAGAGCTCCTTTAAAAGAGTAGTGAAAGTTTAAATATTGATCTGGAAGCAGCCTCAGGAGAATTTTGAATACAAGTCTAAGTAAGCCTGTACACAACGGAAATTGAATGAGAAATTAGAGCCAAAAAAATAACATAATTAAAGTTATGTTACGAAAAAATAATCTGACTTAGATGGAGTCTGATTTGGCAGATTAAAATATTGCCTACACGGTGATTAAATGAATGTAACTAGAGTCCAGTTGTAGTGCCCCACAAAGATTCTTATCGGGAAACCAAGATTATGTGAATGGCAGTAAAGATCTAACCACAAATACGGATGTACCTCTGAGCGTTCCCTTCCAAAGAGAAGGAAATGGAGCTCTACTACCTTTTATCAATTTTAGAAGTTTGAATGCTTTTGTATATGAAATCAAATACACATAACTGTTCTTCCTTAGTTATTTTCACAAATCCATGACAAAGTGAACCTACATAAATTGTTTATATCTTTCACAGTAGTCCAAAATCCCAAACAAAGGCAAAATTATACCTGTAAAATAGCATTTGATTTGACTCAAAACATGTCTCACTAAACAATCTTAATATGTTGCATTAGATGAATGGTGCTGATAGACTTACCTCTTGAGGAATGCTCCTAAATAAAACTTCTGAAATGTTTTCCCAAATTTTTTTCTTTCTATTCTCTGTATAGACCATGTGGTAGGTAGAGTAATGGACTCCCAAAGATTTCCATGTCTTTTTTTTTTTTTTTCTTTTTTGAGATGGAGTCTTGTTCTGTCCCCCAGGCTGGAGTGCAGTGGCGCGATCTCAGCTCAATGCCACCTCTGCCTCCGGGTTCAAGCAATTCCCCTGCCTCAGCCTCCGCAGTAGCTGGAATTACAGGTGTACGCCACCACACCCAGCTAAGTTTTGTATTTTTAGTAGAGATGGGGTTTCACCTTGTTGGCCAGGCTGGTGTCGAACTCCTGACCTCATGTGATCCACCTGCCTCAGTCCCCTAAATTGCTGGGATTATAGGTGTGAGCCACCATGCCCAGCTGATATCCATGTCTTAATCCCTGGGACCTCTGAATGTGATCTTACATAGCAAAATAGATCTATAAATGTAATTAAGCTAAAGATCTTGAAACAAGAGAGTTTCCTGGATTATCTGGGTGGTGGTATGTAATGCTGAGAGTCCTTATAAATGAAAGAGATAGGAAGAGTCACAGAAGGAGATGTGATGACAAAAGTATAGTCAGAGCGCTGCTATGTGAGAAACATTCCACTGGCCATTGCTGTTTTTGAAGATGGAAGCGGGGTCATGAGCCAAAGAGTGTGGGCAACCTCTGGAAGCTAGAAAAACCAAGGAGACAGACTCTTTTCTGGAGACCCTACAAGGAATACAGCTCTCTTAACACTTCGATATCAGCTTAGTGAAACCCATTTTGTTCTTTTGACCTTTAGAAATTTAAGATCATAAACTTCTGTTGTTTTAAGCCACCAAGTTTTTTTGGTCATTTGTTTTGCAGCAATAGAAAACTAATACAGAACCATTCCAATGATTTGAATGATAGTTTAACTAAGAGGGCATCTTGGAGGTCAAAGAAGTTCATCAACTCATTCACAGAGTAAATTCTTAGAACATTTTTTCTATTGGCCACATCACTCCTCTAAAATTTCGCAAGGACTCTCTACGCCCTCACATTCTCAAATTATCTTGAAAATGCTACTTTAAGACATGAATCAGTTGTGTATTCATGGAAGGTTAAAAAATCATCCCGAGGTCTCAGTTTAAATTTCTGTAAAACAAGATCAATAAAAACACCAATTTTATGGTTTGCTTTTTTGAAGAAGGAAGTGGAAGAGTTAAGCAAAAATCGTATAGTTTAATATGTGTACTTATTTAAAAAAACTGTGTTTGCAAGAAGGATAACTGCTCTGTACTGTGCATTTTGTTAAACTCTCAAGATAAAGACATGGCCTCTACCTTCAAAGAGTTTACAGTCTTATACACTTGGTGCTCAGTACAAATTGACTCTACAACGTTGGCACATAGTAAACTCTCAATAATAATGACTTGTAGTAAGTTCTTATGGTGTTCCCATACAGTAAATGTCAGTAAAGATTTATCAACATTGCTTGTAAAGATACGTTTAGCTAATAAAGACATGGTGGGCTACTCAATACTTTTAAGCTGTATTAAATATGTTATATGCATGCAATGATGGTATACAAATATGTATACATTTTCTCCATAACTATATGTAACTTGCTTGATCAGTTATTGGAAATTTGCAACAATATGGCCTGTGAAATATGTCAATTGATAGTAAACCCTAGCATGGTTGTAATTGTCTGCTTAAACCGTCTTGGAAATACTCCTATGTAGTTGTGATGTACTTACGAATTGTCTTTTCTGGTACCTGATGTTAGGGAGAGGCCTGAATATATAAATATTGCACTAAACCTAAAGCTAATGATCTGTGACACCCTGTCCTATGTGTCAAATTGACATGAGAAATTTAGCAAATGCAGGAAAGTTTCCAAGCAAAGAGCAGATTCCTTACTTTTCTCACTTTTGATTTTTCCAATGTCCATGTCTGCCCAGCAACAGCAACATGCATCATTTAGAAGCTGCCAAATGAAAAAAGGAATACAAATAGAGTGGCACACTGTCACTTAAGTAAATCACACCAGCCTTGAATCCCAGGGAAGGTGACAGGGCAAGCTGAACTTTCTTGAAGACAAGATTAAAGCACAGTTCAGGGAAAAGTCACTGAAATGAATGCTTCATATTCGAAGGCAACATATATTTACAGAAAATGAAATCTTGGTTAAAACATTTTTGAATCATGTCTAAGTGTTCCCTATAAACTAGAAAGATTTTGCTTGATTTACTTGGTTCAATTTCTAGGCTTTTTCCCCCTCTGTGCTAATGGCAAGCTATCAATCATCAAAGCTGCAATCAGATTTTGCAGAAGGCCACCAGCATCATTTTCAATCATTTACACTTTGCCAGCCTGGCTCCCTTCTTTATGAATCACAGAGATTAATGTGAAAGGGTTTTTAAATGCATTTTAGGAAAATTAACAAATTATGATTGTTTCTTCTTTAACTCACAGCTCACCATTTTACCAAACAATATGCATAGTCTTTGTTGTGGCCGCTAACAGTTTTATTACTCTGAGGAAGAAAAATAGTAAAGGCATCCTATACTTAACACTGAGATGGCTCTTTGGACAGATAATACATATATTCAAAATAGAAATCTTTAGGGAAAGGTGTTTTGGGGAATATGTATTTTACCCCCCGTTATTTTCCCAGATAAATAGCTTCCAAATAAGGCTTTGGTTCAAAGAGCAACACAAAAATATGACAAGAATTTTGTCTTCAGGTTGATCTGGTCTTGTCTTCAGGCTGGACACATGGTCACACAAAGGGGTGTGTGTGTGTGTGTGTGTGTAAGTTTATCATTTAAGATATATTCAACTGTAAAACAGAAGATTCTGAGTGAGCTAGCTAAAGCAATATAGTAAATTAATTCTTTCAAATAGAAAGAAGTTAAGAAGTAAAGTGGTATCATAATTGACTAATTCAGAATCAATACTCTTTCATCTGCTCTCCTCAGTGTGTACAATTGACCCTACTCATGGTCACACAATGTTGCTATGGCTCCAAATGATGCACACATGCGTGACAGCAATCAACAGGAGGAATATTCTCTCTCACTTTCTCAATTCAGTGAGAAAACTTTTTCCAAGAAGCTCCAGGAGACTTCCTTTATTTCCCCTTAGCCTACGACTTGCTGAAGAGGTAAGATGGAACCATCATGCTCAGCCTAAACCAATTACTATTTATTCCCTGAGTTAGGAATGGAATTATTTTCTTTAATTCCATGACCATGCAGAAGTGAGTGGATATCTCAATAAACTCACATTTACATTAGAATGTGTGGGGCTTGGAGGCTGCGAATGGACAGGGTATTTGTGAATGGACGTTGGTTAGAGCAGGCATTCCCCAAGCCCACAGTACTGGTCTGTGGCCTGCTAGAAACCAAACTGTACAGCAGGAGGTGAGTGGTGGGTGAGTGAGCATTACCGCCTGAGCTCTGCCTCGGATCAGCAGCAGCATTATATTCTCACAGGAGCACAAACCCTATTGTGAACTGCACATGCGAGGGATCCAGAGTGGAACAGTTTCATCCCAAAACCATCTCCCTACCCCCATTCATGGGAAAATTTGTCTTACGTGAAACCAGTCCATGATGCCAAAAAGTTTGGGGACCACTGAGTTAGAGCACTAAAAGTGTCTGCTATATGAGCAATTGATCATTTTCCAAAATGGAATTGTACTATATATTTTTTCAATTAAAAATATATACCATACTTCAATTAAGTCTCACAATATTTAATTATATGAATAGAAAACATTAGCTATTTTGTGCATTTGAAAAGTAACCCCATTTCAAAATATTCATTTCCATTGTCCAGAATATATATATATATATATATATATATATGTTTAAATACTGATGCTTTTTTAATTAAAATATATTTTTTCAATTAAAAATATATGCCAGACTTCAATTAAGTCTCACAATATTTAATTATGTGAATAGATAACATTAGCTATTTTGTGCATTTGAAAAGTATCCTCTTTTCAAAATATCCATTTCCATTGTTTAGAATATTGATATATATATATCTTTAAATACTGATGCTTTTTTAAATTAAAACATATTTTTTCAATTAAAAATATATACCAAACTTCAATTAAGTCTCACAATATTTAATTATATGAATATACAACATTAGCTATTTTGTGCATTTAAAAAGTATCCCCTTTTCAAAATATTCATTTCCATTGTTTAGAATATATATATATATATATATTTAAATACCGATGCTTTTATTTGTTTACAATGAAATATATTTGTAGGAGTGAAAACTTTAGGTTAAAAGACATGTAATTTTGGAAACAACAAAGGTATTACCAGATCATTTCTCTAAAATGCTGTAACATTTCTATCCTGCCAAGAATATTTAAAACTACTTTTTTCCTCTGTACTACTACCAGAAAAATAAATTTTCACTCTTTGTTTTGCCAACTGGATGGGTGAGCAACTTGTTACTTCAGTTATATTTTAACTTCCACTAACAAAAATAAGTAACTGTTCATGTGTTTTATGACTATTTGGATTATTACTTTTATAAACCCTCATTGCTTATTTTTAAATAGTTTCCAGACCCACGCCTAAAATCCCTAGCTTGTCATTTATTACCATAAAAATATTAATAATAGCTATTTCGAAAGCAGTATTTGATCATTTCAATATTTGGATTTCCTATCTGCCTGACTTTACTATTTATTTTTTGGCTTGGTTTTTAGTCAGATCTTACCTTCTTATTCATATGATGTCACCAAATAGGAGACAGGGCTAACGTGCAGCTCCTACTTGGATGGATAGAACAGTGTATGGAGATTCACACCATAAACTTTTGCTCCAAGAACTACCACAGGAACATAATAGGAAAACCAAAAGTATTCACAGATCATTTGAAAGCAGCAGCACACTGCTGAAAATTTCACAAGGTTACAGCAGGGGAAGCTTATGCCCTACAGCAAGGTCTGAACGGAGCACTGCAGGAGTGAGACTGGCCTCACCAACTGCGTGGGAGCTAGTGAGATCTTTCACTGCCAGCTATCCCCCACTTACCTGGTGAACTATATGACAAAGTAGAGGCAGCCATAATCCCCTCTGGAACATAATTCCATTGACCTAAGAACCACCCCCAGTCCCCAATGGTAGCTGTGGCAAACAACACCCAGGGAGAGTCTGAGCGCAGACCCACCTAACCCTGCCTCCACCTGACGGTATTTCTTTCCCTGTCCTGGTAGCAGAAAGCAAAGGACATAAACTCTTGGGAACTTTATGGCCCTGCCCATCACGTGAGAAATCTGAACACCTACCCTGGCCAACTTAGGGCAAGCTTAGACCCCCTACTACTAACCCATCTGGTGCTCACTTGAAAGCACCACCTTCTGGCTGGAGGCCAACCAACTCAGGCCATTATAGCAACTAATGACAGAATAACCCTGTTCCCAGGAAAGAGAAAACAATAGCTAATCCCACTGCCTTCAACGTCCTGGCTAACCAGTGGTCCTGAGTCTGTGGACCTCATAGCAACATTACTGCTGGCATAACCAGCTTGAGAAAGCCAGCACACTAACATATCTACAACGAAGGACTCTCACAGAGTCTCCTTCACTCCCCTACCACCTCCACCAGAACAGGTACTGGTGTCTGCTGCTGGGAGTCGGAGTCATAAAGAAGGATCACATCACAGGACTCTTTGCAGACATTCCCCAGCACCAGCCCAGAGCCTGGTAGCCCCACTAGGTGGCTACACCCCAAAGGACATTAACATCCACTGCAGTCTGACTCTCAGAAAGCCCCATCCTTAGTGGGAAGGGGAGAACAGCACATCGAGGCATCACCCTGTGGGACAAAAGAATCTGAACAGCAGGTCTTGAGTTCCAAACTTCCACTGAAATAGTCTACCCAAATGAGAAGGAACCAGAAAAGTAACTCTGGAAATATGACAAAACAAGGTTCTATACCACCTCCAAAAGATCGCACTAACTTTCCAGCAATAGATCCAAACCAAGAAGAAATTTCTGAGTTGCTGGATAAAGAATTAAGAATATTTATTATTAAGTTACTCAAGGAGATACCGGAGAAAAGTGTTAACCAACTTAAAGAAATTTAAAAAACAACACAGGATATGGATGAAAAATTCTCCAGAGAAATAAACATCATAAAGTAAAAACAATCCCAACTTCTGGAAATAAAAGACAGATTTAGAGAAATACAAACTGCACTGCAAAATTTCAAAAATATACTAGAACAAGCACAAAAAAAGAACTTGAGATTTTGAAGACAAGGCTTTCAAATGAACCCAATTGGACAAAAACAAAGAGAAAGTAACTCGAAAAAATGAACAAAGTCTCCAAGAAATGTGGGGTTATGTAAAATGGTTGAGCCTAAGAATAACTGGTATTTCTGAGGAAGAAGAGGAATTTAAATGTTTGGAAAACTTATTTGAGGAAATAATTGAGGAAAACTTCCCTGGTCTTGCTAGAGATCTAGACATCCAAATACAAGAAGCTCAAAGAACACATGGGAAATTCGTTGCAAAAAGATCGTCTCCTAAGCATAGAGTCATTAGGTTATCTAAAGAAGGAAAACATCCTAAGAGCTGTGAGACAAAAGCATCAGGTAATCTACAAAGGAAAACCTATCAGATTAACAGCAGATTACTTAGCAGAAACTTTACAAGCCAGAATGGTTTGGGGTCCTATCTTTAGCATCCTTAAACAAAATAATTATCAGTCAAGAATTTTGCATCAACCAAAACTAAGCTTCATAAGTGAAGGAGAAATAAAGTTTTTTACAGATAAACAAATGCTGAGATAATTCACCACTACCAAGCCAGCACTGCTAGAAATGCTAAAAGGAGTCTTAAATCTTGAAAAAAAACCTCTAAATACACCAAAATAGAACCTTTTTAAAGCACAAATCTCTCAGGGCTTATAAAACAATAACACAATGATAAACAAGATATTTAGGGAACAACTAGTATGATGAATAGAACAGTACCTTACATGTGAATGCAAACATTGAATATAGATGGCATAAATGCTCCACTTAAGAGATACAAAATGGGCTCATCCCTGTAATCCCAGCACTTTGGGAGGCAGAGGTCGGCAGATCACCTGAGGTCAGGAGTTCGAGACCAGCCTAGCCAACACGGTGAAACCCCGTCTCTACTAAAAAGATAAAAATTAGCTAGGCATGATGGTGGGCACCTGTAATTCCAGCTACTGAGGGGCTGAGGCAGGAGACTCACTTGAATCTGCGAGGTGGTGGTTACAGTGAGTCAAGATCACACCACTCCAGCCTGGGTGACAGAGCAAGATTCCATCTCAAAATAAATAAATAAGTAAATAAATAAATAAAACAGAATGGCAAAATGGATAAAAAACCAGCAACCAAGTATCTTGAGCCAAGTATCTTCTGTCTTCAAGAACTCACTTAACACATAAGGACTCACATAAACTTAAGGTAAAGGAATGGAAAAAGATAATCCACTCAAATGGAAACCAAAAGTGTATTAGTCCATAACAAAATACTAGCTATAAAGAACTACCTGAGACTGGGTAATTTATGAAGAAAAAGGTTTAATTGACTCACAGTTCCAAAGGCTGTACAGGAAGCATGACTGGGAAGCCTCAAGAAACTAACAATCATGGTGGAAGGCAAAGGGGAAGCAAGGACATCTTACCATGGTAGAGCAGGAGAGACAGAGTGTGAAGGGGGAAGTGCTACACATTTTCAAACAACCAGGTCTCATGAGAACTCTGTCTAGAGACAGCACTAAGGGGATGGTGCTAAATCATTAGAAACCACCCTCATGATTCAGTCATCTCCCACCAGGTCCCTGCCCCAATATTGGAAATTATAATTCAACATGAGATTTGGGTAGGAATACAGGGTCAAACCATACCAAAAACCAAGCAGGAGTAGTTATTCTTATATAAGATAAAACAGATGTTAAAGCAATCACAGGGGAAAACAAGACAAAGAGGGGCATTAGGATGACATGATACAATAATAAAAGGACTAATCCAACAGAAAAATACCAGAATCCTAAATATATATACACTTAATACTAGAGCTTCCACATTTATAAAACTATTACTACTAGACCTAAGAAATGAGATAGATGGCAACACAATAATAGTGGGGGAGGTCAATGCCCCACACACAGCTCTAGACAGGTCATCAAGACAGAAAGTCAACAAAGAAACAATGGACTTAAACTATACCCGAGAACAAAAGGACTTAACATATATTTACAGAACATTCTACCCCAAAACTGCAGAATACACATTCTTTTCATCAGCACATGGAACATTTTCCAAGATAGACCATATGATAGGTCACAAAACAAGTCTTAGTAAAATTTAAGAAAATTAAAATTATGTCAATTGAATATATAATTGTAGAAAACACAATCCTAAAATTCCTATGGAATACACACACAAAAGCCTGCATAGCCAAAGCAAGACTAAGTAAAAAGAACAAATCTGGAGGCATCACACTTCAAACTATACTCAAGGCTATAGCTACCAAAGCAGTATGGTACTGGCATAAAAATAGGCACATAGACCAATGGAACAGCATAGAAAACCCAGAAATAAAGCCAAATACTTACATCCAACTGATCTTTGACGAAGCAAACTAAAACGTAAAGTGTGGAAAGGACGACCTATTCAACAAATGGTGCTGGGATAATTGGCAAACCACATGTAGAAGAATAAAACTGAATCCTCATCTCTCACCTTATAGAAAAAACTCAAGATTGATCAGACTTAAATCTAAGACCTGAAACCATAAAAATTCTAGAAGATACCATTAGAAAAACTCTTCTAGACATCAGCTTAGGCAAAGAGTTCATGTCTAAGGACACAAAGGCAAATGAAACAAAAACAAAAATAGATAGGCCCTAATTAAACTTAAAAGCTTCTGCACAGCAAAACAAAAACAAACAAACAAAAAACCAGCAGAGTTAGACAACCCAAAGAGTGGGAGAAAGTATTCAAAAACTATGTATCAAAAAAAGAACTAATATCCAGAATCTACAAGGAACTCAAAGAAATCAGCAAGAAAAAAAACAAATAATCCCATCAAAAAGTGGACAACGAACATGAATAGACAATTCCCAAAACAAGATATATAAATGGCCAACTAATATATGAAAAAATGCTCAACATCCCTAATTACCAGGGAAATGCAAATTAAAACCACAATGGGATACTACGCAAGAGTGGCCATAACAAAATAAAAAATTTAAAATAATAGATGTTGGTATAGATGTGGTGAAAAGGGAACACTTTTACACTGCTGGTGGGAATGTAAACTAGAATAACCACTATGGAAAACAGCATGGAGATTCCTTAAAGATGTAAAAGTAAAACTACCATTTGGTCCAGTAATCCCACTACTGGTTATCTACCCAGAGAAAAAGAAGTCAATGTGTGAAGAAGACACTTGCAAACTCGTGTTCATAGCAGCAAAAATATGGAACCAGCCTAAATGCCCATCAACCAACAAGTGAATAAAGAAAATGTGATATATGTAGATATATATAGATATATGCAATGAAATATTACTAAATCATAAAACAGAATGAAATAATAGCATTTGCAGCAACCTGAATGGAGCTGGAGACCATTATGCTAAGTGAAGTAAATCAGAAACGGAAAACTGAATATTTTATGTTCTCACTTATAAGTAGGGGCTGAGCTATGAAGCCACAGATGCAAGAGAATAATAAAATGGACTTTGGTGTCTTGCGGGGAAGGGTGGGAGGAAGGTGAGGGATAAAAGGGATACAAGACTACACGTTGGGTACAGTGTACACTGCTTGGGTGACAGGTGTACCAAAATCTCAGAAATCACCACTAAAGAAGTTATCCATGTAACCAAAAACCACCTGTTCCCCCAAAACTATTGAAATAAAAATTAAAAAGAAAAAAATAAAAGATAAGTAAATTTGTAATTAATTTTATATCATAATATAATTGCATATAATTTTACTAAATTAGTATCCATATCTGTACCTTATACTCACAAATCAAGCAAAAATCTCCTCCTCATCCCATTTTTTAACAGAGCATATTTAATGATAACCTGCCTGTGAAATATTTAATGATAACCTGCCTGTGCTAGGGAAATGATAAACATAACAGTCACAGTTCCTGACCTGGTGGAACTTAAAACCTAGTGAGAGAGCCACAAATCATGCAAATATTTCCCTAAACATTTAAAAACAGAATTGTAGGAAGGATGGGAGGAGTACAAAAATATAGTTAGAAAAAATGAATTACTATTTGATAGCACAATAGGGTGACTGTAGTTAATAACAATTTAATTGTACATCTTAAAATAATTAAAAGAGTATAACTGGATTGTTTGTAACATAAAAGGTAAATGCTTGAAGGGACAGATAACCTGTTCTCCATGGTGTGACTATTATGCATTGCATGCATGTATCAAAACATATGGTGTACCTCATAAATACATACACTTCCTACACCTCTATGGCAAGTGTTGGAAAGAATAACACCATTTTAAAGCTAAAAGAGAAAGGGAGAAAAAGTTTTAATGGATTATGAGAAAAAGGTAAATACTCTGCTCATCACAGGCAGAAAGCAGTGATGAAAACTAAAAGTAACATCAACATTCTGTTTTTGTACAAGTAGCAAAAAATGCTCATTTGTTATGAATACTCTAACTAAATGCTTTTCACATTTAATGTGATGACATGAAAGATCTACCTAAGGATGGTTTTGTAGAAACAGAAAAATCATTCCTACCAATGCTCTAATCTCCCACTCTCTTAATGTTTTCTGCTATTACTATTATAAATTGCCAGGATTACTATTATAAACTTCTTTCCTCAGACAATACCTCCTCTAAAACAATCTTTCCATATGAAGTGGAAAATGCATAACCTTTATTCATATTTTAACCAGTTGGTTCCTTTCACATATTTGCCATCTCCTGACTTATATCCTCTCTAGATTTGCAGAGCTGTCTTCTGAAACACTAGTTCTAGAGGACCATGACTTTAACTTGCCAAAATTTCTGCACAGCACCTAGATAAACCTTATGTACTAAAGGGTTTTTCATTTGTTGTTTTCTCAGACTCAAAAGGCTCTTCAAAGGGCATTTTAAATTTGATGTTAGAATGAAGCATGCCTTTGAAAAATTAACTTTTATACACAGATGTACCATTTGTTCTTGTTCTGAAGCAATATTGTATAAGCATAAAATAATCTTCACTGAATTCTATTAAGACTATATAACATTCTAGACAACTGAAAAGGCTTTTTCCTGGAATTAGATATGGAACATTAAGAGCATTTTTGTCTCCTTGGTTGCAGGGATACATTATATGTTAGGGCCAACACATTTATATCTCAAGAAAGTCGTGAACCAAATCATATGGAGTTCACAAAGTTGTCTAAACATGTCAGAGAAGGAATACATTGTAGGCAAAATGTATTTTTTTGTGTGAAGGTTAGCATGCAGGAGCTCATCTATGACATTGGTAGTCTCCAGTGTTCATTTGTTTTAAAGATAAATCTAATGTATTACAAATTGAAATTCAATCCCTTTAGCAGAGTAGATGCTGACAATCTAAAACTAAGTGAAACAAACCAACTCCGATAAATTCATCAGTCAATGATCATTATTCTTTCATTTTATCATTATATTCCCAGATACACAGTTAATATTAATTCATGGAACAGCAGGAATCTGATGTTAAAAGAATAAAACCAGAAAGAACCTGATTTTGCAGGATATATTATTCACCATAATAAAATGATGAAATGTTCAATACCCAAACCATGAACATGAGCTCAAAACTGGTCACTTGATGCAATTTAAAAGAAAAAAAAAAAAGAGAAATAGTCTCTTTGTTCACATATTTGCTATTTCAGTAGGAAAAAAAGGAGAGAAAATATTGGCAAAGTATTTTAACGTACTGTTTTAGGTCATTTGTTTTTTTATTTGGAGAGTATATTTTGAAAGCTTGGATCCAATTGATTGAAGCTTTGGAGTCACAAGGAATTCTTACATTTTTAATCTGGAAAAGTTCCTCACAAAGGAAAGGATTTAATATGGGCTTTGGAGTTCATATATGCTTGTACCAGAAGGAGCTTTCTAAAATGTTCATTTTGTTTACTTGTCAAAATGCCAAATTATCTCCCTATTACTACAGGTCAGATAGTAATCCCAAATGAATTCAGTTTCTTCAATTTCTTCTTCAGCTTCCCCCAATTAAAATTAGCATATCCAAACATCAAAATTATTTTTAAAATTTCATCAGAAGTTAGATTTTTTGATAATTTATCAGCCTTATGATAAGCTAGAGTCAGAAATGGGCCCCTAATGTCATTTATGCAACCGAACTGTTTTGCTTATGAAGAAACTGAAACCCTCAGGCATTTGAAGTCATACAATTAGTCAGTGATCCAATTGGATGGAACCTATGGTTCTCTTATTCTTAGAGCAGGACTTTTACCATCCTAGCACACATGTTCTCTAGCTCAAACTAGACAAAAATAAAAAATTTCATGCTGAGCCTTCCGGTCTACATTTCTCAGGCTCAAGTTTGATCGGCTTTTGAGAAACTATGCTGTTTTGAGATTTTCATGGGCAAAGATAGAAACAGATTAAGTAATTTTGCCTTATAGTCATATATGATATTTCTCTTAAAACTTGATCTTTATATCTATGTCCCCATTAAATTCTAATAGAGTCGATTTTTAGAAATTAGTTGTTTGAAGATCTTCTGAGTCAAGACAATGGATTGGGATTCAGAGGACTCATGGTACTATCCTGCATTGGTAACCTCTTCGTTCATAGTACTTACATAAGTAAGTACTTACATAAGCACTTACATAAGTGAGTACTTACATAAGTACATAGTACTTACATAAGCACTTACATAAGTAAGTACATAGTGATGTACTTACATCGCTGAATCATAATGACTTTTCCAATATACCAAAAAATAGCTAATCATTTCATGTGACGTGTCAGCAGATGTTTGAGGGTGGAGGATAGGATATGACTATGACCTAAGAAATGTTCACAGGCTTATGTTATATTCTTGGAAAAGATGTACTTTACTATCTCTATCTATTTTCATTCATAGAGTGCTTAATTTTACTGGAGGCAAAAAAAAGACAATGTGAGAAGAAGAGTTTAGCCATGCATTACTTTTAAAAAGAGAAACTCTGGAAGATTTTTAAGAATAAGATGGCATGAATATTCCTGCTCTATGAAAGCAACAGAACCATTTTCTCTATGACCTCTTATCTAAATTTTACCAGAAGCTTCTGAGGTTAAAGTCAAACTTTATAATTCATTATTTCTTGTCCTTAATTGAAGAAATATTTCTAAAATCTTGAGTCCAAGGCCATAATTTGGAAGTGTGCAAATGTAGCCCACCCTCATTTAAAGTTGATAAGAAAAAATTGAGTTAAAAAAATAGAGATATCCCAAATGACTACAGTTCATTCCTCAATATTAAATAATAGACATATCCTCACCACTCTACTACAGTTTTGTTGGCTATGGGTGATTAATTCATTAAAATAAACAAATATATATTGTGTCTTTGCCATGGCCCAGGCATGGTTCTCCTGATATTGTAGTGGAAAAGACAGAAATAATGAAATACATGTATCATATTTCAGGTGATGATAAGAGAAGAAGAAAAATTAAGCAGGAAAAAGAATATAGGGAAATAACTGTCTAATAGGGTAATGTTTGAGCAGAGATTGGAAAAAAAAAATGAACCATGTATATCCCTGGAAGAAGAGCATTCCAAGAAAGGAAAAGAAAAGCTCAAAGCTCATGAGGTGAGAGTGTGGTTAGCATGTTAAAAGAACAACAAAGGAGGCCAGGGTAGCTGAAGAAGAATGATTGACAGGGAAAGTGGTAGGAATTTAGGTAGGAAAGATGATAGCAGTTACATCAAATTGGACTTTGGTTTTTACTCTAAGTGGAAAACCATTGGAGAGTTTTGACCAGAGGGTTAACAAATATTTGCTGCTGTATGCAGGATGGACTGCACAGGGACAAAAAGTAAAAACAGGGAAACAAGAGTCTGCCGAAATGACCCACATGAGAAATATGGCAGCTTGGTCCAGGTGGTAGCTGATGAATGTGTGGTCTTTTTTTTCTTCAGCTCTTGAACATTTTCAGTGGGTTCTTTCTAACCTCATGGATACTACCTACTCAGGCAGCCTTCTCTCTACTGAATCTAGCTAGCATCAAAAGATCACATAATATCTCATAAACATATAACTATTATTTGTTAATTAAAGATAATAGAGATTTTTTAAATTAACAATTAAAAAAGACTTTCTGGAGCTGGCCATATTCTCTTTCTAGCTTCTGGCTAGGTTGATGAGCGTTGTTGCAGATCTACTGATTCTCAACTTTGTGTTCAAATACACGGAGGCTTCCCTAGGGAGGCTGGTGAGGGCAAACTATTAAATTCTTTCTCTTCTCACTATGCAACACATTTCCCATTTAACTCTGCTTGGGCCTCACATTGTAAGGTAGGGGTCTAGGTGGAAAAATTTCTCCCAGAGTGTGAGGGAAAGCCACTCATTCCCAGAGAGGTAGCTAAGGGTATATGTGGAACAATCCTTCCTACTGCTTTCTCCTCTCTTCCATCATTTTAATCCACACTGGGTTAAAAAGGGTTGGCTTCTTTTAAAAGCCTTTGTGTCGTATTGTTCTAGTATTTAGCAGCAAGACTTTGCCTGCATGTAATAGGCAAAAGAACTTTGGAGAAGTCTCTCTGATTACCAAACTGATTGTCTTGCTAAAGAAGTCAAGTAGCTACTTTTCCTTATTTGAGGCAAAAAAAAAAAAAAAAAAAAAAAAAAAAAAAAAAAAAAAACAACTTGGGAGTTAGGCCTTGGAGATGGAAAGCTACAAGTAAACATGATTTAAGATTAAAATACATCAGGTTGTCATTTGCTAAACATTATCCCTGGAATAGCTATGATAAATGCTGAATATTAGATCAGTGAAGAAAATGATAAATTGTTCAATAAATGGTATATATTAGCTTCCTAGTGCTTCTATAGCAATTTATTTTTTTTAAAAACCTTATGGCTTAAAACAACATAAATTTATTCCATTACAGTTCTACAGGTTAAACATCCACAACTAGTCTCAGTAAGCTAAACTCAAGTGTCCATATGTCAGTGTCCATTTTGGAGGTGCTAGGTTTCCTTTTCCTTGACTTTCACAGCTTTTAGAAATGGGTGGCATTCCTGGGCTCGTAGCTCCTTTACCATCTTCAAAGTACATGACTCCAACTTCTGCTTCTGTTACAGAACAACCTCCTCTGACTTTGCCCCTCTTGCCTCCCTATTATAAAGACCATGATTACATTGAGCAAAGCCAAATAATTTAGAGTAATGTCCCATCTCAAGGTCCTTAGCTTAATCACATCTGCAAAATTCCTTTTGCCACACAAGGCAACATATTCACAAGTTCAGGAGATTAGGGTCTAGACATCTTTGGGTGGGTTCTATTCATCACATGATGCAAGATAAATTGCCCAACTTTCTTTCTCTCTCTTTCTCTCTTTTAACAGTCTCTGTGTCATATCATCTAATTGAAATTGATCCATCAATTGAAGTGTGAAGAATTGAAATTGATCCATCAATTGAAGTGTGAAGAATTGTCATCAATTCTTCAGATTGCCATTGATCCATCAATTTCAATTCTATGAATTTCTCAAACTAATTTTTTAAATGCACAAATATATATTGAAGCTAATTTACTGCCATGATTGGTTGCTAATGATTGCTAATGATCGTGATTAGTGTGAGAAGTCTATAGATCTGATAGCTATGATTCTCTAAATTTATATTACTGTATACACTAAATATAGTGTGTGTATGTCTATAGAGACAGCAATATCTATATGTAGCAAAATATAGAAATATATCTATATATACACACTATAGATATAGCTCTCTCTATATCTATAGCTCTCTCTATATCTATAGTGTGTATATCTATATATACACACACACTCAAACACACCTTATTTAAACTTCACACTTATACCTCAGTAAATTATACAGAGATTAAAATTTGAATGTTAATTATGAGAGCATCATTTATAAAATTTTTCTTCCAGGAAGGGTCATGACAGATAGAGTCAAAACATGACAGAAGGCTCCAGAACAATATAACAACCCATGTTGGTTAATGTTGTGTGTCAATTTTCCTGGGCCATGATACCCAGATATGTAGTCAAACATTGCATTGAATATTTTTGTTACATTATTTTTGAATGAGATTAACTTTAAATTGGTGGAATTTTAATAAAGTAGATAGCCGTCTATGATGCGGGTGGGTTTCATCCAATCAACAAAGGACTGAATACAACAAAAGACTGACCTCCCTGCTAACAAGAGGCAACTCTGCCAGCTGATATTCTTCACACTTGGGCTGCAACATCAGCTCTTCCTGATCTCTATCCTGCCAGTCCTCCCTACAGATTTTGGAATTGCCAGTCTCCTTAATCAAGTAAGCTAATTCCTTAAAATAAATCTCTTTCTATATATACGTCCTATTGGTTCTGTTTCTCTGAAGAATCCAAAACTAGCATACAACCTTAAAGGCCAAACGAACTATATGTATAGAAAAAAAAGGGTAAATATCCTAAATATATAAAAATTTTTTGCATATTAATAGGGAAAAAATAACCCCAAATGTTACAGGAAAATGAATAGAAAAATATTGGGGAAAAAATAAATCTAAAAGAAAGCAACGGATAAAAATAATTACAGGTGCTCTAGTTTTCAAAGAATTATTGTTTAATAAAGTAAAACAGAAAGATTGGCAAAGATTGAAAAAAGTGGGAACACCCAGTATTGTTTAAAAGGGAAATCAGTATTCACAGCCTATTGATTAGAATATAAATTGCTATGCTATTTTCTAGGAACATACTAGAAATTTAGTTGTACATATCAAGGGTCTAATAAAAGACATTAAATCCATCAATTTCAATTCTATAAATTTCTCAAGGTAAATTTTCAAATATGCAAACATATATTGAAGCTAATTTACTGCCATAATTGGTTATGAACGGTTGCTAATGATTGGGATTAGTGTGGGTCATCTATAGATCTGATAGCTGTGATTCTTTAAATCATAGGAATATAAATGGAATAATACACAACCATTAAAAATGTAAGAATATGTGACATATAGAATATATTTTCTATTAAAAACAAAATAATGAGTTACAGTATAATGTTAGCCAATAAAAATAAGTCTCAATCTATTTAAATGATTGAAGTCATGTAGCGTATGCTCTGCTACCATAACAGAATAAACTTAGAAGTGAATAATGTAAGAAAAGTTTGAAAATTCAGGAAAATGTGGAAGTTAACACACTCCTAAGTAAGCAAGGGGTCCAAAAAGAGATCACAACAAAATCAGAAAACTTATGATAATGAAAACAAAAACACAAAATACTAAAACTTTTTGGATCCAACAAAGACAGTCCTTGAGAAATTTATAAGAAAAAATATAGTAATAAAAATTATAAGAGAAAATTATAGTCATAAACACCACATTTAAAAATAAAGTTCTCAAATCAATAACCTATTCCTTCATTTTATGAAACTAGAAAAAGAAAAGTAGACTAATACCCAAAGCAAATAGAGGTAGAAAGTAATAAATATTAGAGAGAAAATAAATAAAACAAGAAATTGAAAAACTAGAGATAACTGACATAACAAAATATTTTAAATAAATTGGCAGAACTGACAAAACTTTTAGCTAGAATAACCAAGAAAATAAGAGAGAATCAAAATTAGAAATGAAAGAGGAGATATTACTATTGACCTTAGAGAAAAAAGAAAGGATTTTAAAGAATTATGTCTTTTTTTATGTCATCAATTAGATAACAGATGAAATGGATAAATTCCTATACATACACAAACTACTAAAACTGATTTTTAACAGTTGAAATTCTGGATAGACATGTAACAAGAGATTGAATTAGTAATTAAAAAAAACAACAACAAAAATTTCCCACAAGTAAAGGTCCAGTACCAAATTCACTGGTAAATTCTGCCATACATTTAAAGAAAAATCAGCACAAAGTCTGCCAACAATTAGACCAGAAGAAAACACTTTTCAACTGATATTATGAGGCCACTGTTACTCTGATGGGAGACATCAAAGATTTCAAAAGAAAAAAACAGATTAATATTTCTCATGAATATTGATACAAAATCCTCAACAAACAAACTAAATCAAGAAACACATAACATATACCATAACCATGTGGAATTCATCTCAGAAATCCAGGGTTTAGTCCACATATGAAAGTCAACTAATACAATACATCATGTTAAAAAAAATAAAGGACAAAATCTACATTATTAATAAAAGTCAAATACACACATCTCAAAAGGCACAGAAAAATCATTTGATGGAATCTAACATATTTTCATGAGAAAAGCACTAAAAAAAACTAGAAATAGGACATGATAAAGTTTTCTCTGAAAACACACAACTATTAGCCAGGCATGGTGGTGTGTGCCTATAGTCCCAACTACTCAGGAGGTTGAGGCAGGAGAATTGCTTGAACCCAGGAGGCAGAGGTTGCAGTGAGCCAAGATCACACCACTGCACTCCAGCCTGGGTGATACAGTGAGACTCTGTCTCAAAACAAACAAACAAACAAAGAAAAGAAAACACACAACTGACTTCATACTAAATGGTGAAATACTGAAAACTCTGTTCCTGATCCTCCAAGATCGAGAACGAGGCATAAATGTCCTTCCTCAATGCTTCTATTAATATTGTCGCTGGAGTATCTAGTCAGGAAATTAGGCAAGAAAAAGACATAAAAGATATTCATATTGGAAAGGAAAAAAGAAAATTATCTGTATTTGCAAATGGCATAAACTTATATGTACAAAATCCTGAGGAATCCACCAAAAAAATTTTAGAGTTATTGATCAAGTTTGGCAAGTTAGAAAATACAAGATGAATATTGAAAATTCTATTGTAAAAAGCGATTCTTTTAAAAAACAGAAAAAACCCTCATTTGTATTTCTAAACACTAGCAACTCATAATCCTAAAATTAAATTAAGAAGATAATTTCACATACAATAGCACTAGAAAGAACAAAGTAGAAATACACTTATCAAGATAAGTGCATGGCGTATACACTGAAAACTGCAAGTATTGCCTAAAGGAAATAAATGAATATGGAAATAAGTGTTTTCATGACTTAGGAGACTTAATATTGTTAAAATAGCAATATGCCCAACATTGATCTACAGATTTAATGCAATCCCTAATAAAATTCCAACTTCATTTTTGGATGAAACTCACTAGTTGATCCTAAAATTCATTTGGAAATGCAATGGACCCAAAATAGCCAAAACAATCTTGAAAAAGAAAAAGAACAAGGAGTCACTCTTCCCAATTTCAAAACTTACTACAAAGCTACAGTACTCCGTAAAGCAGTAGTACTGGGATAAGGAGAGATGTACAGATCAATTGAATAAAATTAAGTCCCAAAGATGTGTGTGTGTGTGTGTGTGTGTGTGTGTGTGTGTGTGTGTGTAGATAGAGAAATCTTCACATACTCATTTTCTCACATACCGCTTACATGTATGTGCTAATAATGTGTATCACTGTCAATGTTTTAAAAATGTTATTTTACTATTTTTGAAACAGTTATTTAGGCTATGACTGAGGAACAATGGCCATCTGGTAGAAGTATATTTAAATTTCAATGTTACTCATTTTGTATAAAAGGAAAGCAGCCCTGTGAGAGGCTATAAGTACTTCTATGCAATTGGTAAAAAAATCAACCTAGATCCTGATCCAAATAGAATTCTTGATGAAATTACATTTTTTCCTGTCTTGATATCAATGGACACTTTTAAGTATTTTTGTTAGCTTTTATATAGTTCCCAGATTATAATAGAAAATAAAATTAGTAGTATCCTAGTAAATATATAAAGAAACAATTACATTACTTTTTAAGAGCAGTGAAACAGGAAAATATTATTGGACAGAGAAAGCAATGAATACTGTCTTTCTAACAGCTGGACTATGTGTATGAAATAATGCAGAGCTTCTTCTTTAGCAACCAATGTGCTTAATTGAATTCCACATCATGTGGGATGCACCCTTTTTTCTATCCACTGATTTGGATTATCTTATATCATTGTCCTATTACAAAGATGGAGGTACCTTCCTTGAGCTCTAACAGCTGAACAGTGAATAACAAGGTGGATAAATTATCAAGCCCCAGAAGCCCAGCTTCTATAATAAAACCCTTTGTTACCTTTCTAAAGTGATCCTTGAGAAATGCAGATGGGAAACAATACTTTCATTGATGAGAAATGAAGATTACTCTCTTTTCTCCATGTTGAAAATTTATGAGAACAAATAGCAAAAAGATAGCATAATGTCAAAGTGTTACAGTGAGAGCAGGTAAGAATATAACAGAAAACTTTATTTCCACACTGCTCCCCTCCCCCAACCTTTGGTTTCTGGTAGGAATGAGTGAAAGTTCTCCCTTTTATTAGACTCCACTGTCAAGTCAGAGGATCATATATTGTTGCAGATTTCAATTGCAATTTTTCTTAATTACCTGGTTCAGATAAGCAAATGCCAGCTAGGCAAATTTTTTCATTTAAAAGCCTCCAGGGGGTCTCTGCTTATATTAGTCTTCTATTGCTACATAATAAATTACCACAAAATCAGTGACTTTAAACAAAACACATCTATTTTCTCACACTCTGTGGAAGTCAGAAGTCTAGATGTGGCTTAACTCAGCCTTCTGCTTTTGGTCTTACAAGGCTACAATCAATAAGTCAGGTGAGCTGTATTCTCATCTGAAGACTTGACTGCAGAAGCATCAGCTTCTAAGTTTTTTCAGGTTGTTGGCAAATTAATTGTGGTTGTATGACTGATGGGCTCAAGCTTTTTGTTGGCTCTTTGGCTGGAGATTATCCTCAACTCCTAGAGGCCACACAGTTCCTAGAGGCCCCCTGCAATTCCTGGACACATGAGCTTTTCCAACATGACTACTGACTTCATGAACCCCACAGAGTTTCAGTCTGCTTAGGTGGAATCTTATGCAACATGAGGTAAATGGGAGTAATAGCTCATCATCTTTGCTATGTAACATAAACCAACCAGGGGAGTGATACTCATCACCTTTGTCATATGCTATTGTTTTAGTTTAGAAGAAAACTACAGGTCCTGCCTACACTCAAGGAACAGGGATCACATAAGGGTATGTACACTAAAAGCAGGGGCTGGGGGTAATGGGAAGTAGTCCTAGTGACTGTCTTTGATCCCTAGTACATGCAGTTGTTGATCGCACCTACGTTCAATATTCTAGCTCCACACGGACTTTAGCAAGGTGTTATTTAATTCATGCTTGTAGGACATACCAATAACCAATTCCATGACACCATTTCCACCATACCACAAAACCACAATAAAAATTCCGCCAACCCCCCCCACCCTCATCTCTGACCTTCATCCAAAACCCACTTTTGCCAAACCCCAAAAACAAAAGCCTCAACTTGCCCGGCCAGAGCTTATATTTTCATCTTTTAGGTGTGCACGACTCAACTGCCATCCCCTCAACTAATAAATATTTACTTCACCAAACACTCTTGACACCAACCCACGACCCCCCCCAACCCCAAAGAAACCACCCCACAATCACACCCACACCCCCGTTTATGTAGCTTAAACCCGCCTAAAGCAAGACACTGAAAATGCCTAGATGGGCTTGCACACCCCATAAACAAATAGGTTTGGTCCTGGCCTTTCTATTGGCTCTTAGCAAGATTACACATGCAAGCATCCCCGCCCCGGTGAAGACGCCCTATAAATCACCATGATCAAGAGGAGCAAGTATCAAGCACGCACACGCAGCTCAAAACACTTTGCCTAGCCACACCCCCACGGGAGACAGCAGTGACAAGTATTTAGCAATAAACGAAAGTTTAACTAAGCTATGCTATATCAAGGGCTGGTCAATTTCGTGCCAGCCACCCGGTCATACGATTAACCCTAGCCAATAGAGATCGGCGTAGAGGGTGTTCAAGATCTGATGCAATAAAGCTAAACTCCATCTAAACTGTAAAACCCTAGCTGATGTAAAATAAACTACGAAAGTGGCTTTAAAACTTCTGAACACACAATAGCCAAGGCCCAAACTGGGATTAGACACCCCACTATGCTTGGCCTTAAACCTCAATAGTTAAATAACAAAACTACTCGCCAGAATACTACAAGCAACAGCTTAAAACTCAAAGGACTTGACGGTGCTTTACATCCCCCTAGAGGAGCCTGTTCCATAATCGATAAACCCCGATCCACCCCACCCCCTCTTGCTCAGCCTATATACCGCCATCTTCAGCAAACCCTGATGAAGGTTACGAAGTGAGCGCAATTGCCCTCCACCGCAAAAACGTTAGGTCAAGGTGTAGCCCATGAGACGGTAAAAAATGGGCTACATTTTCCACCTCAGAAAACCCCACGATAACTCTTATGAAACCTAAGAGTCCAAGGAGGATTTAGCAGTAAATTAAGAATAGAGTGCTTAATTGAACCAGTCCATAAAGCACGCACACACCGCCCGTCACTCCCCTCAAATATACTTAAGGAACATCTTAACTAAACGCCCTAATATTTATATAGAGGGGATAAGTCGTAACACGGTAAGTGTACTGGAAGGTGCACTTGGATAAATCAAGGTATAGCTTAATACAAAGCAACTGGCTTACATCCAGGAGATCTCAATATCACTCGATTGCCTTGAGCTAACACTAGCCCTAAGCATAACCAACACTAATACCAAACCAACACACACTAAACCATTCACCTACATAAAGTATAGGCGATAGAAATTTTAATCTGGCGCTATAGATATAGTACCGTAAGGGAAAGATAGAAAACCACCCAAGCACAAAACAGCAAGGATTAACTCCTGTACCTTTCCCATAATGAATTAGCTAGAAATAATTTCACAAAGAGAACTACAAGCCAAATTCCCCGAAACCAGACGAGCTACCCAAAAACAGCTAAAAGAGCGCACTATGTGGCAAAATAGTGGGAAGATTTCTGGGTAGAGGTGACAAGCCTACCGAGCCTGGTGATAGCTGGTTATCCAAGATAGAATCTTAGTTCGACCTTAAGCTTACCTACAGAACCACTTAATCCTCCTGTAAGCTTAATTGTTAGTCTAAAGAGGGACAGCTCTTTAGACACTAGGAAAAAACCTTGCGGAGAGAGTAAAAACCCCAATTACCATAGTTGGCCTAAAAGCAGCCACCAATTAAGAAAGCGTTCAAGCTCAACATCAACCACCCAAAAAATCCCAAACACATAACTGAACTCCTCACACCACATTGGATTAATCTATTACCCTATAGAAGCAATAATGCTAGTATAAGTAACATGAATACTTTCTCCACTGCATAAGCCTAAATCAGACCAAAAGCCTCACCGATACTTAACAGTCCCGCATAGCAAGCACAAACAAGCCCATGCTACCTTCACTGTTAATCCAACACAGGCATGCTTTTAAGGAAAGGTTAAAAAAAGTAAAAGGAACTCGGCAAACTTAACCCCCGCCTGTTTACCAAAAACATCACTGCTCTTTGGCTATTTTTGCACTCAGCAACTCACAGACAACACTTTAAAGTTTAGAAACATATCCTTGAAATAAGACAGACATTTTCTGGGGCTCGTTTTGTGCTGCAATAATTAAAGGGCATTGTTTCCTTCAAGAATATCACTGCAATAATAACCAGACAATTGGGACTCAAAGGCTGGAGCTCTACAAGCAAGTTCATCATCAACACCCCATTGGTTATATCCATAAATATCACATCAAAAGCCCTTGCAATAGGAATACAAATGCAACCCTAGACAGAGGCCAATTTTAAAGAGACCAAGCACAAGCTGCATTATAATCTCCCATTAAAGGGGGTTGTATGCATCCTTACACCTTGTATTCTGAGACATAACTTTATTTTGTTTCTAAAACTAGTAGGTTCAGCCTTTGGTTCCTTGAGGACTCAATTAATTGAAGGCCAAAGCACAGAATTTCCTCTTTATTTTTTTTCAACTGCAATTGCCTGAAGTTAAAAACTCATGTATCTGTGGTATTCTAGAGATGAGTGGCCGTGTGTTTGTCAACTGCACATACCTGTAAGGAGACAACAGTCCCCTTCACGTTCTTGGCTCACTTTAAAAAAAAAAAAAATAGATACTTTGTTTTCTTTTATTTTGAGAGAATAAATTATGCATCACACTCAGGTCTCAAATTG
Organism: Macaca fascicularis; assembly: GCF_037993035.2. Lineage (NCBI taxonomy): Eukaryota > Metazoa > Chordata > Mammalia > Primates > Cercopithecidae > Macaca > Macaca fascicularis. The sequence goes on from NC_088383.1 coordinate 115,509,027, forward strand.
ATGACAGAATGATTAAAAAGTAAGAGTTTGTTCCTGCTTTTGACCTAGAATTTAATCACTTCCAACGACAACTCTCAATTCTGGAAAAAGTGATCAATTATTAGGAAAGAAAGCACATGGGTCTCCAGTGAAATAATGGCAGTTGTGGATTAAGGGAACAAGTGAGCTTGGGTTGCCAGGAAACAGGCAACATGATTCATAAGTATTTATTTTTCCTTTTAGTTCTTAAAACTACCTTCCATGGTGACCTATTTTAGGCATGCTCAAAGAATTAATTCCCACTACTATGTAAGCCCAGGGAATTAGTTATCTTAGTAACATAAAGCAGTTTTAAAGACTTTGTAAGCTACTTTGCTCATTGAGAAGATAAATAGGATGGTGGAATGAATCATGCTCTAAACACCTCACCACCCATTATCCCTGCCCCGGAGGCCTTCCCAGGTGAACTAATTCCAATAGGCATTTCCATAAAAGACAAACTCATAAAAACTAAGCGGGAAAAAATTCATGCCAGCAAAAAGAAAGTATCTCCTGGCTTGGGTGGGAGGTGAAGTGGGGTAAGAGAAGGCAAAGGAAATGACTTGAATTAGGGGCCACAGAGAGACATTTCCAATAATTTTCATGGATTGAATTTAAAAGGATATCTATGCAATAGTTCTCAATTCTGTCTGAACACTAGTATCACTTTGGGAGCTTTTAAGAATGCGGATACCAGGGCCTAGTCTAGACTAATTATATGAGCATCTCTAGAGGAGAGGCCTGGCATGCATTTAATTTGAAAGCATCCCAGGTGTTTGTAATGTGCAGCTATGGTTGGAAACCTTTGCCTAAAGCCAGAAAATGACAACTTTTTATGAATGCAAATGCCCACCTCAGTGTTCTTTTGACTACATTTGCAAATTGTGAGACACATCCACAAACCAGCATCAAGCCCTCTGGGACAGTGCTCTGAATTACTTAAGTCCTCAAAATGATTATGACGCAGCCCCTTTAGCTGATCCATGGTCCATAGGCTTTTAGGAACCCCTGCTCTAGGCTGGTGATTTTGCCTCTTCCTTCTTGTCACTCACTAATGATTGGGGTTTTAGGAGGTACCACTGTGTGTTGGGAAAGTTACCGATTGTTTACTAGATTCACTAACATTTATATTGCTTCTACTTTGGACTTTTATATACAGAGATATATAATCTTCAGTCCTTGTCCACATTTTGCCAACAGTCACGAAAGTTGCACATTTATTAATAAGAGCTGTTCCTACAGGGATTCAAAAAAGGAAGAAATCATGGGGAGCTTGTGAAGGCAGAGAGAACTTCATGGAGTCTGCACACATTAAGGGTAGCTAGAATGAGAATTACCGGTGAAAGAAGTGAGTATGGAGTGAGATATTTCTAGGACTGACATAAACAGAGAAATAAAAGGCTAGGACATGTTTAAGAAATAGTAAACATGGTTTATGGTGAGGAATAGAATGAGATGATACTGAAAATAGAGACCAAGAGAGGATTGAATGCGAGCTTTTAGGGTTTTGTCCTAGAGGCAATAGATCATGGTGTCACATAACAAATTAATGAAGACATTTCGATGTTCATTAAGGCGGAAAAAAACAACTCTAACCACAAATAGGCACATTTTGTGATCACTTACTGACAGAGGTATTAGCCAATGGTTAAATGAATATTACACGTAATAGACTCTGTGTAAGTAAACCTGACAATTACTCAGAGTCCAGGGTTTGTTCATTTACAGCATTTTTCATCTGCTTCCCCTGTCATATTTTGGCAAAGTAAATATGCACATATACATACACATACACATAATATCATACATATGCAAAAACACACATAAGCACTCATTTGAAGTGGGAAAAACAATTTTCTGTATGTTACTTGTTCTCTAAAGGGATCATGCAAAGAGGGTGCAATAAAGATATTCAAAACTCAACAGAGACATTGGAGATTTTGTGGAAAGATGAGTGGATTTTTAGATTGCTTTTGCTACTAATTAACAGTGTGAGCATGGGAAAATCACTTCCAACTCAGGGAGTAAATATCTCCAGTGACAGAGAGACAACTAGAGCAAGCCAGTGATTGAGACAGAGAATTAAGTCCTTAATATTTCCAGGACTATACAGCATGCAGTGTGTGTTTTTAATAAATTAGTAAATGTAGTTGAGAATTTTTCAATAATAAACTTACTTCCTCTCAACAGTAAAGTAGTAAAATATCTACTATAAAGCAAATTATTTGAGTACAAAATGTGGGATCATCTGGCTGACATCATGATTATTCATAGTTTGCCAAAAATTCGACCTTTGCTCTCACTGTGGTCATATTTTCTCTAACACTCTTGCAAAACACTAAGAGGTGCAGGAAAAAAAAGGGGAAAGAAGAAATAAATACCATCTGGTCAGAATTGGTCATAACACATTTTCCTAAAGCAAGTCGCACACTACCAAATTAAGACCAAACCATTTTCACAACAGTAGGGGTTTCTATAGATTTACTTGGAATTTAAGCAGCATTTACTGCTATCTTTTAAAAATTGTATGAAGCAATAATTAAAATGATTGCTTAGCACAGAGAAATTTTTCAGAGAAAGATTTTTATTCCACATACAGATATATATATATATATATATATATATACAAAAACATATCTAAGTATTGGTGAATAAGAAAGAGAACATTAATAGAAACCAAAAATAATTGATGTCTGTTTTTAAAGAAAGATTTTAAGGCTCATTTATAAACAAAAACTCTTTTTGCATCCCTTTCCATGAACTTATTCAGTGGATTATAAATTGGTAGGCAGACCAGGACTATGGATGATTATGGGACAAAAATGTTTTCAATGCAATGGTTTATAAGTAGTCAAATCAAACATTTTCCAGCGACTGAACTTCCCTTTGCCCTCATAAATTATTCTAAATGTGAGAAATACACTTATTTCTAGACATCTGAAACCATTTAGGATATAAGCTTCCTCAACATTGGATAAACTTAAGAGTAAAATTCAGAATGTATTTGCACTACATTCCTTGCAACTCACAACAGTGACTTTTAACTTATACCTAGTAATTCTTTCAATTTCTTCCACATATTGTTTCTCAAACTTAAAAAATAAAAAACCTGTTTTGGTTAAAACATTTGAAATATATACAGAAGTAGAGAGAATATATAATAAACTACCAATACCCATTACCTACTTCCAATAATTACTAACACATGGCTAATCTGCTATGGGCGTCCTGGGTTCTTGCAATCTCCCGCAACAAAAACCAGGAAAGGTCTCCAGACATAGCAGCAAAGAAAAAGAGAAAGATTGATTTAGTTTGTGCACAAGGGAAGTCAGCAACAGGAAAGGAAAAAGGTGAACTCCTCTCCGAGGACAGTGTGGGTTAGTTTTATAAAACTTTCCTATAGGAAGGGATAATGTCGGGGCATGTACAGAAGGGATTTCTCTAGCATTTTCATAGTGGCTTTACATGCTTCAACACACACTGCATGTAACATTAGCATTTTAAATTTCTATGCCTCGGCGTGGTTTTTGTTATTAAAATAAGGAAAAGTTCACTATGAGTTGAAACTTAAGCCTAGCTGCACATATAGGGCCTCATGGACGTCTCTAGCCCCCTAAAGCAGATACATGTGGTTAATAATTTCTTGGGGCCGGGCACAGTGGCTCACGCCTGTAATACTAGCACTTTGGGAGGCCCAGGCCAACGGATCACTTGAGGTCAGGAGTTCAAAACCAGCCTGGCCAACATGGCGAAACCCCGTCTCTACTAAAAATACAAAAAAAAAAAAAAAAAAAATAGCTGGGCGTGATGGCAGGCGCCTATAATCCCAGCTACTCAGGAGGCTGAGGCAGATGAATCACTTGAACCCGGGAGCCAGAGGTTGCAGTGAGCAGAGATCATGCCATCGCACTCCAGCCTGGGTGACAGAGCAAGACTCTGTCTCCAAAAAAAAAAAAGAAAGAAAGAAAAAAATAGCTTCTTGGGCCTTTGATGCTAATTATCTGGAGATTAAATAAGCTACAGTTTGAGTAAGGGGCTTTTGTTCTTTTTCTCCAGACCACATTCAAACAGGAAATCAGCCAACTTGTTTGTCTCATTCCCCCCTTGAGAGATTTTATGCTCCTTATTGTTAAGGAGTGAAGATCTTTTCCTCTGGAGCTACTTTCTGCTGAGCAAGACGTAGTCCCTGTATCTGTTTCTAGGCGGAGTAGAAATTTCTTGTGGCTGAATGGAATGGGCTATATGACTCTTGGATGGCAGTTTCTGGAACAGGCTGGAAGCCTTGCATGACCATTCGCTTGGCATAAAACTGTTTCAGTCCAGAAGACATGAATTTTACCAGAAAGTTAAACCAGCATGGTTCAAAGATTAAAAGAAGAAAGACAACTAATACAGGCCCTAAGAAAGGAAGGAACCAACTTATAAAGGGTAAGGCTGATTTGACAGCATTCCTCACTGAGTCAGCTCTTGGGTCCCCTTTACCAAAAGAGTATAACTACATTGCCTGATTATACATTGCCTGAGTGTCAATCTCTACTTGTCCTGTAGTATTTATTTAGGTGGATCAGGCCGTAAATAAAAGATAATATAGTGATAGCATGACTAGTACTTAAGGCAAAATGTAGGTGGAATCCGTATGTAACCGTTTACCAAAAAAAGCATCCTTTCAATATGGCATGTTATAAAATTTAGTCCACCCAGGTATTTGGGAGTGGAGAGTGTAGGGGTTGGGGACTATAGGATGAATGGGAACAACTGAGACATTTACTGCCTTAAGGTCTTCAACAAAGCAGTATTCCACAGGCAGGATTGGAGTATTACAAGGGGATTGGCAGGGCTGAATTAGCTCATGCTGTAGAAATTTTTCCAGGAAGGGCCATATCCTCTGTTGGGCTTCTGGCCTGCAAAGATATTGGAGTTTGCATGGGTAGCATATGGCTGGCTTGAGTTTTATTTTAACAGGCTTTGCACTGATGGCCTTTCTGGAGAACTGGTGTCCCATACAGACTTTGTCACTTTAGTATTTTCTCTAGGACAGGGGATGGTTGCTGACTTTGGGGAGGCAAAAGGGCCAATAAAAGATGGATTTCTTTCTCAGGGGATACTGAGACTTGGATGTCTTTCTGTTGGAAAGAGACTGAAGCTTCCAACTTGGATAAAAAAGTCATGACCCATTAAAGGAATGGAGCACTCAGAGACATATGGGAAAGAAGGAATGATAGCCTTAGATCCAGTTTCACAAGTCAAAGGAAAGGCCAACATTTTACATTACTATGTTATATTTGTTATCATTAATGAACCAACATTGATATTTTATTATTAGCTAGAATTTACATTTATTTAAATATCCTTAGAGTTTTTCGTAGTATCTTTTACTGTCCCAGAATTTTACTCAAAATACATCATTACATGTAGTCATCATACCTCCTTAGGTTTCTCTGGGCTGTGACCATTTTACAAATTGTCTTGTTATTGATGACCTTAACAGTTTTGAGGAATACCAGTCAGGTATTTTGTAGAATGTCCCTTTGCTAGAATGGTCTAATGTTTTCTTATAATTAGATTGAGTTGTGGATATTTAGGGGAAAATTCCAGAGATGAGTGATGAAAGGTGTCATGTTTATCATGTCATATCAAAGGTACATATCTATACAGCTTATCACTATTAATATTAACCTTGATCACCTTGCTGAGGTTGTGTTTGTCAGTTTTCTCCATCTTAACATTATTTTTTCCTCTTTTTCCATACGTTTTCTTTTGGAAGGAAATCAGCATGTACAGCCCAGACTTAAGGAGTGGATAATCACACTTTCCCTTCTTAAGAAGTGGATAATCATGCTTTACCTTCTTGAATGCAGAGGATCCACAAAGCTAATTTGGAATTTTTGCATGGAAAATGTGTCATTACTCCCCCACTTACATATTCATTCCATTATTTACTTTTATCAGCATAGACTTATATTTATTTTATACTTTGGGTTATATTCCAGTATACTCTGTTTTGTATTTACAATCCAATACAACTTCATTTTGCTTTTCTAACTGTTTCAGCTGTAGCCCTTGGGAGCTCTTTCAGTAGGCTCTGTGCCCCTTTGATATATACCTTCATCGCTGTATTTTATTTTGTTTTTGAGTATTTCCTTACCTTTTAGCACAACAAGATACTCCAACCTCATCTTGTTATTTTCTGCCACAGAAAATCCACGATTTCTCCAAGTATTTCTTGTTCCTTTATTGGAGAATGGTATTAAAAACTAAACTACTGGGTGTCATTTCTTTTATGCCTTCTTAGCTGACAGAGCAAAGAAACATATATGCATATATTAAATGCTCTGAATTCACATATTTATAAACATATTTATATGTAACCATCCACATCTATATTAAGCCAAACATAAATTTATACTGATGTCTCTAACTCAAATTTATTACCACATAAGTCATTCTAGGCACCTCCCCTTTCTCATCTGTAAACTCCCACTTCAACAGTGACAAACCTGGCTCACACCATCTGCCATCCATTTAATTGTTCAATTCCAGGGTACATGTATAATAAAATTAGATATGTTACCTCATATCTCTATGGAAAACAATTTTTTCAACCAGCATATAGTATTTATGCATAGTTTGTTTTGCTTTATTTGTATAGACCCCACTAAGTTCCAAAGTTACTTAATCAGCACCTTTTCCACAAATCCTTCAGTGAGCAGTTTCATATATTTATAATGCAGTTATACATTTTGCCAAATTCTACATTTTATCATGGGCTTCCACCAGCTTCCTAAGTTATTTTTTTAAATTTGCATACATTAAGTTTTATTCTTTGTGCTATAAAGTTCAATGGATTTTGACAAATGCATACTATCATATATCAACAATTATAGTACACAGAATAGTTTAATAAACCTAAAAAGAAATGCTGTATCACCAAGTCAACCCTCCTTCCTTCCCAAATTTTCTGGCAAGCCTTGATCTTTTTAATGTCTCTATAGTTTTATCTTTTCCAGATGTTATATAAGTGGAATCATATAGTATGTAACCTTTTCAGGAAGACTTCTTTCACTTAGAAATGTGCATCTAATATTTTCCCATGGAAAATATTTGCAAACTACCCATCTGATGAGAGATTAATCACCAGAATACATAAGGAGCTCAAACAACCGTATAGGAAAAAAATCTAATAAATTAATCAAAAATGGACAAAAGATCTGAATAGACATTTCTCAAAACAAGGCATACAAATAGAAAGCAGGCATACGAAAATGTGCTCAACATCACTCATCATCAAAGAAATGCAAATCAAAACTACAATGAGATCGCATCTCACCCCAGTTAAAATGACTTATATCTGAAAAAAACAAACAAAAACAAACAAACAAACAAAAAACAGGCAATAACGAATGCTGACAAGGATGTAGAGAAAAAGGAACCCTCATATACTGTTGGTGGGGATGTAAGTTAGTCCAACCACTGTGGAGAACAGTTTAGAGGTTCCTCAAAAATTTAAAAATTGAATGGCTGTATGATCCAGCAATTCCACTGCTTGGCTTATACCCCGAAGAAAAGAAATTTGTATACTGAAGAGACATGTGCTCGCCTATGTTTGTTGCAGCACTGTTCACAATAGCCAAGAATTGGAAGCAACCTCAGGGTCCATCCACAGGTGCACGGATAAACAAAAAGCGGTACATGTACACAATTAAGTGCTATTCAGTCATAAAAAAGAATGAGATTCAGTCATTTGCAACAATATGGATGGAACTGGAGATCATTATGTTCAGTTAAATAAGTCAGGCACAGAAAGGCAAACATCACATGTTCTCACTTATTGTGGGATCTAAAAATCAAAATAATTAAACTCATGGACATGGAGAGTAGAAAGATGGTTACTAGAGTCTGGGAAGGGTAGTAGAGTGATGGAGGGGAGGTGGGGATGGTTAATGGATATAAAAAAACAGGAAGAATGAATAAGATCATCTATATGGTTGCACAACAGGGTGACTATAATCAATAATAAATGTGCAACTTTATTTGTACATTTGCAGAACTTGGCAAAAAATATAACTGCATTATAAATATATGAAACAATTCACTGAATGATATAGTCATAAATGTATAACTTAATTGTACGTTTTAAAATAACTATAATTGGATTACTTGTAACACAAAGGATAAATGCTTGAGGGAACGGATACCTCCATTGTCCATGATGTGATTATTATGCATTGCATGCCTGTATCAAAACATTTCATGTATCCCGTATATATATACACCTACTATGTACCCACAAAAATTAAAAATTAAATATTTTTTTAAAATAAAATTTAATTTTGAAAATTCAGGAAAAATAAACCTAACAATAAAACCTAACATAGTAGAAACAAAAAAAGATTTGTTCATGTCATTCCACGGCTTAAGAGCTCATTGATCTTTATCATTGAACAATATTGTATGCATGTACCACTGTTTTGTTATGCATTCACTTATTTAAGTACATCTTTCAGTTTGGGATGATTTATGAGTAAAACTGTTATAAGCATTGTTTGCAGGTTTATATGTGCACATAAGTTTTCAAATCAGCTGGGTAAATACCAAGGAGCACAATCACTGCATCATATATGAAGACTTTATTTAGCTTTGTAAGAAAGTGATGAACTGTCTTCCAAAGTGCATGTGTAATAACAGTTGGAAATTCACCAATTACATTCAGTGGAATAAGCCAGGCACAGAAAGACAAATACTTAATGATCTCATTGATATGTGGAATTTTAAAAAGTTGAACTCATAGAAATAGTGAGTAGAATGGTAATTACTAGGAACTAGGGGGTGGGGTGGGGTGGGGAGATCCTGTTAAAAGGATAAAAAATTTCAATTAGGAAGAATAAGAGATCTATTCACAGTCAATAACAATGTACTATATTCTTGAAAATTGCTGAGAGTAAGTTTTAAGTGTTCTCACTTGATATGGTTTGGATATTTTCCCCCTCCAAATCTCATGCTGAAGTGTGATTCCCAGCGTTAGAGGTGGGGCGTGGTAAGGGGGTGACTGAATCATGGGGGTGGATCTCTCACAAATGGCTTAGCACCATCTTCTTGATGATAACTGAGTTCAGACTCAGTTAATTAACTTAAGACCTGGTTGTAAAAAAAGACTCTGAGATCTCGCCTTCTCTCTCTTGCTCCTGCTCTCACCATGTGACTAATCAGCTCCCCCTTCACCTTCCACAATGAGTAAAACTTTTCTGAGGTCCTGGCTAGACACGCATGCTGGCACCACACTTACTGTACAGCCTGCAGAACTGCTAGCCAATTCAACCTTTTTTCTTTATAAATTACACAGTCTTAGGTATTACTTTATAGTAACACAAGCAGACTAATACATCACCACAAAAGATAAGTATATGTGAGATGACATATAGGTTAATTAGCTTGATTTAGTCATTCCATAATGTACACATATTTCAAAACATTATGTTTTACATGATAAGTATATTTAATTTTTAAGTCGATTTAAGGAAAGAAAAGGAAGAAAGGAGGTACAGAAGGAATAAAGGAAGGCAGGAAGGAGGGGACGGGAGGGGAGGGGAGGGGAGTGGAGTGGAGGGGAGGGAATTCCTGTTGCTTCATATGCTCACCAGCAATTGGTGTTTTGCCTCTTTTTTTTTTTTTTTTTTTTTTTTTTTGAGACAGAGTCTTACTCTGTCACTAGGCTAGAGTGCAGTAGTGCAATCTCAGCTCACTGCAACCTCCACCTCCCAGGTTCAAATGATTCTCCTGCCTCAGCCTCCCGAGTAGCTGGAACTATAGGCACCCACCACCATACCTAACTACTTTTTGTATTTTTAGTAGAGATGGGGTTTCACCATGTTGCCCAGGATGGTCTTGATCTCTTGACCTTGTGATCCGCCCACCTAGGCCTCCCAAAGTGCTGGGATTACAGCCCTGGGCCACTGCACCCAGCCTCCCTCTTGTCTTTTACTCTATATGTCCCTTTTGTTCCTCTTTTTTTCTTTTCTTATAGTTAATATTTTAAAGAAACTGAATCTTTGTTTTCTAGACATTTCTATTTTATTCATTTTTCTGATTTTCCTTCCCGTTTCTCTGTCCCCCATATTGTTTGTATCTGAAAGTTAAATCTAGAAGCATGATCAGATTTAGGTTTAATATTTCAAGATTCAATTTTTTAGACAGGAACACTTTATAGGTGATTTAGTATGTTACCCATTGCATCCCATCCAGGAGCACCTAATTTCTAGTTCCGGCTTTTTGTGATCTTAAGTCTGATAGGTAGGCTTAGGTGTGGTCAGTCTGATGCATCACTTACAATGGTGCCTATCAGCTTGTCTTCTAATGGAAGATCTATTCATAGGATTGTCCCTTCTAACTGGTGCCCCAGTGGAAATAACTCATCTTCTGTACCTTCTTACCTGTTCTTAGGACTTGTCCAGTTTATCTTGCTATTACAAAGCAATAGCTTTGTTAACAATTATTAATGTTTATTATTTATTTATTTATTTGTTTATTTTGAGAAAGAGTCTCACCCTGTTGCCCAGGTTGGAGTGCAGTGGCATGACCTCAGCTCACTGCAACTTCTGCCTCCCAGGTTTAAGTGATTCGCCTGTCTCAGCCTCCCAAGTAGCTGGGATTACAGGTGTGTACCACCACACCCAGCTAATTTTTATGTTTTTAGTAGAGATGGCGTTTCACATTGGCTAGGCTGGTCTTGAACTCCTGGCCAGCCTCAGGTGATCCAACGGTCTTGGCCTCCGAGACTGCTGGGATTACAGGCGTGAGCTACCATGCCTGGCCCCAAGTATTAATTTTTAAATATAAAATAATTGTTTTCAAACTATAGGCTCCTCGTTAGATTCTGATGACAACCTAGATATGCTCCACTATCACCTGATAATTCAATTTCTTCCACCAATTTTACCCAATCTATACTCTAAATAATTTTGCCATTTTATGCTCTTACTTTATCCCTTCTTGACCACATTTATGCCTGACAGAACTCTGTATACACTCTGTCTTACATCATAAATCAATACCTGAAGCTCTTTAATCATTTTCTTTTCTAAACAGTCTCTGATTTATTCATTTGGCATCTTTTGAGCAATATGTTATCCCAAACCCAAAGTCATATTGTGAAGCAATCATTAGAGCTGACATCGATCTCAAATGGCTGTTCTAAGACTAAAGGAAATAACATACATAAAGCCCTATCACATTTTGTCACGTAATAAATACTTAAACATTACTCATTCTTAACTCCAATTTTATGTCCTATCCCAGGGGATTTCTAGTGGTGTGTATAAACATTTTATTTTTTCAGGGGGTTGATTAATGCTGAATTGTATTTTCATTGTAGAAACTTGGAAAACTCATTATAAAAAAAGAATATAATGGTCACTTATAATCCTAACATGCAGTAATAATGATTGTTATAATTTTAACATATCTCTTTAATCTTTTATGAATATTTTTACATAGTTGAGCAAATGCTATAATATACAGTTTCACATGTTTTCATTTAATGCATCCCATAATTTTACGTCTTTTGAAATACTTGGTGAATATTATGCTTAATGCTACACTATCTTTCATGCAATGCTGTGGATGAACTTTTTCTCAATTGAAATTCTTTACCTTTCTGATTCTATTTCATCTTTCCCCTGATACAACCCTCTAAGTCCCACCAACGTAAGTCATATTCTTCCAAACTTAAAAACCTCTTTCCAGTCCAACACTTTGGAAGCCCTAGGCAGGTGGATCACAAAGTCAGGAAATCGAGATTATCCTGGTCAACATGGTGAAACCCCACCTCTACTAAAATACAAAAAAATTAGCCAGGTGTGGTGGCATGAGCCTGTAGTCCCAGCTACTCGGGAGGCTAAGGCAGGGGAATCACTTGAACCGGGGAGGGGGAGGTTTCTTTGAGCTGAGATGGCGCCACTACATCCAGCCTGGCGACAGAGCAAGACTCCATCTCAAAAAATAATAATTAAAAAAAATTAAACAAACAAACAACCTCTTTCCTCTTTTTTGGACCAAATCTTCTCAAGGCAATATCACTTAAGGATTAAATATAGTTAGCCCTCAATTAATGTCGTGCATAGGTTCTTGCAAGACTTGAAGCAAAATAACATTTGATTAAACCAATTTTACCACAGGCTAACGGATATAAACAAGAATTAAGTTCCTATAGCACATTTCTGGTCACAAAGACATCACCAAACTTCTAAATCAAGAAAGACACAAGACAATTCTAATATCAAACATTAAAATAAATGCAAGTGAAGGAATCTACCAAATTTTTGCTCAGTGAGTGATGGCAATTGTAGTGGTGGTGGGTTAAATCAAGGAACAAATGCTTGCAAAGCAAAAACTGGAAGGAACCTCTTCTACCATGCAGTTCCATAACAAACAAGAATAAATATGGCAGCCTTGCTGAGTGCCTTCATACCATATTTTTTATTGTTATGCGTCAGTATAAATGTCATCTAGTTCAAGAAACTTTATTCTAAAATAGTTTTTATTAATTAAACCATTCATCTGCCACTCTGCTTATTCTAGGTAAGGTTGGCAGGAACCTGTCCCAACAGCTCAGGGCCATGGCGGGAATCAGCCTTCAACAGGACATTATCCTACTCTAGGACGTACTCACACACACACACTTTAACTCAGACTGGGACCATTTAGACATGCCAGGTTACCTAAGGGGCACAGCTGTGGGATGTGGGAGAAAACTGGACTGCCCAGAAAAAAACCCACACTGAAATGGGGAGAAAGTACAAACTCCAGCAGACCGTGGCCCTGGCCAGGAATTGTGTTTTTCCCCCTTATTAATGTTGTAATGAAATGACCTTGAACAAAACAAAACAACATCACTCAAGGATCTCCTATATACCCTAAAACTGGAAAACGTCCTTATAAGAAAATTCTCTTTAAAAAAATGGGGGAATACAAAACAGCAGAGAGCCTTCTAAAGCAAAATGCAGTATCTGCAGCTAAATTAAAGTCCAGGGTGAAATTGTTTTTCTTAATTTTAGCTACTAGATTGTTCACCTTCAAATTCTATCACCTTCCTACTTCTTATTTATTTTTTCAAGTAAGAGAAAAATGGCCACAGTGTGCTAGTCTCATTGGCATGCATTAATGTCTTATGTTTTTCATTCTTCTAAACTGATAAAAGTTTCTAGCAACAAAATTGTCTCTTTGAGACCTCAAATGAGTTATTAAAATTCAGCTTTACTTTAAATCTAAATGGATCGGAATAGCTTACTCCTCTTCAAACTAGGTATTTTGCTGTTGATTCTTTACTGTTTGAGACCTTAAGTAGTTTTCAAACCACAAGGTGCTATTCATTTTCCAGAAAATTTGAATTGATGTAAATTTCACTAGAGACTATAACATATAATAAAATAAAAACATATTACAATCACTTCCTTTCCATAGTCTATTAATCTGGTAATCCTATCAAAAAGCTGTTAAACTCCATCTGTCACAATTTTTTTCTTTATATACCAATTCTATTCATTGTTCATGATTTTGTTACCTTTGAGAGGCTTTTACAGGTTCTTTTTTTAATAGTTGTTCCGTTACTGAAGGATTTAAGTTACATTCACTGAACCATAATTACCATGATAGCGGTTCTTTCTATTCTGGAAAATTGATACAATGTTGGCATTCCATCCTATCATTTCCCAGTTCTCAGTAAATTTTCATAAATAACCATCAGCAGTAGTTCAGTAAGTTTTTCAACAAAACCCATTAACACCTTAGATGGTAAATCATTCAGACCTTGCATGCTTATTTTGCCCCAGTGTACCCTTACCCGCTTTTAATCAACAGCTATTTTTGAAAGTATTATGTTACACTGAAATCCTAGAGTCAAAATAATGATTTTGGGTAAGACAATTTCTTTCTGTGAAATACAATTCCTATATTCACACCGTACAATAAAGTAGCAATATTCTAAGAAGACAAACATATGCGTCAGTAACACACAGCGTGAAATCTGTGTTCAGAGACTATCTCCTCCCTTACTATGAGCGCTCCAACTTGTACCTCTTCCTTTTGGTTGCATAGGGGAGACTCCTGTTCAGGTCCTGGGACATCTTCTATGGCTTCTGAATGTGAAAATGAATCACACTTACCTAAGTAAATAATAGACTTTGTAGTTGGTTGAATAGTGCATACTTCACACCCCTCGCCCCCAGCCATAAAAAAAAGATGCCCATGTCCTAACCTCCAAAACCTGTGAATGTGATCTTGTTTGAGAAAAGTATCCTTGCAGATATTAGTAAGTTAAGGATCTCAAGATGAGATCACCCTGATGTAGAGGTCCTTGTAAGAGAAAGCCAGAGGGAAACTTATGCATAAAGACACACAGAGGGGAAAATCATGCAAAGATGGGAATAGAGATTAGAGTTATGCTGCTACCAACAAAGAAATGCCAAGGATTGCAGGCCACCAGAAGCTAAGAAAAGAGAATAGAAGAGGCATCCCTGAGAACCTCCAGGAGGAACTAATCCTGCTTACATGTTGATCCTGAAGTCTGTCCTCCAACATTATGAGAGAACACATGTCTGTGGTTCTAAGATACCCAACTTGCGGCCATCTCTTACAGAAGCCATAGGAAATTGGCTCTTGGAGTGGATATGCAAAACTGTAGACAATAATATTTAAATATAAAAATTCTCTACTCTTTCATTCTTTTATAATCAAGTAAAGGAAAAGTGTGAAGTTATCTTTTAATTAGAATCTGCAGAAAGCTATTATTGTTTGTGATGATAGCTTTTAATTTCTTTCAAAGGCAGAGTCCTATCTACAGTGCAATAGTTTTACCTAGAGAGTGAGTTGGAAAAATGGATTTTTCCCTAGAACTGGCTAACATTACCAGTGCTCAGAGTCAATTACTTTAACCATTGAAAAGTAAGATTAGTGAGGGATTTATAAGTTTAGCTATTTGTTCCTCTCACTAGATATTGGCATAATTCTGATTACTAGCCAATAGACTTCAATAGAGGTTGACTACAAATGAAGAAAATACTTGTAAAACTTTAAAAGTGATGTGATGAAGAAAAAATAAAGGTCTTAGTTGAATGTAATTGCTCTATGAAGAAACTAAAATATTCATAGGTCATGAGTGGCACATGTTTTACGGCAAAATCATAAAGCAACTCATCCAAAACTATTCTTCCAAGCCTTTAAAACATGGTGAATACAATCCCTTCTAAGATCTGCCCTTGATTTATCACAGTTCATTCGGAGCACCACGACAGATAAAGTCATCTAACTACTTCAAAGTCAAGGCACTTTGTCTGAGCAAACACTTCCTATTCTTTCTTATGGGTGAGGAATCCAAAAAACCATGTTCAAACTAATATAGAATATTAAGTAAACCAAAAATGACAATATTCAGAGATGGTGAGGGCACTAGGAAACAGGCTCCCAGGGTAAGTGAAGGAAACAGAAGGAGATCTCTACAGATACCCAATAAAAATTACCATAAATTTTAAAGTGATTAATGGTAGTGATGTCCATCATAACATATCAACATACTAAAAATACAGATATAGAAAAACATAGTACAATACTTTACGTGGAATTAAGTTTGTATAGGTAACAGAAAACCTAAAATAATAGTGTTTTAAACAAAATAAAATCTATCTAGTTGGCAATTCAGGCCTGCAATATGATTTGTTTTACAAAGTCTTTAGAGACCCACATTCCTCTAGTTTTGTACTCCTCTGTCATAAAGGAGTGGCATTCATTCTTATAAGATAGAGTTCCAGCAATTATATTCAAATTCCAAATTGTAGAATGAAAAGACTGAGGGAAACAGGCCAAGAATATCTCATATATATCTCTTAAGAAATGCCTAGAAATTGAAAGATGACATGCTTATATCCCATTGACCAGAAGTGTATCATATAACTGTATTTAGGCTGAACATAGTATCTTTATTCTAAGAGATTGTAGGCCAATCCAAAAGTTATATTACAAAAGGGAATAATGGACAAATAGTCATCTCTGCCAAATATATAAATCCTGATATAAGAGAAAATATTTTTTAAGCATCTATGAAACATTTGCTAAAAATGACAACATATTTCTTTAAAATACTGATAGATTTTCCAAAATGGAAATAAAAATTATATTCTCTGAATGATATTCAGTACAATTAAAACATGATATCAAATGATCAAGTATCAGATAATAGAACTTCTAACTTTAAATCAAAATTTTAACTGCAGTAATGGAAACACAATTTCACTGACCAGCTAAAGCAAAGTTTATTGAAAATAGTGTAGCTTTAAATACTTATATTGTTGAATGAATAATAAGAAATACTTTTTGAAATAGTAAAATATAAAACAAGGAGATAGCTGGAGTGGCTACATTAATATCAGGCAAAGCAGATTTAAAACAGATCTTAAATTACTGATTTAAGAAACCTTTTTGCTAATTGATTTGAGAACTTTTCTAATATGAATTTTAGTGCTATAAATGCCCCCCACCCTGCATACACTGCTCAAGCATCTCATAAAATTTTACGTGGTATTTTCATATTTCTTCAGTTAAAAATATTTTCTAATTTCCCTCAAGACTTTCTCATTGGCCCACGGGTTATTTAGAAATATGTTGCTTAATTTCCAAGTGTTTGCAGATTTTCTTTTTATCTTTTAGTAATTGATTCCTAGATTAATTCTATTATTGTCAGAAAACATATTTTGCATGATTTCAAAACTTGACAAAACTTGATTTTGTTAAGGTTCAGTTTAAGGCCCAGAATATGATTTATCTTGGTGAATGTTTCATTTGCTCTTGGAAAGAATATGTATTCTACTATTGGTTGGAGAATCCTACGTGTCAATTAAATCCAGTTGGTTGATGTCATTGTTCCATTCTTCTATATACTTAATGATTTTCTATGTACTAACTCTATTAATTATACTGGGAGAGAAGTATCAATGTCCAACTATAATTATGAATTTGTCTTTTTTCATCTTCTTTTATGGTTTAAACAAAAAACATTTAGGTGTGACTCCAAAAGAATGATGCATTGAACTACTAAATATTGATAAGGCACACTTCCAAAGAATTAAATTTTTTTGCTCTGCAGAAAGATACTGTTAAGAAAATGAAATTACAAATAATTTTTTTTTGAGAGAGATAAGAGAATCTCACTCTGTTGCCCAGGCTGGAGTGCAGTGGCACGATCTTGGCTCACTGCAACCTCTGCTCCCGAGTTCAAGCAATTCACCTGCCTCAGCCTCCTGAGTAGCAGGGACTACAGGCGCCTGCCACCACGCCCAGCTAATTTCTTGTATTTTTAGTAAAGACGGGGTTTCACTGTGTTAGCTGGGATGGTCTTGATCTCCTGACCTCATGATCCGCCCACCTTGGCCTCCCAAAGTGTTGGCATTACAGACACGAGCCACCGTGCCCGGCAATAATAGATTTTTTAAAAAATTATAAATCACTCAAAAGAGATTAAAAAAAAAAACCCCAGTTAAATAATCAGCAAAATACTTGAACAAACACTTCACCAAAGAGAATATATGGAGAATAAGCACAAGAAAGAATACTCAATACAATTAGTCATTACAAAAATGAAAATTAAAACCATCCTGAGATATGACTACAAATCTATCAGAATGTCTAAAATAAAAAATACGGACAAGACTAAGTGCTGAGAGGATATGATGAAGCAACTGGAATTCTCAAAGATTACTAGTGGGAATCAACCTTTAAGAGAAGCTTTCCAGTTTCTTATAGATTATACATTTACCATGTGGCCTCTGAAGTTTAACTCCTAGGTTTTTAACCTTTGGAAATTAAAACTTAAATTCACACAAAACCTCTGTATAAATCTTTATAGCAGCTCTGTTCCTAATTATCTGGAAATTAGACCAAACTGGAAATAAGCCAAATTGCCTTTAATGAGTGAATTGATAAACAAACTGTGAAATATCTATGTAGTGGAATATTACTCAGGAATGAAAAGTAAACTGTTGATAGATGCAACAACTTGAATACATCTCAAAGGCATCGTGTTCAGCAAAAGAAGACAGTGTCCAAAGGTTATAGTCTGTTTGATTCCCCTTAGATGACATTCTTAAAAAGATAAAACTATAGTAATTATTTGATCAGTGCTTGCCAGATGAAGAAACTGATCTTTCTACTGACTGTGGTTGTGTTAACACAAAAATATTTGCATGCTAAAATTCATAAAACTGTACATCAATATAAACTAAATTTTATTCTATATTAATTTAAAAATAAAATAAACAGTTTAACAGAACAAACACAACAGACACACGTTCATATATGCATATAAACTTTCTGGAAAGGTGCACAAAATGTGCTAACTAATTGAGTTTTTTGGAAGGGTTAAAGTTTACATTTGTATTGTATGTACTTTTAAATTATTTTCATATATTAGTACATGTGTATAATTATTTCAATAAAAGTAAAATTTAGGAAACAATATTTAGGTTTGGGTCAAAAGATAAAATAAGATTTATAAAATTGTGCAGAAATCTACACATGATGGGTTCTAGATCACTAATACTGTTTCCCATAGTCTCTTCCTCCAGTTCACACTGAAGTTCTTATCACCCAAAACAGGCAAGATAAAAGAATCAGCCTGCATAAAATGTTCTGAAACTGCATATGATCACCAACAAATGTAAACTGGTTGTCCTTGGCTGGATAAGGTCAAGTTAAGAGCTTTGGAAGCATTTGTGAAACAAAAAAAATCAATAGTTTTGTGTATTAAATGTCTCCACTGCAAGCAAAGTCAGAGAAGAAAAACAATACCACTTTGTATGTAGTGTTCTACAACCCAGGAGATAAATCCTTTCAAATGATCTGAGTTGGAGGTATACATTATCTGAGAACTGGCAATTTAGCACGAGGTGATAAATCATTTCATTTGACCTAAAAAGTGTAGAGAAGATATGATAAAATGGCACCCAGTGCACGCTCTCTTGGCATGCATATTTTACATGGGTGACTGAGGACTTTTTTCACTCCTTTTCTGTATCATAAATCGAATGTACTATTTCAGATATGGGAATCAGAAGTGTTTTATTCACGATTCAGCCACACTGAAAGTCTTAAATGTCAACAAGTTGCTTATTTTCTCTTTCATTTTGTAACAGCAATGCATTTCCAATGTAGTTGTCAAATATCCAAGTAAAATGCCCAGTCACTTCAGGACTTACTTTTTCACATGCAAGTATAGATCTAAACTATTTCAGCAATCAGTATAATCCACAAATTCTAATATACCATCCCTTTACAATATAACTCAAATTTGTGATGTTCTTTATGCCTAACCTTGGTACCTTAATTTGGGTCCTAGACATATTTGCCCTATTCTAGTAAGTGCTTTTTAAGGAATATTTCTAGACGTTATTTTTCAACTCCAGTTTACTATATATATAAATTGCAAAGTTTTCTTTCTAAATCACTGTTCTATTAGCACCAGTCCTTCAAAATTAACGGTTCTCTATTTTTTCAATCAATCATACACACAAAAACATAACACTTCAAAACCTGCCCCAAGCCTGTTCCATATAAATGTATACCCTAAATCTGGCCACACTGGACTCTTTACCATTTCCTGAAGATATATGGTATATTTGCATATGTTGCTCCTATAGTTGTAAAGTTCTCTCCCTTTTAATTTAATCCATATTATTTAGAGCCTTCCATTTCTTAAGGCAAACTTCATATGCCATCTTCTTCTATGAAGCCTGCTCTGATTATTTCATAGATGAAGATGATCTTTCAGGTCTCGGAATACTTACCATTTAAGTTCTGTGGTAACCACTGGTCAAATACCACACAGAGTCAAATTCTTGTCCATTTCTTATTTCCCTTAGCAATTAGAAAGGACACAGTCTCCTTCCTAGAATCTGTAGTACTTAGCCCAGCCCTGGCACACAGAAAATATTCAATAAAAACATGTCAAATTATGGAATATAAGATTTACAATTTGTGGCTATAACATAGGGTTTGTATACGAGAAAACAAAGTGAATTAATTAAATATAAAGACCCACATTAGAGTGTCTGTGCAGAGGACTTAGGCTCTAGCTGTGGCTACAACATAGGGTTTTTAATCCGTGAAATCAGATTTATAGTATATATCATTTCTTTCCTAACACCTAAAATTCTTCCATTTGATAACGTTTGTTTTAGTACCTTTTTCTCACACATAGAAAAGCATTTTAAAGTACAAATATCTCTCGCAGGGATGAAAGATTAACTTTCTTATATATTACATTGATCAAATTCCTGTCTTTTGACAAAAATTCAGGGTCCCCTATTAGGAGACTAGCTTTGACTTGCATGAAAGGGAGGAGGTTTGACTCAAAGTAGAGGGCAGGCTCCGAAGACAAATGTCTCCTGATTTCAACACTCATGAGAACTGTGGTGAGCAACAAAAAATGGTAATAATTATATAAATTGGATGGGGAGAGGTACGGAGGGATGGAATGTTAATCGATGGAGAAAGGTAACAAAAGTAAGCCTTGAATTCTATGAATGGTCCACTGAGTGAGCATCCTGCCAAAAATGGCTGTGGAGCCTTGAAACAAAAAAGGTCTTTCCAAGAGATATTAGGGAAATGGAAGGAAGTTAAAGAAAGCTAATGTTTACCAAGTTCAAATTATATACTTACATCCATGATCTTCTTTGGTCACCATTTTGAACATCAAAAGTAGATAGTGTGCCCGCCTTGTGTAGAGACAGTGATGTGTATGTACTTTTAAAATCACACACACTTAGAAATCGTGTAGCAAGGATTTGAAGATGATTCTGTCTGATATTAATCACATGCTGATTTCAGTACAACATATTGCTCTATCAGAGGTTAGTTTGTCAGGGTATTTTACTTTAGGTTGATGAACTGTTGGTGCATTACAGTTTCCCTCTCCTCATTTTAGCAGACATCAGCAGTTGATTGCAGTACTCTTTGAGCCTAGATTCTATGGTAGCACCTTCCTAACATAGTGGTCTGAGAGGCCTCTAGAAATCAGAGTTCTTTGTCTGAGTTGAAACTTATTAGAAATGCCTAATACCACTGACTTTTATTTGTTAATTCATTTTAGATTTGGGGATACATGTGCAGGTTTGTTACATGGATATATTGTATAATGGTGAAGTTTGGGCTTCCGGTTAATCCATTATCCAAACACTGAACAATGTACCTAAAAGGTAAAAGCTTCAACCCTCACTCCCCTCCTACCCTCCCTCCAATGAAGTCCCCAGGAACTATTATTTCTATCTTTATGTCCATGTGTGTCCATTGTTTAGCTCCCACTTACAATGAGAACACGCAGTATTTGATTGCTGTTTCTGAGTTATTTCACTTAGGATAATGGCCTCCAGTTCCATCCATGTTGCTACAAAGGACATGATTTCCTTCTTTTTTATGGCTTCATAGTTTTCCATGATGTATATATACCAAATATACTTTATCCAGTCAACCAATGATAGACACTTACATTGGTTCCATGACTGCTACTATGAATATTACTGCAATAAACATACAAGTGCAGGGGCCTTTTTGATAAACCAATTTCTGTTCCTTTGGATAGATACCTAGTTGTGGGATGCTGAGTTGAATTGGTAGTTCTAGTTTTAGTTCTTTGAGAAATCTCCACACTGTTTACCACAGTTTAACTAATTTACATTCCCACCAACAGTGCATAAGCTTTTCCTATTCTCCACATCCTCACCATCTGTTACTTTTTGACATTTTAGTAATAGCCATTCCTACTGATGTGAGATATCCCATTGTAGTTTTAATTTGCATTTCTCTCATGATTAGTGATGATTGTTTTTCCATGTTTGTAGGCCTCTTGTATGAACTATTTTGGAAAATGGCTATTCATGTCCTTTGCCCGCTTGTAAATGGGCTTGTTTTTTCTTATTGATTTGAGTTCCTTATAGATTCTGAATATTAGTCGTTTGTCAGATGCTAGTTTGCAAGTATTTTCTCCCATTGCATATGTTGTCTGCTTACTCTGTTGACTGTTTCTTTTGCTGTGCAGAGCTCTTTAGTTTGATTAAAATCAATTTATCCATTTATGTTTATGTTGCATTTGCCTTTGAGATCTTAGTCATAAATTCTTTGCCTAGGCTAATATCCAGAAGAGTTTTTCCTAGGTTTTCTTCTAGAGTTTTCATATTTTAAGGTCTTACATTTAAGTCTAATAAATTGTAAGTTAATTTTTGTATATGGTGAAACGGGGTCCCGTTTTATTTTTATGCATATGAATAGCCGGATTTCCCAGCACCATTTAAAATAGGGTGTCCTTCCCGCATGGTTTATTTTTTTCAACTTTGTTGATGCTTAGTTGGCTGTAGGTATGTGGCTTTATTATTGGGTTCTCTATTTTGTCCATGGGCCTATGTGTCTATTTTTGTACCAGTATCATACTGTTTTGTTATGATAATCTTGTAGTATAGTTTGGAGTCAGGTAACATGTTGTTTTGCTTTGTTCTTTTTGCTTGGGATGCTCTGGCTATTCAGGCTCCAATTTTTGGTTCCATGTGAATTTTAGAATACTTTTTTCTAATTTTGTGAAAAAATTATGTTGGTAATTTGATAGGAATTACATTGAATCTGTAGATAGCTTGGGCAATATGGTCATTTTAACAATATTGATTTTCCCCACCCATAAGCATGAAATGTTTTTCCATTTGTTTGTGTCATCTACAATTTTCTTGATCAGTACTTTGTAGTTCTTCTTATAGAGGCCTTTTACCTCCTTGGTTAAATGTATTCCTAGATATTTTGTTTTTTGTGTCTTTATTGTAAATGGGATTGGGTTCTTGATTTGGTTGTCAGCTTGGGTGTTGTTGGTGCATAGACATACAACTGAATTTTGTATGTTAATTTTGTAGCCTAAAACCTTACAGAAACCATTTATCAAGTCTATGAGACTTTTGGAAGAATCTTTAGGGATTTTTAGGTATAAGATCATGCCATCAATGAACAGAGATAATTTGACTTCTCTCTTCCTGTTTGGATGTCTTTTATTTCTTTCCCTTGACTGACTGTGCTGGCTAGGACTTCTAGCACTACACTGAATAGAAGTGGTAAGAGTATATATCTTTATGTTGTTCCAGTTCTTATGGGGAATGCCTTCAACTTTTCCCTGTTCAGCATGATCTTGGCTGTTGGTTTGTCATATATGGCTCCTATTTTGTGATATGTTCCTTCAATGCCTAGTTTGTTGAGAAATTTTATCATGAAAGAATGCTGGATTTTACCGAATGCTTTTTCTGCATCTATTGAGATAATATGGTTTCTGTTTTTAATTATGCTTCTTTGGTAAATCACACTTACGATTTGCATATGTTGAATGATCCTTGCATCCCTGAAATAAAACCACTTGATCATGATGGATTATCTTTCTGATGTGCTGTTGGATTTGGTTTGCTAGTATTTTGTGGAAGATTTTTGCATCTATATTGGTTAGGAATATTGTCTGGTAGTTTGCTTTTGTTCTTGTGTCCTTGACAGATTTTGATATCAGGATAATACTGGTTTTATAGAACGAGTTAAAGAGGAATCCACCCTTCTTGAATTTCTGAAATAGTTTCAGTAAGATTGCTACCAGCTCTTCTTTGTAAATCTGGTACAATTTGACTGTGAATCTGTCTGGTCTGGGGCTTTTTTGCTGATAGATTTTTTCTTACTTATTCAATTTTATTACTAGTTATTGGTCTGATTAAGATTTCTACTTCTTTCTGGTTCAATCATGAGAGATTCTATGTTTCCAGGAATTTATCCATTTCCTATAGGTTTTCTAGTTTGTGTGTTAGAGATGTTCATGGTAGTCTCTGATGACCTTTTGTACTTCTATGGTAATGGTAATGTCCCCTTTATCATTTCTGATTGTGCTTATTTGAATCTCCTCTCTTATATTCTTGGTTAACCTAGCTAGTAGACTGTCAATTTTGTTTATTCTTATAAAAAATAAAAAAAACCTTTTTTTTAATTGAACCTTTGTATACATTTTTTTTGTTTTAATTCCATTTAGTTCTGCTCTGATCTTTCTTATTTCTTTTCTTTGTCTAGCTTAGATTTGGTTTGTTGTTGTTTCTCTAGTTCCTTGAAATGTGACATTATCTTGTTAATTTGAGATCTTTCTTTTTGATGTAGGCATTTATAATTGTAAACTTTCCTATTAACCCTGCTTTTGCTAGTTCCCTGAGGCTTGGCATGTTGTGTCTATTTCTATTTCTTTCCATTTTTATTTTTATTTCTGTCTTGTCATTTGCTCAAAAGTCATTCATGAGTAAGTTGTTTAGTTTCTGTGTACTTGGGTGGTTTTGAGAGTTCCTTTTGGTATTGATTTCAAATTTTCAAAACCACTGACCTCTGAACTCATTATAAGAATTCATAATAATAATCACTACCAATTTACGTAGCACATTTGAAGTGCTGAGCATAATACAAAACTTTTAAAATATATACCTAATAAAATTGAGTGTGTTTGTTTGTAATATTTGCTACTCCTTGATTTCCAGATGAGCACACTTTCTTTTTTTTTAATTCTTTTTATTTTTTTGAGACGGAGTCTCCTTCTGTCACCCAGGCTGGAATGCAGTGGTGCAATCTCGGCTCACTGTAACCTCTGCCTCCTGCATTCAAGCAATTCTCCTGCCTCAACCTCCTGAGTAGCTGGGATTACAGGCACACGCCACCAGGCCCAGCTAATCTTCACATTTTTAGTAAAGACAGGGTTTCGCCATGTTGGCCAGGCTGATCTTGAACTCCTGACCTCAGGCGATCCACTCACTCAACCTCCCAAAGTGCTGGGATTACAGGTGTGAGCCACCATGTAGCAGGGTTCCTTTGACAGATCATTCTGATTACAAAAGTGTTCCTGTCTCCTCAATTTGTTTCCCTGTGTATTTTTCCAAATCTACACATTTGTTTGAAGAAGAGGTGCTTTCCAAATGGAGAAGAATTATTTGGCCAAAGCTACCCATCATACACCTGAAACTCCAATAAAGCTTCTTCAAGTTTATTTTTAAGAAATCAAACTAGAGGTCCCATAACAGTCTGTGTAGTACCTGGACCAGCTAAGGTTCCATCCCAGAATAGACCATTATTTGGCAATGACAGAATATATGGCAACTAAAAACTGGGCCCATTAGTTGACCAATCATTTTCCTCTTTATCTTTGTTTTCCTAGGAGTATTGATCACATTTATCAATTCATGTTCCTTAAAATATTTCAATGGATTCCTATTTCTCTTAGAACATCCAAAAAACAAAATGTTTTCCTGATCTAGCATCCCTCCCACTTCTTCCATATGTCTTTCACCTTTTTGTCACCATTCTTCCCGTTGCTCGCACTGGCTTCACTTTATCATTTAATCTCTGCTGCCATCCCTTTTGCTGTGAGCCTTCACTTCTCTCTGTCACCTAGGCCAGAGTGCAGTGGTGTGATTTTAGTTCATGGCAACCTCCGCATCCCAGGTTCAAGCAATTCTCCTGCCTCAGCCTCCCGAGTCACTAGGATTACAGGCATGCGCCACTGCACCTGGCTAATTTTTGTATTTTTTTAGTAGAGACAGGCTCTTGCCATGTTGGCCAGGCTGGTCTTGAACTCCTGACCTCAGGTGATCCACCTGCCTCGCCCTCCCAAAGTGCTGGGATTACAGGTGTGAGCCACGGTGCCTGAACGAGTCTTCACTTCTTATTCTTTCTGCCTGGAATGTTGTTTCCTTATTGCTGCTCAGGTATGGTTTATTCTTCTCCGTTTAGGTCTCAACTCAAATGACAACACCCCTGCCGACTGGTGGTTCTACCTCATTAACGTGTACATCAAATTCAGAGAGGGTTTCACAATTTCTATTTTTAATTGGTTTGTTTACCAGTTTAGAGAATTTTTCTCGAAATACTAACCTATTGTAATTCTTTTACAATGAGAATTTCTTTATTTCTTCCTTTCCCTATTTCATTAAATATTTATTGAGTACCTTTGAACATACAGGAGTGAACACAAAGTCCTTGCTCTCATAAGTTTATTTTTTATCAGAGGAAAATAAAGAAATAGAAAAACCAGCTATAATCAGTTCTCATAATTTGTGGTAGTTATGTTCTATAAAGGCATCCCAAACACTGAATTAGTGAATACTAGATCATCACTCCTAAGGGAAATATACATTAGTTTCCTGTAGGCCTCTGGTCACAAAATTTTCATTAAGAAATCAATAAATAACTTTGTTTTAAAGTGTGTTTCTGTTTAAAGGCATGTTATTTAATATGTATTGTTGATTTATTAACATTGAACTCATGGCCAGTAGCACTTTAACTCATGCTTGATGAAGCTTGTCTAACACACATAGTTTCTCTGGAAGGCATACCACAGCCTTCTTGCACTTAGAAACACTAGACAGTACTTTAGCACCATGTTTGTGGAGGCCCTTTTTAACAGCAAAATCAAGAAGAAAAAGCACAAAGATGGTAAAAATGGGGCACTAAATAGACTGAAAAGGACATTTGTTTGCAGTATGGGAGCTGAAAAAAGAAAGCAGAATGTCTCCTTGTTAGACCTCAGCTGAAAATGTACACTTTAGCCTACTCAAATTTTTCACCACTGCCCTTGTCTGTGAATAATGATGAAAGTGCCATGATTATTGATTTTGGGGTTACAAATAAATTTTAGCAAGTAAGAAAATTCACAAATATTGAATCCTCAAATAATGAGAATCAACTGTAATGACAGATAACTAGAAGTATAAGACACACTATGAAGAAAAACTTAAAGACAGAATAAGGAGGGTGGATGTATTATTCTACATGGCTTGGTCAGGGAAGGTCACTCTGATAAAGTAAAATTTAAATAGAGTGTCAAATACAATGAAAGAGTCTTGCAGGTATATGAAGAAAAGAACATACCAAGCAAAGCAAAGACCACATGCAAAATCTGGGGGAGAAAATGTGCCTGAAATGAAAGGAGCTTGACTGGAAAGCAGGAAATAATACAGAGTTGGGGACTAGGGGACTGATATGTACAGACCATTCTGAGTCTTGAAGTTCATTCTTATGGTGTAGTTTTTAAATCTAGAATGGGATAGAAAATCACTGGAAGGTTTTGAGTAGAAGAGTATCAAGAGCTAACATTTTTTAAAAGGTCCTTCTGGCCGCTCTATGGAAAATAGAATGTATGGGTCAGTATTGGAAGCTAAGAGATCAGCTGGAAGTGATCACAATATTCCAGGTAAGAAAACATGGTAGCTTAGATAGGGTAACAGTGGAGATAATATTTAGGAGTCATGGAATTTGGGTTATGTTTCATGGTTGCCATTAAGAAAATTTGGTATAGATTGTATATTAATATATCAAAGTGCAAGAGGCAGATGGCAGAGGAGGTATAGGGATAAAAAGAGAGATTATAGATGACTGTAAGATTTTCTGCCAGATTGACTGGAAGAATGAAGTTAGCATTTTGGGAAGAAGGATAGAGAAAGAATAGATTCTCAGAGACGTGGGTGGTGAGAGGAGAATGAGTTCCGTTTGGGACAGTTAACTGGAGGTACAAAATAATCATCTCAGTGAAAATGTCAATTAGGGAATTAGATATATGATTATGAAATTCAAGGGATAAGTCGTAACTAAAGTTAACTGGGGAGCCATTTTTAGGGTTTTGATTTTTATCTAGAATGAGATCAAGAAAATCATTGATATTAAGCTATGAGACAGATGAGCTCAACTAGGGAGTAACTAGAAGTAATGCTGTGAAGAGATCTGAGGACAATAGAATGCACGTTTCAAGAGAGCAGGAATTAGGTGGGGCATGGTGGCTCATGCCTGTAATCCCAGCACTTTGGGAGGCAGTGGCTCAGGCCTGTAATCCCAGCACTTTGGGAGGACGAAGTGGGTGAATCACTTAAGCTCAGGAGTTTGAGACCAGCCTGGCCAACAGGGTGAAACCCCATCTGTACTAAAAATACAAAAATTAGCTAGGCGTGGTGGCACACGCCCGCAATCCCAGCTACTCAGGAGGCTGAGGTAGAAGAATTGCTTGAACCTGGGAGGTGGAGGTTGCAGTGAGCCAAGATCATGCCACTGATCTCCAGCCTGGTTGACAGAACAAGACACATCTAAAAAAGAAAGAAAGAAAGAAAAAAAAAGCAGGAGAGCAAGAATAATATCATTTTTAATGTCTGTTCAATGATATCCATAGTAAATAACATTGAATTATTTTGAAGAGAACATTAAAATTTGTATATGGATGAAAATGTGTACTGGGGATTTGTTTTCCTTCTTTTACAATTAACTTTTAAATATATATTTCATGTGTCTATGGAGCCAGAAAGAATAATTTTTTAATAGCTAAGTACTTTGAATTAGATTTGAGTTTTCCTTTATTTCATTTTATTCAAACAGAATTCTTACCTTATTGGAACTTGCTTGTGATTTTTCAGAGAGATTGTTTCTGCAAATCTGAGCTGATGATTAGGGTAAAGAAGAATTGCTCCCAAAATGTCAATCAAACAGAGGAAGTTTATTCTCCAGTTTGACTTTCCACACCCACTTTGAGACTCACAACTTTCTAAAATAACAATGATAATTACTGTTGTTGTTACCAATGTTGTGAGCTGGTACAGAACAATTTTTAAATGTTAATTCCTGTGTTGGGTCGTCAGCATTTCATCTTTCTCTTTCAAAGCTTGCCGTAACACCTAATTGAGCCGCCAACTCAGGAAAATGAGCCCAACTGACTGACTATGCTATAGTCTCAGAGACATTCAAAGGAGAAATGAAAGAGACAAGGCCACACATGGCCCCGTTGTAAGCTTTCCCCTATTGCATTGTGCACATCAGATAACCAAATTTGCAAAAATAAAAATAGGTGATGTAGGCCAGGTGCAGTGACTCACGCCTGTAATCCCAGGACTTTGGGAGGCTGAGGCAGGCAGGTCACCTGAAGTCAGGAGTTCGAGATCAAACTTACCAACATGGAGAAACCCCATCTCTACTAAAAATGCAAAATTACCCAGGCATTGTGGTGCATGCCTGTAATCCCAGCTCCTCGGGAGGCTGAGGCAGGAAAATCACTTGAACCCAGAAGGCAGAGGTTGCAGTGAGCCACAATTGCCCCATTGCACTCCAGCCTGGATGATTAGAGCAAAACTCCATCCCCCCAAAAATAAATAAATAAAATAATAAAAATAGGTGTTGTCTTGAAGATTTTGAAACCAAATTTAAATTATAGATCTCCCTCATCTCTACATTTGTTTGAGCATTTGGGGACTTTATAGCATAATACATACTTTCATTTAATAACTGTATTTCCAAATCAGATCTCCTAACACCATTGAATTATTTCTCTAGGCCCCCTCACTTTGAAGAAAGGTCCCTGTTCAGTACTGGAGACACATGCCAAAGGTTTACTAGTTTCTATATAGCTGCAGAAATACAGACTCCTTTTGTTTTAATCAAATGTGCTCATTACTGTATTATGTGAACTTTGTCTACTTATAAGCTCTTAGTGGACAACAATATTTTGCTCTTCTACCTCTAAAGCTCATGAAAGAACTTCTGAAATGTCAAATAAATAGCTTCAAATCATCTATATCATAATGTCACTTTGACAGTTTTGAGTTCTTGGGGGAAAAGCGAGTAGCCTAGTTACTATTGTCCAGTAATCCTTGGTTAATAGACCAGCTCTGAAGGTATCATGGGAGATCAGCTAACAACTTGAGAAAGATAGGAGATGATGTTTACATGCTATTTCAATGAGTATTTAAATCGCACCTTGGAGTCACTTCCAAGATGGCCGAATAGGAACAGCTCCAGTCTACAGCTCCCAGCGAGATCAACACAGAAGATGGGTGATTTCTGCATTTCCAACTGAGGTACCTGGTTCATCTCACTGGGACTGGTTGGACAGTGGGTGCAGTCCATGGAGGGCAAGTCGAAGCAGGGCGGGGAATCACCTCACCCAGGAAGTACAAGGGGTCAGGGGATTTCCCTCTCCTAGCCAAGGGAAGCTGTAAGTGACTATACCTGGAGGAACAGTACACCTCTGCCCAAATACTGCACTTTTCCCATGGTTTCAGCAATCAGGAGACCAGGAGATTCCCTCCCATGCCTGGCTCAGTGGGTCCCACGCACATGGATCCTTGCTCACTGCTAGCACAGCCATCTGAGATAAACCTGGGACACTGGAGCTTGGCAGGGGGAGGGGCATCTGACATTGCTGAGGCTTGAGTAGGCAGTTCTGTGCTCACAGTGTAAACCAAGCAGCAGGGAAGCTTGCAATGGGTGGAGCCCACCACAGCTCAGCAAGGCTACTGCTTCTCTAGATTCTACCTGTGGGGGCAGAGCATATCTGAACAAAAGGCAGCATACAGCTTCTGCAGACTTAAACATCCCTGCCTGACAGCGCTGAAGAGGGCAGTGGTTCTCCCAGCATGGCATTCGAGCTCCGATAACGGACAGACTGCCTCCTCAAGTGGGTTCCTGACCCCCATGTAACCTGACTAGGAGACACCTCCCAGTAGGGGCTGACAGACACCTCATACAGGTGTGTGTTCCTCTGGGACGAAGCTTCCATAGGAAGGATCAGGCAGCAATATTTGCTGCTCTGAAGCCTCCGCTGGTGATACCCAGGCAAACAGGGTCTGGAGTGGACCTACAGCAAACTCCAACAGACCTGCAGCTGAGGATACTGTCTGTTAGAAGGAAAACTAACAAACAGAAAGGAATAGCATCAACATAAACAAAAAGGACATCCACACCACAACCCCATCCATAGGTCACCAATATCAAAGACCAAAGGTAGATAAAACCACAAAGATAGGGAGACACCACAGCAGAAAGGCTGACAATTCTAATACCAGAGCACCTCTTCTCTTCCAAAGGAACATAACTCCTTGCCAGCAAGGGAACAAAACTGGACAGAGAATGAGTTTGACAAGTTGACAGAAGTAGGCTTCAGAAGGTCGGTAATAACAAACATCTCTGAGCTAAAAAAGCATGTTGTAACCCATTGCAAGGAAGCTAAAAACCTTGAAAAAAAGGTTAGATAAATGGCTAACTGGTATAACTAGTGCAGAGGAGAGCTTACATGATCTGATGGAGCTGAAAACCACAGTGCGAGAACTTTGTGAAGCATACACAAGCTTCAATAGCCAATTTAATTAAACGGAAGAAAGGATATCAATGATTGAAGATCAAATTAATGAAATAAAGTGAGAAGACAAGATTAGAGAAAAAAGAGTGAAAAGAAACGAACAAAGCTTCCAAGAAATATGGGACTATGTGAAAAGACCAAATCTATGTTTGATTGTTGTACCTGAAAGTAATGAAGAGAATGGAACCAAGTTAGAAAACACTCCTCAGGATATTATCCAGGAGAACTCCTGAATTCCCCCAAC
The DNA here is from genome assembly GCF_037993035.2 of Macaca fascicularis. Lineage (NCBI taxonomy): Eukaryota > Metazoa > Chordata > Mammalia > Primates > Cercopithecidae > Macaca > Macaca fascicularis. Next base: position 115,540,475 of record NC_088383.1, read on the forward strand.
CTAGCAAGGCAGGCCAACATTCAAATTCAGAAAATACAGAGAACACCACAAAGATACTCCTCGAGAAGAGCAACCCCAAAGCACATAATTGTCAGATTCACAAAGGTTGAAATAAAGGAAAAAATGTTAAGGGAAGCCAGAGAGAAAGGTCGAGTTACCCACAAAGGGAAGCCCATCAGACTAACAGTGGATCTCTTTGCAGAAACCCTAACAGCTAGAAGAGAGTGGGGGCCAATAGTCAACATTCTTAAAGAAAAGAATTTTCAACCCAGAATTTCATATCCAGCCAAACTAAGCTTCATAAGTGAAAGAAAAATCAAATCCTTTACAGACAAGCAAATGCTAAGAGATTTTATCACCACCAGGCCTGCCTTACAAGAGCTCCTGAAGGACGCACTAGACATGGAAAGGAACACCCGGTACCAGCCACTGCAAAAACATGCCAAATTGTAAAGACCACTGATGCTATGAAGAAACTGAATCAATTAACAGGCAAAATAACCAGCTAGCATCATAATGACAGGATCAAATTCACACATAACAATATTAACCTTAAATGTAAATGGGCTAAATGCCCCAATTAAAAGACACATACTGGCAAATTGGATAAAGAGTCAAGGCCAATCAGTGTGCTGTATTTAGGAGACTCATCTCGAGTACAAAACAACACATAGGCTCAAAATAAAGGGAGGGAGGAAGATCTACCAAGCAAATGGAAAGCAAAAAAATCAGGGGTTGCAATCCTGGTTGCTGATAAAACAGACTTTAAACCAACAATTATCGAAAGAGACAAAGAAGGCCATTACATAACGGTAAATGGATCAATTCAACAAGAAGAGTTAGTTATCCTAAATATATATGCACCCAATACAGGAGCACACACATTCTTAAAGCAAGTTCTTAGAGACCTACAAAGAGGCTTAGACTCCCACACAATAATAATGGGAGACTTTAACACCACAATGTCAATATTAGACAGATCAAAAAGACAGAAAATTAACAAGGATATCCAGGACTTGAACTCAGCTCTGGACCGAGCAGATCTAATAGACATCTACAAAATTCCCCACCTCAAATCAATAGAATATACATTCTTCTCAGCAGCACATCATACTTTTTCTAAAATTGACCGCAAAAGTGGAAGTAAAACACTCCTCAGCTAATAAACAGAAATCACAACAAACTGTCTCTCAGACCACAGTGCAATCAAATTAGAACTCAGGATTAAGAAACTCACTCAAAAACCGCACAACTACGTGGAAACTGAACAAACTGCTCCTGAATGACTTTTGGGTAAGTAACAAAATGAAGACAGAAATAAAGATGTTCTTTGAAACCAGTGAGAACAAAGACATCTCTGGGACACATTTAAAGCAGTGTGTAGAGGGAAATTTATAGCACTAAATGCCCACAGAAGAAAGCAGGAAAGATCTAAAATCGACACCCTAACATCACAATTAAAAGAACTAGAGAAGCAAGAGCAAACAAATTCAAAAGCTAGGAGAGGACAAGAAATAACTAAGATCAGAGCAGAACTAAAGGAGATAGAGACACAAAAGACCCTTCAAAAAATTGATGAATCCAGGAGCTAGTTTTATGAAAATATCAACAAATTAGATAGACTGCTAGCAAGACTAACAAAGAAAAAAAAGAGAGAATAATCAAGTGATAAAGGGGATATCACCACCGACCCCACAGAAATACAAACTACCATCAGAGAATACTATAAACACCTCTATGCAAATAAACTAGAAAAAAAAAAAAACGGATAAATTCCTGGACACATACACCCTCCCAAGACTAAACCAGGAAGAAATTGAATCTCTGAGTACACCAATAACAGGTTCTGAAATTGAGGCAATAATTAGTAGCCTGCCAACCAAAAAAAGTCCAGGACTAGACGGATTTACAGCCGATTTCTACCAGACATACAAAGAGGAACTGGTACCATTCCTTCTGAAACTATTCCAATCAAGAGAAAAAGAGAAATCCTCCCTAACGCCTTTTATGAGGCCAGCATCATCCTGATAGCAAAGCCTGGCAGAGACACAACAAAAAAAGAGAACTTTAGGCCAATATCCCTGATGAACATCAATGTGAAAATCCTCAATATAATACTGGCAAACTGAATCCAGCAGTCTATTAAAAAGCTTATCCACCATGATCAAGTCAGGTTCATCCCTGTGATGTAAGGCTGGTTCAACATACACAAATCAATAAATGTAATCCATCACATAAACAGAACCAAGGACAAAAACCACATGATTATCTCAACAGATGCAATAAAGGCCTTTGACAAAATTTGACAGCCTTTCATGCTAAAAACTCTCAATAAACTAGTATTGATGGAATGTATCTCAAAATAATAAGAGCTATTTATGACAAACCCACAGCCAATATCATGCTGAATGGGAAAAAACTGGAACCATTCATTTTGAAAACCAGCACAAGACAAGGATGCCCTCTCTCACCACTCCTGTTCAGTACTGAAAGTTCTGGCAAAGACAATCAGGCAAGAGAAAGAAATAAAAGGTATTCAATTAGGAAAAGAAGAAGCCAAATTGTCTCTGTTTGCAGAGGACATGACTGTATATTTAGAAAACCCCATTGTCTCAGCCCAAAATCTTCTTAAGCTGATAAGCAAATTCAGCAAAATCTCAGAATACAAAATCAATGTGCAAAAATCACAAGCATTCCTATACACCAAGAACAGACAAACAAAGAGCCAAATCATGAATGAACTCCCATTCACAATTACTACAAAGAGAATAAAATACCTAGGAATTCAACTTACAAGGGATGTGAAGGACCTCTTCAAGCAGAACTACAAACCACTGCTCAACGAAATAAAAGAGGACACAAACAAACGGAATAACATTCCATACACATGGATAGGAACAATCAGTATCGTGAAAATGGTCATACTGCCCAAGTTATAAATATAAAACTAATTTATAGTTTCAATGCTATCCCCATCAAGCTACCAATGACTTTCTTCACAGATTGGAAAAAAAACTACCTTAAATTTCATATGGAACCAAAACAGAGCCCACATAGCTAAGACAATCCTAAGCAAAAAAGAACAAAACTGGAGGCATCACGCTACTTGACTTCAAACTATACTACAAGGCTACAGTAACCAAAACATCACGGTACTGGTACCAAAACAGATACATAGACCAATGGAACAGAATTGAGGCCTCAGAAATAATACCATACATCTACAACCATCTGATCTTTGACAAACCTGACAAAAACAAGAAATGGGGAAAGGATTCCCTATTTGATAAATGGTGCTGGAAAAACTGGCTAGCCATATGTAGAAAGCTGAAACTGGATCCTTTCCTTACACCTTATACAAAAATTAACTCAAGATGGATTAAAGACTTAAATGCAAAACCTAAAACCATAAAAACCCTAGAAGAAAACCTAGGCAATACCATTCAGGACATAGGCATGGGCAAAGACTTCATGACTAAAACACCAAAAACAATGGCAACAAAAGCCAAAATTGACAAATGGGATCTAATTCAACTAAAGAGCTTCTGCACAGCAAAGAAACTATCATCAGAGTGAACAGGCAACCTATAGAATGGGAGAAAACTTTTGCAATCTATCCATCTGACAAAGGGCTAATATCCAGAATCTACAAAGAAGTTAAACAAATTTACAAGAAAAAAACAAACAACCCCATCAAAAAGTGGGCGAAGGATATGAACAGACAGTTCTCAAAAGAAGACATTTATGCAGCCAACAGACACATGAAGAAATGCTGATCATCACTGGTCATAGGAGAAATGCAAATCAAAACCACAATAAGATACCATCTCACACCAGTTAGAATGGTGATCATTAAAAAGTCAGGAAACAACAGATGCTGGAGAAGGTGTAGAGAAATAGGAATGCTTTTACACTGTTGGTGGGAGTGTAAATTAGTTCAACCATTTTGGAACACAGTGTGGTGATTCCTTAAGGATCTAGAACTAGAAATACCATCTGACCCAGCAATCCCATTACTGGGTATATAGCCAAAGGATTATAAATCATGTTACTATAAAGACACATGTACTCATATGGTTATTGTGGCACTATTCACAATAGCAAAGACTTGGAACCAACCCAAATATCCATCAATAATAGATTGGATAAAGAAAATGTGGCACATATACCATGGAATACTATATAGCCATAAAAAAGGATGAGTTCATGTCATTTGCAGGGACATGGATGAAGCTGGAAACCATCATTCCCAGCAAAATATCACAAGGACAGAAAACCAAACACCTCATGTTCTCACTCATAAGTGGGAGCTGAACAATGACAACACATGGAGACAGGGAGGGGAATATCACACACTGGGGCCGGTTGGAGGGTTGGGGACTGGGGGAGGGATAGTGTTAGGAGAAATACCTAATGTAAAATGATGAGTTGATGGGTGCAGCAAACCAACATGGCACATGCATCCCTATGTAACAACCCTGCACATTGCGCACATGTATCCTAGAACTTAAAGTATAATAAAAATAAATACATAAATAAAAATAAAATAGCACCTTGGCTATTTTTTGACATTAGTCATTTTTTCCCATGTCAAATATAAGATCTGGAATGATATATCACTTTTCCTAGACATAAGTATCCTGAGACAAGAATGTTTTGAGTGACTCGCAATTACTGAATTTCATTATCTAGTTTTCAACAAATATCTATTGAGTATCATGGATAAGCCTGGGATGTTATGTGTGCAAGTGCTTTGTCATAGGTATTATTATTTTATGGAGAAGGTATCTCTAACCTGTGGTGCTATCTTTATGAAGGATTCAACAAAAGTCGCTTTCTGCGTAAATACAGGGTTGGCTTATTTGAGATATTAGTATGTCCTTTAAAATCAGCTAAGCATAAGAACGCTCCTTTGAGTAGGAAACCCAAAGGGAGCTGAAGAAGGTCAAGTAGTCAGTAGAGTTAAGATTAGATGTTTATGCTCAAATTAGTTAGAAGTAAAATGAACAACTGACAAACTTTTATGTGGCAGGAAATAAAGTGGACCAGTCTCACAGGGAAATTCTTTGCCAGGAGGGAAAATAATCCAAGAATGGCCCTATAAAGATGTCCTAAGTTCAAAGGCTACATTGCATTTACAGTAGAAGCAGGACCTTCATACTGTATAAGCTTAACTAATTGTATGACTTCCTCATTTTATATCTTTCCCATTGTTACTTAGCATTAAAAATATTTCGTTTTGAAAACAGCAGCCTCTTGTGAATGTGGTAGTAGTAGGACAGAAAAGAGCAGGGCATGATGATGGAAATAAAAATCAAAGAGCAAAAAACCCCATACCTACCTGGGTGGCATGTTACAAATTCATATTCCTAGGCCTCTCTGTAGACATACTAAATCAGAATTCATGGAGACAACCCAGAAATTATTATTTTTAAAAAGCATGCTGAGAGATTCTTGAAGTCACTAAATGTTGATCCTTCTGCCTAAGGGGACAATGATGACATCTTCATCATCTTCCCTTTCCATTCAGAGTGTCATTACACTAGACATATAACTCTGCCAAGTACTCTAGATTCAGTGTTTTCATTACAAAAATATATTTGTTTCCTCCTGTGAGTTTTTCAATGAACTTTAATTTCACCACATTCTTTTAATTAGTAAGGAGAGGTCATTCAAAACATCAGAAAAATAAATTTGTACAACTCTTTATTTAGCCCACATATACTTACCTTTTGACATTCAGTTCAGTTATCAACTTTTCCTGGAATCTTTCCCTTATATCGCAGCCCAGTCCAGTCTAAATTAGGTGTTCTTCCTCTATATATTAGAATACCTTATATTTAACACTGAGACACTGTGGTGGAATTATCTATTTACATGTCTGTTTCCTAAGCCAAACCTTGTTCAAATCAGATTTTGCATTAATTGTCATTCATGTTTTTCCAGCATCTTAACCAGGACTTGGAATATGATAAGTGCTCAATATATTTTGGTTGAAAACAAACATGTATGCATGAATAAATGCATGAAAATATGGTTCTGAAAGGAGCATTGAACCAAGCAAACCTGAAACTACAATTTTAGGAACTAATGTTTCGTAGTTTAGTTGACACTTAAGGACATAGACAGACTTATCTGGGAAACAGTTCAGATTACCTAGTTGTAGAACTTTGAGAAAATGAAACCTAATACTTATCTTGCCACCACATCTATTTCCCAGAGCAGTTGAAGGGAATAGCTAAACCTATTATTTTTTGCGTTGGTTGTAAGGTGACTAATGTCTTCAGCATTTTACCAACCTCAGCAACTAACAGATGTGTTTTCACTAAATAGGTTTACTATTTGCCATGCAATGTACAGACTGAAAATACAATTAACCAACCTGAAAACTATAGAGAAATGAAAGAACCCAAGAATTGGGGGAAGAAACAGAATTATTAGTCTTTCAAAGGCTATTTGTGCTCTTGGAGCATGATGTCTTGCCAAGTAAGATGGAAAGAAATTTTCCTATCAAGGTGAAAAATATATATATATATATGTGTATAATATATATGTATATAATATATACATATATATAATATATACACACATATATACATATATCTCACCTGATATATGATATATATACACACACATATATATATTATGTATATAGCAGTACATTTAACTATACATAACACATATATTTAAGAAAAACAAAATATTTTCCCCAGTGCTGAGTTTATTATGTTTGTTTTTACATGTGTTAGATTGTGCTGCAAGAGAACAAGTTTGCAATGAAAGGACAACTTTTTCAGCTCATTTCCAATGGGTGGCCTCAGAGTCACCAGCTTAGCCACTAAAAAGCTCTAGTCTAGTTGTTTTTCCACAAATCACCAATTCAAAGAAGTCTCTCATTGGTCTAAGTACAACAGAAGAAAATAAATCAGATTTCCCAGCACCAATATGCTGAAATAAGTGAGATATAGATCGGCTCACAGTGGTTCCTTGAATAAATTCGTAAATAAAGACTGTTTGTGAAGGATCAAAATGAGAACAACTTATGTTAGCCACCTAGGTAAGGATTGACCTTGAAAGAGTCTAGTTTTTCTGTTTCTATTTTGTGTGTATGTGTGTATATGTGTTGGGGGGAGGGTGTACACACAATTTAAACACTTTCAATCTACACATAGTGTCTCTAGTGTTTCTAGAAAATTGCTTAACAGAAACAATCCAAGGCTTAAGGGAATCTCCCTTTTTCTGCAACTCTAGGTTGAAGAACCAAAATTAACTTATACACTATTAGCTTTAAAACATGTATCCTTCTTCCGAGATTTCCTCCTTAAATTGAAAACTTTTACCCTAGCATGAAATGGGATTGCAGCTCCCCATTGGAGCCAACCTGTAGACCTTGGGGTCGGGAAACCTCCTGTTAGTGAAGAGTCTCAGGAGGCCTTCTCTAAACTTTTCTAAACTGATAATGTGAAAATGGGTGCTCTGATATGAATCCATGCCATTAAAAGACCAGGAAGCCATGGAAGTAAGCTAACTTCGCCATACCTGTAAACCACACCATGCAAAGTGTGGTTAATCATACCCCCAAGCAACTCTGACAGCATCATTGATGAGCCCAATGCCTCCTTCTTCCATAAACATCCCTTTCTTTAACATTCAATAGTTAAAGATGACTTTATTAATAATAGTAATAATAATTGTAGGGCTTTTCAACTGTCAGGCATAAGGCTAACTTTTATGTATTATTTCATTTAATCTTCTCAAACTATATAACAGAAGCTAGTTTTACTCTCCTGGGTTTTTTTTTTTTTTCATTTTTTACTTTATTTTTAATTGAAAAAATGATACATGCAAATGATAAAATTTCAAATACAACAAAGAGGAATACAATAAAATATGATGTTTCTTACTCTGTGTTTTCCCACATGACTTCCACAGAGGAACCATTATAACCAATTTCTTGGTCATTCTTTCAGAAATAATCTACATATATAAATCTGCAAGAAAATACATCATTTTTCAAGGCAATGTGTAGATATTATATTATGCACTATCTTATACAACTCTTGTTTTATACTTAACTGTTCATATTGGACTTATTGGACATTTTGCCTTATCGACACATGAAGCCTTACCAGATTCACTTTAATGGTATCATAGAATAGATATACCATGATTTATTTAATCGTCTCCTCTTGATGAATACCCAGCACAGTAATAATTCATGAATAGAAACAACCTAAGTTTTCTGTGTATTAGCTGGTTTAATCTTCATAATTAGCTCAATGAGATAAGTGTTTTTATTAACTTCATTTTATAGATTGGGGAGCAGAGACTTAAAAGAGGTTGGCCACGTACTGACAGAGCTACGGTTTAGAACCTGTGTACTTAGCAATAATGCTGACCATCCTTTGATTTGCTTATTTGTTTATTTTGCTTATTTTCTCTCTGTCTCTCCTCTTCTTTATTCTTTTTATCACTTCTACCCATGGCCTCCCAACCGCATACAAATACTTCCAGATATTTTCTCTTCGTTCTCCCTTGCTTATTGGTCAAGGACACTGGCAGAGCCCAGTTACATTAAGCTCAGAGTGAATGGACTCACAAATCTCAAAGCAAAAGCTCCTCCTTGAAATGAAATTGTGGTGGTAAAGTTTCCATCACACCTTCCTGAGAAATTATGCTGACGTACTGTGTTTGCAATGGAAGGAACTGCCTGAATCTACATGGCTGATTTCCACACACACTCCTCTTTCTCCTCCTCTTCTTTTCTCTCCTTCTCCTATTTTCTTCCCTCTTGTTTTTCTTTTATATTTGTCTTCTTGTAACTGTCTTTGGTTCTGGTCAATACTACGTAACAAATAGATATCTTTGATTCATGTAAAAATAAGATACGCAACCACGTAAGCATCTTATCAGTATATGTTCAACTTCTCCTTCATTCCTAATCAAACCATTAAGTTGTTTGTATTGTGTTTTGTTGTTTTGTTTCATTTGTTGGTTAGTTTGTTTTTTCTGAAGATGTCAGGCCCAGTCTGTTCATATCCAAAGCCTTTGCTTTTTACTCTGCCCTGTCATGTCACCATCCTAGCACTACCTGCGACTGGCTGATAACTGGTTTCAATGCTTCCAGAATGGCCCTGCTCTATACACACAGCTGTAAAAAATCTGTGCATCCCATTCTGCATTACACCTCTGATTTTCTGTCTGTGACCTATAGAACAATGCGCTCTCATCAAAGGAGCCAGACTGGACAAGAAGAGTCTGAGTAGAAATCTGGAAATGTGATTAAAGCTTAGTATTAACAGCAATAAGAAGGACAGATAGGCCAGGGGCGGTGGCTCAGGCCTGTAATCCCAGCACTTTGGGAAGCTGAGGTAAGCGGATCACGCGAGGTTGGGAGTCTGAGACCAGCCTAACCAACATGGAGAAATCCCATCTCTACAAAAAATACAAAATTAGCCGGGTGTGGTGGTGCATGACTGTAATCCCAGCTACTCGGGAGGCTGAGGCAGGAGAATCACTTGAACCCAGGAGGCGGAGGTTGCTGTGAACCAAGATCATGCCACTCTACTCCAGCCTGGGCAATGAGAGCAAGACTTCATCTAAGAAAGAAAGAAAGAAAGAGAGAAAGAGAGAAAGAGAGAAAGAAAGAAAGAAAGAAAGAAAGAAAGAAAGAAAGAAAGAAAGAAAGAAAGAAAGAAAGAAAGAAAGAAAGAAAGAGAGAAAGAGAGAAAGAGAGAAAGAGAGAAAGAGAGAAAGAGAGAAAGAGAGAAAGAGAGAAAGAGAGAAAGAGAGAAAGAGAGAGAGAGAGAGAAAGAGAGAGAGAAAGAAAGAAAGAAAGAAAGAAAGAAAGAAAGAGAGAAAGAAAGAGAGAAAGAGAGAAAGAGAGAGAGAGAGAAAGAGGAGAAAGAGAGAGAGAGAGAGAGGGAGGGAGGGAGGGAGGGAGGGAAGGAAGGAAGGAAGGAAGGAAGGAAGGAAGGAAGGAAGGAAGGAAGGAAGGAAGGAAGGAAGGAAGGAAGGAAGGAAGGAAGGACAGAAAGAAAGAAAGAAAGAAAGAAAGAAAGAAAGAAAGAAAGAAAGAAAGAAAGAAAGAAAGAGAAAGAAAGAAAGAAAGAAAGAAAGAAAGAAAGAAAGAAAGAAAGAAAGAAAGAAAGAAAGAAAGAAAGAGAGAAAGAGAGAAAGAGAGAGAGAGAGAGAGAAAGAGAGAGAGAAAGAAAGAAAGGGAGAAAGACAGACTGATAATGTTACCCATTTGCTATGTGCTGGAGTATTTACGTGAATGTATTAGTTTGCTAGAGATGTCATAACAAAGTGCTATAAACTAGGTGGCCAAACAGCACAAATTCACTGTCTCACAGTTCTAGAGGCTGTAAGTCTAAGATCAATGTGTGGGCAGGGTGGGTTCTTTTGAGAGCTGGTAAGAGCAACGTTACCATTTTTCTGTCCTGGCTTTTAGGGGTTTAATGGCAATCTGTAGCATCCCTTGGCTTATGAATACATTACCCTGATCTCTGCCTTCATGTTCATATGTTCCCCCTGTATACCTTTCTCTGTGTCCAAATTTTTCCTTTTTACAAGAACACCAGTTATATTGGATCAGAGTCTGCCTTAATAACTTGCTTTAATTTATTACTTCTGTAAATACTCTATTTCCAAATACAGTCACATTCTGAGGTGTCAGTCTGTTAGGGCTTCAGTATCTCTTTTTTCTGGCACACAATTCAATCCATAACAGTGTATTACCTCATTTAATTTTCATCACTGCTGGTCACTATCATGAACTATCACCCAGACTTAAAAAAAAAAAAAAAAAAAAAAAAAAAGAATATTGAGGCTAAGAGAGTTATATAATTTACTCACATTTGAATCTACAGCCTGAGTCCCTAACCGCCATGCTCTATTGTCTCTATGTATAATTGTTTTATTTAAAGCAGGTCCCCAAACCCCAGGCCACAGACTGGCACCCATCCATGGTTTGTTAGGAACTGGGTTGCACAGCAGGAGGTGAGTAGCAGGCAAGTGAGTGAAGCATCATCTGTATTTAGAGTTGCTCCCCATCCCTTGCCCGCCTTACTACCTGAGCTCTGCCTCCCATCAGATCAGCAGTGGCATTAGAGTCTCGTAGGAACATGAACCCTATTGTGAACTGTGCATGCAAGGGATCTAAGTTGCACATTCGTTGTGAGATTCTAATGCCTGATGATCTATCACTGTTTCCCACTACCCCCAGATGGGACCATCCAGTTATAGGAAAACATGCTCAGGGCTCCCACTGATTCTAGATCTTGGTGAGTTGTATTATTATGTCATTATATATTACAATGTAGTAATAATAGAAATAAAGTGCACAATAATTGAAATGTGCTTGAATGATCCCAAAACCCCCAACCTGGTCCGTGGAAAAATTATTTCCCACGAAACTGGTCCCTGATGCCACAAAGGTTGAGGACCGCTGCTTTAAAGCATGGCTTTGGCAGTGCTAATGAATAGTTTCTATTACAGCATCACCAGTACAAGCAATGATGTCTCTACACCAACTGCATAAATCTCCAGCTAACATACACACCATGCATTCATCTTATCTATTTATTTCAGAGATAAGATTGTGAGTGATTGCTGCAAAAGGGCATTTGCTCTTATCTACCACAACAGGAGGAAGAATTATGCCTTTTTCTCTAAATGCAAACTGACTTGATGAGCAAAACATTTCACCACTCAATACTGTTTTGTGGCAATTGTGTGTCGTCTTTGATATGGGTGAGTCTAACGAAAAGCTTCTTGCCAACCTTCTCTTTATTTTTAGGACAAAGTCTCAGGTCCTAAATATGACATCTAAAAATTGGTTTCATTTTCCAGACTCATCTCCAGCACCGAATAATATGTGTGATCTCCATAAATATAATACGTCCTTTTAACATGGCATTGCCAGAATCGTTCTCCCACCCTATAATGTCTTCTGTATCCTTTGAATAGCCCAACTCCTAGCTAAAACCCAATCATTTCAGATGGGTCTCTGGGGTTACCTCTTCCAGAATGAATTTCCTGACCATCCCCACACTCCTAAAGCTAGAGTGGATGCCCTTCCTCAGAACCTACTCTGAGCACCTCTCACAGTTTATTGACCAGATTCAGGTATCCATCAGTTTTTTTTTGTTTGTTTTGTTTTGTTTTTTGCATCTTTTACTTAGTTAAAAGGATCTTGAGGGCAGGGTTCATGTTTGGATCTGAGGACCAGGTGTTCTGTATGTAGTAGGAGATCAGTGCTAAATAAATAGTATAAAAACTAGACTGAATTTAAGTTCCTATTGATCCTAGCACCTCCAAAAATGTAAGAATGATTTTACCTTCAAGACGGTAAAAAATACTTGTTGTCTAATCAAGGGAAGTGGAAGGTGACTTGACTCCAGTTACAGATTTAGCAAAGGCAAATTTGAGAACAGGAAGAAATGGGGGGATAATTTATGGCAGCTAATCTTAAACTTTATTGTGCATAAAATTCAGATTCCTCATTTTACTGTAGTAGTTCTGAGGTGGAAAAAGAATTTTGTCATCTTAATAGGCATCAGGTGTGACTCCTAGGAACACTAAAATCTGAGAATAAGTTCTGTAGGTCTTACAATAAAATCAATAACATGAAAATGTAACAAAATTAATGCCCGGCTTTTTTTTTTCACCACTTTTCAAGACATAGTGTTATTATTTATTTATTTATTTTGAGATGGCATTTCACTTTTGTTGCCCAGGCTGGAGTGCAATGGCGCAACCTCGGCTCACCGCAACCTCCGCCTCCTGGGTTCAAAGGATTCTCCTGCCTCAGTTTCCCAAGTAGCTGGGACTACAGGCACGTGCCACCACGCCTGGCTAATTTTATATTTTTAGTAGAGATGGGGTTTTACCATGTTGGTCAGGCTGATCTTGAAGTCCTGACCTCAGGCAATCCACCCATCTTGGCCTTCCAAAGTGCTGGGATTACAGACGTGAGCCACTGTGCCCAGTTATAGTGTTATAATTTAAAACAAGGGCAAATTCATAAGTCATTGCATCTCCCCAGCTGTCTCTCTGTCACAGGTCTTTACTTTTCTTTGATTAGAGCCCGGTTAAGTCATTTCTTCCATTTCATACTCAGTACAAAGCCCTCCCTAAAAATTTGAGTTTCATTATCTAATTACATGTCATGGGGATGTGACTGAGAAACTCATCTCAGGTCACCTTATTAAGGCTTTTGAAAATAAAGAAGAGCTATAGCTGAAGTCATGAAGTTTGTGACAAAGCAGGAAATTCATGACAGCAACACTCCCCGTCTCTAAATACCCCCGTTTCTAAGTTTGCATTTAAAAAAGGAAATTTTAGATTTTCCTTTTTAAAATGTAAACTTATTCTCAACCTTGACTGAAAAGTATCATAAGAAAAGATATAAGAGCATTTGTTTAGATAGCACCATGAAAAAAAAAAAAAGAAATCTGACCTTGTGATGGCCAAACTAAGTTTCCATATCTTAAATACCCTACAAATTCTCTATCTTTCCAGAGCATGAAAATAATCGAATTTATGCCCCAGATGAGAGAGATGGCCATAAAGTGAAAGTGCTGTGTGAAATTTCAGGCCTCAGGGGGCTGCCTGTCTTTTGTGGTGTATTAGTTTTATCATGTTAACAAATCACCTAGTACTTACTCCAGGTCGATGATATTGTCTGAGAGGAATTTCACATCCATAGAATTTAAGAGAATTTGGAGCTCTAACAACCTTCCTGGCTATATGTCTAAAGTAAAATGAGTGAGCTTTCAGGAGCTGAAAACATCTTTGGCAATGAATATAACCCTGATGAAAGATTAAAGTCTACCTAAAAAAATGTTGGCCCCATACCCACAGACTTCATAACGACTCCAAGAACTTCTGTCAAAACTCCGGCTCAGCAAGCTGGCTCTGCTCACCCTCTCAAAGCCATGTATTTATCCCTTGATACAGGATGCTGGGGAGCTCTCCATGGTAGATTTGTGGACTCCTACCCACTTAAGACTGAATGAAATATCATCAAGATTACTAAGACTTATGCCTTGATAGTTGCAGTAGTTCTAAAGAACTGAATGTAACCTATACAAAGCAAAAATCAAAACGATGAACATCTGAGTTAGCTGAGTGTAGCAAACAAAGAGAATTCTTAGTAATAAACTACAGGAACAGATCCATTTGCTGATTTTGAGCATTTCCTATGTGCCAGACCCTTCCTTTATATGCATTACTCTCTTAACCCTTGGAGGGACCCTAGGAGTGGGCATTTTCACCAGCCTCCTTTGGCTTCAAGGCTCAACCTGCCGAGCATCACACTAGCAGCAAAACTGTGCATCCGGCCTCTGGTGGGTGCCTCCTTTGCCCCATCTTCTCCACAGTAAAAGAACAGTGGAAAGTGAGTCTTGATCATCATGAGATCACTGATGGAAGTTACGAACTGTCCATTCTATTTACAAAACACCCTGAATGAGCTTGAGTTAGGAATGGAGGTGGGAGGAAAAAGAACAACTGCTGTCAGAGTCAGTGTAATCTATTTTGAGCTTTAAAATCATTTGCACTCTTAAAGCTTTTCCTTGCTTCCTATATTCAGAGCAGTATCTTTAGTTGTGAGTTTTGACAGAAGCCCAATGAGCCAAAATCCTGTTACAGCAGTGACTCTGGAGCCATTTCTACACTGACTGGAACCAGGAGGCACTGAACACAACCTATTCATAAGCAGTGAAAATTGAGCTGTTTATTGTTTAAAATCACTGTGATACCTTATCAAAATTTGCCATTGTGACACATATGAATGGTATATTTCTAGGTTCCTTAAATTTGATTCCTTGAATTAAAATTTACTAGAGCCTATTCCAAATGCTAATAGTGGGTAGTGAATTGTTTTTTTAAGTACAATTATTTAAAAAAGAGTAAATGTTCATTATTCTCATCATGTGAGGCAAAGAATGCTAATACCCTCTACATTTCAGATTTTTAATGATGGATAGGTTCATCAAATTGCGACTGTTTCCTTTAAAAATCTGGTATAGGAACTACTCCTAAAGAATTGAAAGGTTTCTCTGTCCATTCTAGTACTGAATAAATGAAACCCAAAGCTTGCTGATATCTATCAGTTTTTCAAATTACAATCAGCAGCAGATAGCTTAAGTCCATCTTAAATATCTATTTTATTTTATAATAATTTAAATGGATCTAATTGACTTTTAATTGTTCATTATAGTTTTTGGGAATACTTTGCTCACTAACATTAAGGAGCTATTAAATTTATGTTTAGCCTTCCACTTCCACCAAACATACGTTCCTTCACAGAATTAAAAACTGCATCGTTGTAGTTTGTTTCAGAAAGTATATTGGGAGATTCCAGATTTAAAGACATATGGCTGATTCTCTACAATATATTTGGGTAGAGTAAATCAGAATTTTAAAACTTAAAGAAACATGAAAATGCATCTAATTCAGAGGTAATCAGATCATGTTCAGTGGAATTCTGGTTGTTTTGTGGAGTGGCCTCAAGTACAAAGCTAATTTACTGAGAAGTGAAGAACCAAATAATGGAAAGAACCTGAATCTTTAATGTCATGGAATTTGCCTTAGGATCACCCCATCTCTTTATTTATTTATTTAATTTACTTATTTATTTTGAGACAGTCTTGCTCTGTTGCCCAGGTTGGAGTGCAGTGGCACAATCTCAGCTCATTGAAACCTCCTCCTCCCGGGTTCAAATGATTCTCCAGCCTCAGCCTCCCAAGTAGCTGGGATTATAGGTGCTTGCCACCATGCCCAGCTAATTTTATTTTATTTTATTTTATTTTATTTTATTTTATTTTATTTTATTTTTTACTTTTACTTTATTTATTGATTGCATTTTTAGTAGAGACGGAGTTTCACCCTGTTAGCTGGGAGGGTCTCGATCTCCTGACTTTGTTATCCACCCACCTGGGCCTGGAATTACAAAGTGCTGGAATTACAGGCATGAGCCATCGCGCCTAGCCTCTGTATTTATTTCTTCTCCATTTTGAGTTTCTTCAGTGACCTCATCAAAAGCATTCTAATTGAGATGCCTTCTAAACCTGCATTGTACAATATGGTAGCCACATTCCCCAGATATAAGATGCATTGACCAAAGCTGAAGACATACTTAAACCTAAACCAAAAAAAGCTCCACTTTTCCCTGAAGTGCAGCAGCAAGTCCCAACACACACACACACACACACACACACACACACCAAATTTGACTCTTTCCTCCTCTCCCTTGCTGAGGTTAAATAAAATTTTATAGGAAAAGACACCAATTATCATTTGAGTTCTGAACCTCAATATAAAGACTGTCAAATTAAAAAACAGAAAATGGAAGCAGAGTAAAGTTTTCCCCAATATATTCCTCAGGCTGATACAAGGATTGGTTATTAGTTCTCTTAACTTGCAATTCAACGTCAATGTCATACAATGTTTTGTCTTTTCTTTGTCCTAGATCTCTAGTGTGTGTGTGGGGGGGGGGGGAGCCAGGGGGTTCCTTGGGGTTTTTTTTGTTTGTTTTTGTATTTTGTTTTTTTTGACATTTTCAACATAAATCTGGTAAAAGCAGGAGCTTCTATATACATTCTCTACTGACATTATATCTAAGAATGCATATCCCTTTGACCCCTCAGTGAAGTCTTGGAATTTTATTATGAATCCAGTTTCTTTGTAATTATATTTTAACCAGTAATTATACCAGGGCATCATTTAGCTTGCATCAAAATGGCACATCTTTATGAGACAAATTCCAACTCGTACTACTTGTTCTAGTGAAATCTGCCTTGAGAAAGATTAAGAATGTGTGTTTGTCTGTGCTAAACTACATCTTGCCATAAGCAAGCATGTAGAAACTTATGCTAAGATCACTGGTTTCTGGTCAAAAAATAGTTCAACAAATTGGTTGAAACCACATAAATCTAGGAAGTTTTATTTATTACTTTGAGTCTTGCATACTCATTCTATTTTGGCCCCATTTGCTAAGACTCTTATGCCCAGAACCTTCTGCTTTTAGACAGGGGTCCACATTCAAAATCCTACTCAATTCAATGCCTGCAATGTGCTTTAAATAATACTAGTTAATGGTCAGACTTCACTTTAGTTTTCGAAAAGTTTTTCTATGCACTTTGACATTTACAAGTTGTATCTGAGAAGTTATACATGTCAACAAGAAGTGACAGGATTTTTTTCCCCCTGCTTTTAGTCCTCTAACAATGCAGAATATTCTCTGAATCAGTGTTAAAATGATCCAAAGCCCTTACCTTCAGATTTTCTTCCTATTCTATCCTACTGACTTTTTAAAGCACATTCTATTGTCTTCTTGAAGAGACTGGACAGGCAAATGATCAGTTAGTATATTTAGGCTAAGTAATAGACAATCCAATTCAAAGTATCCTTAATATTAAGGACAATAACTCACAAGAAATCCCGAGTTAGGGTAGCTCCAAAGTGATTAGCTTTTATCAGCTCAACAACATCATGGACCCATTGTATGTTAGTCCGGGCTCTCCAGAGAAACAGAACCAACACGATATATAAAAAGATAAATAGAAAGAGATTTATTGTAAAAGATGAGCTCAGATGATTATGGAACTTGTGAGGTCCCATGATCTGCCATCTGCAAGCTGGAGGTCCAGGAAAATCCATGGTGTAATTCCAGTCCAAGCTCAAAGGCCCAAGAATCAGGGATGCCAATGGTCTAAGTACAGGTTCAAGTCCAAAGGCCTGAAAACCAGGAGCTCCAATGTTTAAATGTAAGAGAAGATGGAATTTTTTTTTTTTTTTTTTTTTTTAGGTGGAGTCTCACTCTGTCACCCAGGCTGGAATGTTTGGCATGATCTTGGCTCACTGCAATCTCCACCTCCTGGGTTCAAGTGATTCTCCTGCCTCAACCTCCTGAGTAGCTGGGATTACAGGTGCACGTCACCATACCCGGCTAATTTTCGTATTTTCAGTAGAGACGGGGTTTTGCCATGTTGGCCAGGCTGATCTTGAACCCCTGACTTCAGGCGATCCACCCACCTCCGCCTCCCAAAGTGCTAGGATTACAGCCATGAGCCACTGCACCTGGCCGAGAAGATGGATTTTTTTTAGCTCAAGCAGAGAGAAAGCTAATTTACCCCTTTTCTGTGTTTTTCTTCTATTCAAGCCCTCAAGATTGGATGATGATTGGTGAGGGAAATCTTTACGAAGTCTACTGATTCAAATGCTAATCTCTTCTGGAAAAGCCCTCACTCAAACACCAGAAATAACATTACAGCAGCTATCCAGGCATCCGGCATCCCTTAGCCCAGTCAGCTGATGCAAAATTAACCATCATATGTCTGTGATATTGGTCCTTCCTCTTAGCCATTTTCAGCTTGTTAGCTTACCCTTGTGGTCACAAAAAAAAGGCTTCCACAATTCTAGATATAACTTTCAGATGTAAAAATTTCCAAAAGAGGAAGGACAATTTCTTAGTATATTTAGGGAAAGCTTTCTTAGAAGTCTCCCTGAGAGATTTTTCCCTTGCCTGCATTTGGCCAGAATTATATTGTAAACCAATTCACAAACCATTCACAGAAAGAAGGGGATGAGATTCCTGGGACTGGCTTAGTGAAAAATTGTCCATGCTTAAGAGAGTGGATTGCCCAAACAAAAGTAGTTCTTTTAGACTCTATTTGTAGGCAACTTGCTGTGTCTATATGTCTGTTGTATTACAGGAGAGTGAAGCTGGACACTGTGCTTTCACTAGATAGCACAGGATTCATGTTTCATTGAGAACTTCAGTAAAAACCACAAAAAATGAAAAAGTCCCCACACAAACAAACAACTAAACAAAACAAACCAACAAAAAAAGCCCAGCAACAATGAATGAATCTACCAAGTTTTAAAATCTCACAGAAGAAACAGTTCTGTTTTAATTACTGGAAGATCTGGACAGTCTAAGAAAAATGGGATAAGGTAATTCATTTTAGATCTTGCAGGGTTGTGGTCAATATTTTCTTAACACTGCTGTGAGTGAATTCTGGATAAAGATGCCAAGAGCCCAGAATTTCTCAGAGGAAGAGTCAACAGGCAATATTTTCCCCCATTACCCAAAGATTATTGTATGTCTCCTTTAGAGCAAGCACAGTCTCTAAGGTGCTGACCATCAGGAAGTCAAGATTCCTGAAAAGAAATGCAATTATGACATCTGTAAACCTAAGTAGTGTCAGGTTGAGAAATGGACCTCACCCCTTATCTTATACCTATCTAACATTTAATGTGCCCAGCTCCTAAATTTTCAATATAATTTTTGATCCAATAATAGGTTGGTGTAAAATTAATTGCAGGCTTACCCACAATTAATTTTGCACCAGCCTAATACTAAAGTACGGGAAAAATGTGGCTTTCATAAATGTTATAGAACCATTTAAAGAATATTTGCGGCCAGCTGCAGTGGCTCATGCCTGTAATCTCAGCACTTTGTGAGGCCAAGGTGGTGGGATAGCTTGAGCTCAGGAGTTCAACACTAGCCTGGGCAACATAGTAACATTTTGTCTCCAGTTATCAAAAAAAAAAAAAAATTAAAAAAACAAAGAACATTTGGGGTGTCAGAGTTTATTAGTTCTTTGGCATTGCAAGATTTTTATGAATATGGAAAATTAAAACAAAGCACAAATATGACTATCATCTCGTGGAGTTACTTTCTACCCCCCTACTTACATATTGTATAGATACCTAATACTCCTCTTAGTTTTATCAGGTTATGCCTAGGGCTACCCAGTGATTATGGGAAAACAAAGGGGTACAAAGATAATGTAACGTACTTTTCTTCTTTCCTAATGTGATTTTCCTTGTTTAGAAGAAAGGGAAATGTAATAACCTATAAGCAATCTGTTACATAAAAGAAGCATTTCATAGCCTTTCAATTTGTCTTCTGACTTATCAGAAACAGAAATTCTTTAAAAAATTTGTGAGTTAGTTGAGCAATTGTGGGAGGTCCAAATTCTTTAGAGGTTGCAGTACAAGAATTATGATTTTTTTATAATCTAGGTGGTCTTCATGGGCCAGGAGCAAGAACTGGCTACAGTTGAACAACCCCTCTAGAGTTGATGCTGTGGTTCATTTACTTATGAGTCCAAAGTCCTATCTGAGGAGCATAGTGTGACTCAGGCAAAATCCATCCTCAATTTGTTATTTATCATTCTCAAGGCAAACCTCAGACAAGCTCAGAAGCACATATTTTTTTGGTTTCAAATCTCATTTGTAATCTAAATGCTATTGACTTTCCTACTCTTTGCTAAACCAGATCTTGTTTCATTAAGTGATTTTTAGGGGAGGGGGCAACTCTGAGGCACTTGGTCCTAAATCTCCCTAACTGAAAATTTCAACTAAATCTCTGTAGCATCTGGTCTCATAACTGTTACAAGCTTATTACTTAGATACAATTAGAGTCCCTTTTATTTTAGAAACAGTGACCACCAGAATCCTTTACCTTAAGTCAGATAAATGTTGCCCAACATTTATCCAATGAGATATTATTAAATGTTGTTGATATATAGGTGACTTCACTCATTTTAAGGTTGTGGAGGTCTAATATTAATGTCCAGACAAGAGGTCCCAAGCCATGACGTAACCATTTACTTATCCATTACTACTTATTTATTATTTTTACACACAGCAGCTTGGGGAACTTGGGCAAATTGCTTAATGCTTGGGGGCTTTTACTTCATCTATAAAATAAGGGAGTTGCACTAAGTAATCCCAAAGTTCTCTTCTGCCTCTGAAATTTGATGATCATATGATTAAATGATGAACAATAATTGTGTCTACTAATCAAATTAGTCAAAAATTGTTTTAAAAATAATAATGGAAATGATTTAGAATAGTGGGAATAAAAGAAATATCAAAATATATCCTCAGGCAGGTCTCTGTATTTGACATCCTCTGAGCCCTCAGAAACTGTAATCACTTAAACACATATACTGTGGGCAGAAAGAATAATAAATTTTACAGGCTGCTTTATAGCTTTACTAAGTGCTTCTATGTCTATTACATTGATGGACTTTTACAATAAACCTCTAGATGATTATTATTATTCCCATTTTACAGATGAGTAAACTTGGCTCAGCTAAAATAAATCATTGACTCGGGGATTGAAGCTAGTAACTTGAAACCAGGTTTGAGATTTTGCTATTTCAACACATTCATAACATCAAGGTTTTTCCTTAACCTTATTGTGGTGTTAGAGACTACATATGGCCCTTTACCTGGGCTGATCTCTCATGTTTCTCTAAACCCCCTTTGTTTGTTAAGTCATTACACAATTTGAAGGATTTGACATTGTACAATGTCATCTACCCATCAAATAATGCAACCTTGTCTCCATTTTTTAATTGTTTTGTCTCTCAATAGAGTTTTAATTTTTCTCCATGTAGGTAGAGTTTTAATTTTTCTCCACAATATATTAATTTATATTTAAACTTTTTAAAAAGCATTATGGGTTTTTCTCTTATAGTTTCTAATTCATTACAAATATTTGAAAGACCCATGTGTTTTGTTTATTCATATATAATTGGTTATTTCAATTAAACATCTTTTTGTTTTATGTTTAATTTAATTTACTTCATTATGGTTAACTTTTTAAAATTTTGTTTGGCCTTAGTTTATTCTACTCTTTAATTGAAAAACAGAATAAAACAAATTTCTTGTCTTGTTGTAAATAATTGCATGCTCTTATTAAAAAATACAAATGCTGCAATCAAACAACAAAATAAAAGAATAAAAGCAAATTTAAATCCCACCAGTCAGAAAGAGATAAGCTTGAAAAGCATTGTGGTACATTATAATATAAATTTCTTCACTTTCAAAAAAAATTGTTTAGAGACAGGGTGGTCTTACTCTGTTGCCCAGGCTGGAGTGCAGTGGTATGATCATGGCTCACTGTGGCTTCAAACTCCTGGGCTCAAAGAAACCGCCACCCCCGCCACCTCAGCTTACCAAGCAGCTGGGACCACACGTGTGTGCCATCATACTCTGCTAGTTGTTTTGTTGTGTTGGTTATTTTATTTTATTTTATTTTATTTTATTTTATTTTATTTTATTTTATTGGTAGCAATGGAGGTCACACTATGTTTCTAGGCTGGTTCCAAACTGCTGATGTTATGCCCAGACCGTTTATTCCCCGAAGAAGACCACCAGAGTCCAGAGTCAAAGCTAAGCAGCAAGGATCTTTACTACAGGTTCGAACCTGGAGCTCTCACTTGCTCGTGAAACGAGACGGGCAGGAGAGCTCCCCCACTGAGCTCCGAACAATGTTATATAGTCTAAGGAAAGTAGGCATAGAATCATTATACAAATTAGAGGTATGATTGGCTGGAGTTTGAACAAAGCGATTTGGCAAACTATGATTGGTTCCCGCCATTTCTGATATTTCAGTACAACCCTTGAGGCGGAAGAGCAGTTTTACACAAAGGCAGTTAATTATATTGCATCAGGTTGCACGACCAGTTTATGGCTATCTTGCTTAAACACACCTTGTGACCTGGCTATCTTACTTAAACATTCCTTGTGACCTGGCCTCAGAAAGAAAAACATGTACTTACAGAACTTACGAAACCTCTGGTACATGCAGAGATTAGAAAGCAGAACAAAGAGTTTGGCAACATCGGGGCGGGGAAGGGAGGGTACGCATTTTTGTATCTTTGTGTCCTTTCACTGACCTCAAGCAATCCTCCCACTGTGACCTTCCAAATGTGCTGGGATTACAGGTGTAAGCCACCATGCCTGGCCTTTGTCCTCTTCAAAAAAATCTCTGTTCTATAGTTTGAATGTCTCCCCCAAACATTCATGTATTGAAAACAACCCCCAGTGCAAGTGTTGAGAGGTAAGGCCTCTCAACACAATGAGGCGATTAGGTCATGAGGACTCTATTCTCATGAATGGGTTAATGTCTACCTTTATCTTGGGAGCTGGTTAGTTATCACAAGAATGGGCCTGTTATAAAAATGAGTTCAGTCCCATCTTGCTCCTTTATGGTCTAGTGCTCTCTTGCCCTATTCCCTCCCACTATAGGATGAGACAGAAGGCCCTCATCAGGTGTGGACCCCTTAACATTGGACTTTCCAGCCTTTAGAACTGTAAGAAATAATTTTGTTTTCTTTATAAATTACCCAATCTGTGGTATGCTGGATAGCAACACACAATGGACTAAGATAGGGTGCTCATGAGGTGTTTGTATTTTCTTTTTTTTCCTTTAATTTCTTCTTGCAAAATTGGAATAGTTTAGCTTATACAACTATATCTTCCTATGTTTATCATTTTTCCATGACACTCAAATGTAACTTTCATGGCTACATATTTTAGCATATGTATTTACCAAAACACAATAGCTAGAGTGAGTTGAATGGTGACCATGACAAACAATATTTCTAGCTGAGTCCCTGAAACCTGTGAACATTGCCTTATTTGGAAAAAGGGCCTTTACAGATGTAATTAAGTTCAGGATCTTGTGAGAAGAAGATTATCATGGGTCCTAAATCTAATAGATGTCCTTATAAAAGGCACACAGAGGAGACAAACAGAGATGAGGAGAAGACAACGAGACCTCAGAGCCAGAGACTGGAATGATGTGGCCACAAAAGTGTGAACAGTTTGAGATGATTTTCAGGGAAGTTGTAGTAATTGTATTTCTAAAAGCCTATGATGAACCCTTCCACTGTCATCTTGCCCAAAGCATGTATAACAATCTATATAAATGTATAACAATATAATTTTATAGACTTGATAGGAGACAAACACCTTGATATTTGAATTTGGAATATATAGATTAGTGACATATTTGAACATAGTTTCATAAGCTTATCAATTATATTTCTTTTTTGAAATTTTCTTTAAATATACAATTTTTCTTTTGGGTTGCTTATGCAAGAGCTCTTTATTTATTAGTGTACCTTGCCTTTAAAAATTTTACAAATTTGCTTTGCTGGTATTTCATTTGCCTTTCCATTTTATCCATTTTATCACAATTTGTAATGCATAAATTTTATTTTCCTTCTTAATGTTGTCAAATATTATGTTTCCCCATTACATATATAAAATTATATTTCCCCATTTTACATATATAATTATATTTCCTCATTATATATTTACATATTATATATTTCATATATATTATATGATATGTAAATATATATATAAATATATATAATATATATTTAATAATAATAATTTAAGAGTAATGTATAAATATATTTTATATATATAAATTATATATTATATATTATATAAATATACAAATATATTTAATTTAATAATATAAAACTATATTATTGTTATATTTATAATTATAATTATAATTATATTCCCCTATTATATATTAAATATGTTATATATTTGATATATTACATATTAAATATATATAACATAAATATATATTTCATATGTACTATATAATATGTATTTCATATGTTTCATATAATATATTATATTAAATATATAATTTATTATATTAAATATATAATTATTAAATATATATTAAATATATAATATTAAATATCTTAAATTTATAATATCTACTATAATATATTATAAATTTAATATATTTGATGTAATTATATATTTAATATATAATGGGGGAATATAATTATATAATTTATATATTATATAAATGTTATATAATATATATACACACACAGATATATATTTTACTTGTTACTATCACATCTTGCTGTTACACATATCTTGATCCCAAAAAGTGAGATTGAAACATAACAGGCAAATATATTAATATAGTAATAGGCTGGAAAATTATACATTTGCATAATAAGCTGGTTTTGGCTGAAAAAGAGGGGAGGAAGTTTATAGGTACTAGGAAGCGGTATGGCAAACCAAATGAGACAGCATATTGTTCACCTTATTCCCAGTCTAATCATGAGCCCTGTTAAAGGAAGAGTTGCAGCCAACAGCCAGAATTTCTGTTTACATGTAGGTCTTATATTGAGATATGCAAACACAAGTGAAATAGCCTGTGGAAAAGAGATGGTTCTCCATTTGCAGCATGGAAATTTGCAGCCTCTGGCACCTTGAGAGCCAACTGCTTGGGCACATCAGAAGACAGGTCTCCAGATAGATATGTTGGCATTCTCTAGGATACTGTAGAAATAGTAGCCCTGCCGTGCCATGTTCCAGTGAGTTCTTGGTTATTAGGGATAATTTGGGGACAAGGGAACACTGACTGACATCAGAAAGGGAGACAGGAAGATGCCCTGTGAGATATGTGTTCACAAGCCCTCATCAATACGTGTCTATGATTTTCAAACATGTCTGTGTGGGATTTTCTAGGAAGCCTGAGTTCCTATGGAGACAGGGAGAGGCAAGAGCGAACAAAATTTGAGTCAGTATATCCCCATATGAACCCACAAGCTGGTGAGCCCCTAGGAAAACTTGGCCTACATGAACATCATTGCTCCATGGAGTCCTTTCAAACCCCACTGATATGAGGAAAATAGAAGTTTCTCCTGTATTGGTGTATACCCTGTAACACTGTCCTAACAAAAGGTGAGGGGTTGGTATTGAACTACTAATATCTCTAACTCCCCCCATCCAAAAATAAAGGAAGGACTATAAAAGATCCAGGTATAGAAATCTGAGGTCCTGATACAAATACTTACACAGAAAAATGAGTGTTATACCAACTTGTTGAATTTTGGTGGGAGGACAGATAATTCCATATATCAAGGCTTATCTCTCTATACTTTCTTACATGCTTCCTACATTTTACTCAAATTTTATTCAAAAAGGACTAATTTCCTCATGGACCACCTGTGGTAGGCAGAATTCTAAAGAAGTCTTACCACCCCCACCAAGATTCCTGCCCGCTAGTTATTCAAACACTAATTAGGTACCTCTGTGAAAAAACTGCAGATGAAATGACAATTACTAGTCATCTGATTTAAAAATAGGGAGATGAGGCCAGGCGCGGTGGCTCAAGCCTGTAATCCCAGCACTTTGGGAGGTCGAGACGGGTGGATCACGAGGTCAGGAGATCCAGACCATCCTGGCTAACACGGTAAAACCCCGTCTCAACTAAAAAAATACAAAAAACTAGCCGGGCGAGGTGGTGGGCGCCTGTAGTCCCAGCTACTTGGGAGACTGAGGCAGGAGAATGGCGTAAACCCGGGAGGCGAAGCTTGCAGTGAGCTGAGATCCGGCCACTGCACTCCAGCCTGGGCAACAGAGCGAGACTCCGTCTCAAAACAAAAAAAAAAAATAGGGAGATGACCCTGGTTTATCCAGATGAACATAATGTAATCACAGGAGCCCTTAAAAGCGGAATGGGAGGTAAAAGAGGAAGATTCAACACATGAAGCGGACTGAACTCACCAACCCACCACTGCCGGAGGGAGACCATATGACAAGTATGAGATTGCTATTGGAAAGGGGTCCCAATCCAGACCCCAAGAGAGGGTTCTTGGATCTCATGTAAGAAAGAATTCAAGGCAAATCCGTAAAGTGAAAGCAAGTTTATCAAGAAAGGAAATGAATAAAAGAATGGCTACTCCACAGGCAGAGCAGCACCCTGGGCCACTGGTTGCCCATTTTTACAGTTATTTCTTGATTATATGCTAAACAAGGGGTGGGTTATTTATGAGTTTCCTAGGAAAGGGTTGGACAGTTTCCAGAACTGGGGGTTCCTTCTCATTTTAGACCATATAGGGTAACTTCCTGAGGTTGCCATGGCATTTGTAAACTGTCATGGTGCTGATGGGAGTGTCTCTTAGCATGCTAATGCATATAATTAGTGTATAATGAGCAGTGAGGAGAACTAGAGATCACTCTCATTGCCATCTTGGTTTTGGTGGGTTTTGACCAGCTTCTTTATGACACAGACTGTTTTATCAGCAAGGTCTCTACGACCTGCATCTTGTATTGATCTCCTCTCTCATCCTGTGACTAGGAATGCCTTAACCTCCTGAGAATGCAGCCCAGTAGGTCTCAGACAGTCCCTATTCAAGATGGAGTTGCTCTGGTTCAGACACCTCTGACAAGAGGAATGCAGGCAGCCGCCAAGTGTAAAAACTGGGCCACACCAGTGTCAGTGTATTAGTCTGTTTTCATGCTGCTGATAAAGACATACCCAAGACTGGGCAATTTACAGAAGAAAGAGGTTTAATTGAACTTACAGTTCTTGTGGCTGGGGAAGCCTCACAATCATGCCAAAAGGCAAGGAGGAGCAAGTCACATCTTACACAGATGGTGACAGGCAAAGAATGAGAAAGCTTGTGCAGGGGAACGCCTCTGTTTAAAACCCTCAGTTCTCATGAAATTTATTTACAATCAAGAGAAGAGCATGGGAAAGACTTGTCCCCATGATTCAATTACCCCCCACTGGGTCCCTCCCATAACACATAGGAATTCAAGATGAGATTTGGGTGGGGACACAGCCAAACCATACCACTCAGCAAGGGAAGAGCAGCCTCGGTCTTACAACTGCAAGTAACTGAATCTGGGCAACAACCTGAATGAGGCCTGAAGTGGATACAAGCCCAGATCCTCCAGAAAAGAACACACCCCAGCTGACACCTTGCCATTGGCTTTGTAAGACTGTAAGCAGAGTGCCCAGATGCTAAGCTAAGTGATGCTGCATCCAGATTTCTGACCTAACAATTGTGAGGTGATAAACAGGTATTGTTTTAAGCCACTAAATTTGTGGTAAGTCGTTATGGCAACAATAGGAATTGAATAGATCGCTCTCATTTATACACTGCTTTATTATTCTTGGTGTATTTTGCTTTGTAAAGCTGGGATACTTCTGCATCTTTCCCTTGCCCCTCCACAGTCTGAGATGGAATAAAAGTGGGACACAACTCCTTTTTCTTTTTTCTTCTTCTCATGTCCCCCTGATCACAAAACCCACACCACTACCTTACTGATGCTGTAGCCGCTCACACCGAGGCTTTAGTCATACATACAAAGAAAAATAGCCGTTCTTCAGTGTTCTTATAGTGTTTTACTTAAACATTTCCAGAAACCGGCCTCAGGAGATTCAAATATGGAACCAAGTTACGGAGTGTCCCACATCCAACAGATGTGCTGAACAATTCATTGGCAGCCTTATTGCCTCCAGTCGGACCACCAGGTTGCCCATTACCCAATATGACCATGGCAACCAGATATGCAAACCTGCATACTCCACCCCTAATGTCAATTCCTGCACTTTGCCTCATATAAAAAGCCCTACATGCTCTTTCTGGGGAGCCAGCCAGAGAATCCTTCCATCTCTGCCATCTCCCGTGCACTCGAGCACAAGCCCCAAAATAAAGACTTGTCTGGGAAACCTTCTTGGCCTCTTGTTAATTTCAGTCACATGGGAAGCCTAAGAGCCTGTGGTCGGTGACAAATTTACTCAAAGCTCACCTTCCCTTCAAGGCAACACCATTCCTACCACTCTCATAAAGTCTTTATAAACCTGAGAGCTCTCACCTCCGCCATGTCCCCTCCTCCCTAAAATACTTTATACTTCTCTCAAAACACTTACTCTAATTAATGAGTAATATAGTTATTTAAGCACAAACTATTATGTCCCCTCTAAATTAAAACTTATGGAAGGCAGCCTTAATTTCCATGTTAGCCCGTTTTTTCTGTGTCACAAAAAATTCCAATATCTTAGTGGCTTATAACATTCAAAGCATTTATTCTTCTGCTCTTGCTCTGCAGGTTAAGCACAAATTAACTGATCTAGTTTGAGCTCTGCTGGGCAGATGTGCCACAGCATGCCCATCCAGCTGTGCTTGGATGCAATCTAAGGGTTGGGCTTAGATGTGCTCCATGTATCTTCCTATTTGGGCAGAAAGGGAAGTACATAGGCAACCTGCTTTACATGGCAGATCAAGAAATAAAAGAGGGGACTAACCACGGAAGCACATTGTAAGCTTTTGCTTCTATCACATTCATTAACAACGTATTTGCCAAAGGAAGTCTCATGGCCCAGACCAAAGTGAAGGAAGGATACATTCACCCACCACAGATCATAGCAATAGGGTAGACTTATAACTCTGTTACAAGAAAGTGAAAAATTGGAAACTATAATTCAATTCACCTAGGTATTCTTCATGATGATATTCTTATCCTCCCCTTATCTAATATAAACAAAATGTTTAGCACATTGTCTTCTGCGTGTTAGGTGGTTGGCATGAAATTGATTTACCGTCCCTCCTTGGCCATACTACAAGAGAGTTGTTCCCTTCCTGGTCATTCAAACACATGTTCCCTTTTATCATTCTCATAAATGCACTTGCCTATGTTCAATTTAGCAGTTGGTTCATTTATCATTTTTTAAACATTATTTTCCACATGTATTTTTTAGCTCCCTGGATAAGTCATGAATTCCTCAAGGAGAAACTACTTCATTTACTTACTCTAAGGCTCCTACACAGTGTTTAGTTGAGGGCTGAATAAAGTAAATGCGCAATAAATGCCAGATGACTGCTATTTCCCATTAAAAATGATAAGACTTCTTCTTTGGGAATTTTCAGAATGTGTTGCCCATCTTTCTATACAGAAAACATCAATGGTACTCAGCTTATTACAAACCTGAGTGCCAGCCTTAGTTACATTTTATTTAAAGAGGAATAATGGTACATAAATTCTCTCACAGAGCATTGAGAAGCTGATGTATGACATTTTCTGTCAATCTGGGCTTGTTCTATCAGGGTAACTGACACTGTTCTTGAAATTCCTGTGGATAAAGTGCACATCTGTGCTGTTGGGGGAATTGAAGGAATTTCTCTTTGTTTGTAACAAGTTATTGTTGATAATCTAAAGCTACTATTTGTGTGGTTGCTGGATACTGGTGTTGAGTGTTTAGAGGAATACAAGGCATGAAGAAGGCTTTGAGGTAGAAAGAGTGCCACTGCTGTACTGGATCACATTCTATAGGATAAAACTGCGGGCAGAGAAAGCTCTTCAATATACTCTTTTAGCTGTAAGGTAATATCACCTCCTTGACTTCATTATTATTCATAGATGTACCTCTGACAGGTTAACAAACCATTCTAAAAAACTTTGGCATTGTAAGTCATGCTATTAAGAAGAACCATGACATTAGAAATTAGAACGAACAAGTTTCTTAAGAATTTCCAGCTGGTTTTATCCCAGAGCAGTTACAGGAGACTCTGAGGCATGCTCTGGCTTCATCATAAGATCAGTTGACACCAGAGTCATTGGCAAAAATAATCACTTTGGCATGTATACAAAAAACAAATGATTGTCTGTGAACCAGAGGAGCAGAATCACATGGGCTTAATGCTCTCAACGATACTTAAATGCCTCGTGCTCAAACTAACTTAAGTAGACCCTAACATCACTATACAGTCCTGCAGCTACTACAGAAACAGAAAGAGAGAGACTTTTAATGAATGACTGCCTGCCTACCAAAGTAAAGACTTCAACATGGCTGAAATTCCATAGCATCATTATTTTTGCAGATTCTAGAAATCATGCTAGAAAGTGTACACAGCCGAAACTGCCTTTGCAAAATTATGACACTAAAAGAAATCTGACATAGTCGACTCCATTTTGCTTCTAACTTCTAAGCTGTCCCTGGTCATTCCTGGGTGTAGAACAAGCTAACTTTGAGAGGAGAAATTTAGTTTATAGTTTAACCTTAATGCAATGATGCTAATAACCTTACCCAAAACTAAACTTCCTGTATAAAATCTATGAAAGGCCACAGGTTAGAATTATGAGAGGGGCCTGAATTCTGCTAAGGTATAGGCATAAAGGATAGCCAGCCATTGTTCTGCAGGTCACAAAATTTGTAATGTTCCCAATTATTCCTGTAGATAACATCATTATTGTAAAACCTAAGATTGGCCTTTTGAGATGTCTTTTGAGACTTCTGCATTTCTGAAGATCAGCTGACTCTACTCTGGCTGCAACTCCTGACTCAACATGTCCTGTGGCCTCCATCCAGAGGCAGAAGCATTGCACGAGGACCATTTTCCGCACTGCCTACAATTTCATTCCCAATCAATCAGCATTTCCCACTCCCTAGCCCCCTGCCCATCAAACTATCCTTGAAAAACCCTAACCTCTGTGCCTTTGGGGGGACTGGTTTAAGTGGTAACTCCATCACCCACGAGGCCAGACTTGCATCAGTTAAACTCTTTACTACAAAGCCACAATCTCAGTGAATTGATTTTGTCTATGTAATGGTCAGGAAGAACTCATCAGGTGATTACAGGACTTTATATCACAAATATTCCATTTAAGTCATGGCAGTACACTGACTTTGGGCAAATCAGTTTATCTTTTGAGGCCTTCATTGTCTCACCTATAAAATGTAAAAAAATTTTACCTACCCTCTTTATTTGCTAAAGTAGTTGTGAGGGTTGCGTGGTATCATATTTTGAAATGGTCCTGTAATTTAGAAATAATCATATAGAAAGAGATCAATGATTAATATGCTGCATTTATAGGGGAGGCAACAGGGGTTCAGAGAACCTAACTGACTTTCCGAAAGCAATGAGTTATTACCGATCAGTACTTATGGGATAATGAACATAACAATAGCAGTAAACATAGCTAGTACTTACTGAGAATTTACTGTGTGATAACCACTATTTCAAGCATTCTGTATGTTTATATATGTAGTCCTTTCTGAAACAAACTATGAAGTAGCTACTCATTTTTCAGGTGAGCAATATCAGAGAGAGATTTAACTAACTTGTCTGAGGTTATACAATTAGCAAATGGTAGGGCCAGTATTTCAACCCAGGAGTCTAGGTTCAGAGTCTATATTTACAGAACAAGTTACAATCATATATATGTTTTTTGCAGATATGAAAGATCTGCTTTCAATCAATTCCCTAGTTAATTGAGCCTCAGTGATGAACATTACGATAATACTTGCCACTTTCTGAAAGCCTCATAAGTAAATGTAATCATTTTCTAATCTTGAGGAAGTTGTTCTTTTTTGTCTAGGTCTTCGCATGTAGATATGGTGATGGTATTGGTGTTTTACTTTGTTTTATTCTATTTCCTTTATGGTTCTGTCCACCAATTTGTTGTGTATTATATCTGAGCCCCTTGATCTGTGAATCAGCCCAGCTGAACTCTTATGTCTTGCGCCATAACACACTTTAGAAATGAAATCTCACCCCATGGCTTACATTTCAGTCCTGACTTTAAGTTAACTATCAGGCTAAACTCAGTAACAGTTCTAGCAACTACCCTCATTAAATATATGTATGGGCTTTCTAAGCAAGTCTTGATAATCTGCCCTCGGTGAAAATCATTGTTAGTCTTTTAAAAATGAAAAACTCTGTCTCTCTTTCTGTCTCTTTTTCTCTTTCCCTCTCTTTCTCTCTCACACACACAAATATACATGCTCACACAGAGAAAATGTCTAAAGTGTCTTGCCTTTTGATTATAAAAAAATGGACTTTGTCCTACAGACCAAAGTCTAACTTAGTTACTAAACATTTAAAATACCATATTCTTGGTATTGAATGAAAAGCTCCCAAAATTTAGTCCATGATAGTTCATTGCCAAAATAAAGAAGAGAAAAGGTAAAGCCAGAGTGAAACAGTTCTGCACAGTTGCTTAAAAGCTGAAGATTATCTGGGGATCATTATAGGATTTAGTGTCTGTTTTATCCACACACATATGGATTACACAATTACACATGGATTACAAAAAGTCAACTGTATAGTAGTTAATTCCTCTGATGCTGTATTGTTAGGGTTGGTAGTTAGGTAGACATGAGCAGTGTGGGAGACGGTTTCCCCCTCCAGAAATGTCAGGCAACCATCAGGTGATGGCCAGTTAAACTGTCTCTCTAAAATAACTGGTTCCCTGTCAGTGTCAGGGAAAAGAAGTCTCCCAATGGATAGAAAACAGCTGAAGCTGGTGATCAGCAGCTTCCCAACAAGATCTCAGGATTTGGGCAAGTGGGCTCAAGTATGCACACTAAGACGCAAAATGGTGGAGTTTAACTGGTATATGCCCTTCCTCTAGGAACACTTGACTGGTAAGGGAAAAACACCTCAAAGGAGTATGCACACAACTTCAGTAAACACACTGTGAATGGGACCCCTCTCAAGTGTAGACCACTTGCTCCAAGGAAAAATCAAGGGAGGAGAGATGCAAAACCCTGAAATCATACCAATATCTAAAACTCCTAGTCAAAGGTCAAACAGGGCACTTGGATCTCTCAACTTGCCCCACTGGCCCCTTTCCAAGTGTATTTTGCTTCCTTTTTCCTGCTCCAAAACTTAATAAACTCTTATTCCTGTTCAAAAACTTGCCTCGGTCTCTCACTCTGCCTTACGCCCCTCAGATGAATTCTTTCCTCTGAAGAGGCGAGAATCAAGTTGCTGCAGACCCATATGAATTCATTGGTGCCAACAGTATCACAGGCTGGGCTCCTGATACATATGTTATGTAACTATATAGAGAGAATTATGTTATATAAATATGACTGCTAATATTTTGTTTGACAAATGGTGAAAACATGTGTATCAAAGTGACACCAAATGGCTACTTTGCAGATTAGCCGCAAGAATCCTTTGCATAGGGGCACCATTGTACAGGTACACAAATCTGTAATTTCCTTAGTTTTTTTTTTAAGTTTTTGTAGAAAGCCCACATATGCCAAGCTTGCTACTCTACCTAGCAAGCTTGGCATATGTGGGCTTTCTACAGAAACTGTAGTAAACTGCTGATTTTACAAAGCCAACTTATTTCCCCTTCCTTTTTGCTACAAGATTATAGCTTTTATTTGAGGAATCACCTCTCCCCAGTTGTATGTGGTTTTGGTGCAACTTCTAGCCAGGTTGACTTTCATGTATTTTGGTGACATGCGTCAGGTCAGGCTGACTCTTTTTCTCTGAAATTTGTCTCTTCAGAAGAATAATATAAGCACGGGAAATGTGTAGAGTTGATCAGTCCCAGCTGTGGAGATCACAGTGTACTTTCCATTTTAAGGCTTGTTACCTCTACCTAGATTTTGTGCTTTCTAAAAATAAAAGGTATTTCATTAACTATCTTATCTCACATGTTTTTGTTAAATTAAAAAAAATCCAGATTTAGTAAGGAGAGACTTTATTCAAAATGTTTATTGCAGTGAAGGATAGAGGAAGAGAAGGGGTTAATGTAATATGAGGAGGGGCTCTGTTGCAATAAAGAGAAGGCTCTGACCAAAAGATCTGCAAGAATTCTCAAAGGTTAGGAAAAAAGAGTTTTTCTTTTAAATGGAGGAGTAAACAAGGTTAAACAACCCAGATAAGGGAAAGTAGGGTGAGAGGGTGGCTTGATGAAGAGTAGAAGAGAGAATGTTTTGCCCTGAGGCTAGCCTATTCTTAGAGGTCTATTAAGGAGTTGTTTGCTACCTTAGGCTGACAATAGGACGAACTTCAGGGGGCCTAGGGGAAAGAGACAAACTCAACCAAAGTTTGGTTAACAAACATGTTGTTGAAATTGATCAGTGGGAACAGTTGGTTCAGCTAATTATTTATGAAAGTAAAAAAAAAAAAAAAAAAAAGAAGAAGGAATTTGTAGGTCTATAAAAGGTCTTGCTATAGGTAAACAAAGGGGGTGTCCATGAATCATATTTAAGTCATGTGGTGAAGGGTGGTTCCTTGAAGCTGTCTCCCAGAACACAAAAGATTTGGAGGATTTCTTAAACATTGTCGTGTTCAGGATCCCAGGGTTACAGTAAAGTTTAACATTGACCATTTATATTGTTGGCAACAAAAGAATATGAAATAATGTACCACTTCATTCCCCAAATGGTGTGATCTGAAGCTGCTTTTAACATTATATGTCATCTGATGCACGATGCAAGTAAAAGAAGAAAGAGAGGGAGGAAGGGAGAGTGGAAGGAAGTAAGGAAAAGAGAAAGACAAACAAGCTAACTCTATCCATATCATGAGAACTGGAGAGAATAGCAAGTCCACCGAAAACTCATACAAGAAAAGGGCATACTGCTCATAATCTAAAAACATGCAAACCTGGGTTAAATAGGGTCACAAATGACTGCTCGACATGTTTTATCCTCCCTGTGAAATCTTTGGAGATGTTTTCCCACCTCCCTACTGCATCACAGAGAAAGCCACTAAAGCCTGCCTTGCACACTAAATCTGGTGCAAGAACTGCATACACATGATATAATGCATTGTCTCAAATGCCTCATCCTCCAAGATAAGAAAAAAAAAAAAAAAAAAAACCATGAAATGTGAGCTAGATTAATAATAAAAAGAATTTTTTTTTTGTATTTTCTAGTCTTTGCTGTGAAGATTTTCAGAGTTACCGCAAATTTCTCAGCATCATTTCAAATGTGAGGGCATGCTAGATAACCTCAAAGAATTCCTGATGGGCACACTGCATAATAATCCATAATCACTGCAGGAACAAAACAAAGTCCACTTAAAATGTCCTCTTATTTGAAGTAAAATGTATCACAGTACAACATATTCATTGCAAAAGACAAGAATACGTAAATCTCTTCCCCGTCCCTTTGACCATCATGGTTGATGCCCTTATTACAGCAATTGGTCAGCAAAGAGAAAACTTGGTAGTAATACGCAAAGAACCAACATTTAATACTGTTTTTTAACCGAAAGGAAAATACTGATACTTGACTTGAAATGCCTATAAGTTCCTCATTAGGATCTCAAAAATACGTTACAAATTGTCATTTTTCTTCTAGGACATGATTCAGTTGTTTCTGAATTGTAACTGATCATCACCTCTTTATGCCTATTTTATGGAGTGCCCTCATGAACAGCAATCTGCTTCTCTTAATAGCACCTTCTTTATAGAGCACATCGTTTCCATGTACCTGCTCTTGGACTGTGTGTTAAATCCAACTAAATCAATTTTAACAAGCCCCTTCTTCAATTGTGAAGAGGCAATTAGCACCCAGTGATGTCACCCAAATTCCCGTAATTATGAAGCAAATGTCTTCCATCTTTCTTTATAGTTTTAAAATTCTGACAACTTGGCATTGTTACTGATCCATTCGTGAATAGAATTTAATTTGTCTTTTTTTAAAACAGTCCCATTTCCCCTAAGTTGCCTGAGTTATATAAGAAAATATCCTGACACCCAGAGAAATATCTATGAAATACCTCAGTTTTTATGATGCTCCTGTCTCAGAGGAATTCTCTATTAAGAAAGGGGTTGATTCTAAGAGAATATGGTGTCTAGTTGACAGAAATTTTCTGCTCCTTCTCTCATATTCTACCCTCATCTGTCTGCGTAAGTGTAAAATCTTCTCACTAGTTTCTTTTTTGGCTTTCTGGTTCTTTAATTCTGGTCTCATTACATTATGCTAATCTTCATCTTGCTGAATTTGTTGCCTATTAGACCACATGCTGAAATAATCAAAATCCCTCTGTGTTACAGGGTCACGATCTTTTTATTTCTCTCTTTGCTGAATGCCTCCTAGATCATTTCAGGATGCAGATCTTTCCAGTGACTAGAAGTCTCTCTTCCCATCCCAGCCTCTTCTATACCAAATACCTTAAGAATGGCAGTGAGCTGTTTGAAAATTTGATGCCTTTGATTATTTAAAAGAGACCTGTTCTCAAAGGTCCCCTTATTTCATAGAGGAGACAAAGTTGGTTTCAGTTTGGAAATGGATTTAAAGTTGTCTCAATTCTATGTCCAGGGAAAAAGGCCTATGTTATAAAAGCAGATCCATATATTTGTATATATGGTAATTTCACTGGAAGCTTCCATTTTTTTAATCATAGATAAATGACAACATGCCATGGCTTGCTTTCTATGTTTATTTTTATTATTTTCTTTTTTCTTTTCTTCTTTCCATTTTTAAAATAATATTATTATTATTATTATTATTATTATTATTGAGACAGAGTCTCACTCTGTTGCCCAGGCTGGAGTACAGGGGCACAATCTTGGCTCACTGCAACCTCCGCCTCCCAGATTCAAGTGATTCTCCTGCCTCACCCTCCTGAGTAATTGGGATTACAGGCATGTGCCACCACACTTGGCTAATTTTTGTATTTTTAGTAGAGATGAGGTTTCACCATGCTGGCCAGGCTGGTCTCGAACTCCTGACCTCAGGTGATCCACCTATCTTGGCCTCCCAAAGTGCTGGGATTACAGGTGTGAGCCAACATGTCCAGCCTCTTTCTATTTTTAGAATGAGGAATGAAAGCTATCCTTTCTTTTCTTTGAAAAGCAATACTAAAAATATTTAAAATACTTTGATGCTTAGAAGAAAAGTAGAGAAAATGGTATTGCACATTTAAACATTATTAGACACTGAACACTTATTGTCATATATAAGCTGCAAGATGGAGGGAGGAGAAAAAAAAAGAGTAAGATGACTTAACACTGTCCTACCTTCAATGATACAAATGATCTCATGGGAGAAAAAGAGAAAAACTTAAGAAACAGCA
This sequence comes from Macaca fascicularis, assembly GCF_037993035.2. NCBI lineage: Eukaryota > Metazoa > Chordata > Mammalia > Primates > Cercopithecidae > Macaca > Macaca fascicularis. The sequence goes on from NC_088383.1 coordinate 115,577,890, forward strand.
TAGAGGTCCTTTTGAAAAACTTAAGAATGTTTAGAAATTCCTTGGGTTAACTAATGAAAGGCAAGGGCAGCTAGCTTGTGAACAATTTCCTGAGCAATGTTGTTCCGTGTGTTTACTAGGCTTCCAAACCTGAAATTGTCTTTCTTCTATACCACCTGAATGTGTTCATTTATCCTCAAACCATCTGAAGTTGCATTAATTAAACAAATTGTGTTAAATAAAAATGGTTCTTAAAAAATAGAAGTGCTATTGGGAGTGTTATCATTCTATCAGTAGCTCTGAATCTTGTGTGAATTATTCAGTTTGCATTTATTTTACAAATAGATAAGATCAGAAGTACCAAGGAGATGGGACATGAAAGAAGGGTGTACTCATGGTGCATGAGACATGGTGGGGTGGAAGATAGGCAAGAGTGGGCCATCAAAGTGGGAGGTTTAGGAACACATAAAAGCCTAGATGACAAGTAGAAGGTAAAAGAAGTAGAAAGACAAAGGAGGCTCCCAAAATAAACCTTCTTCTTCAGTTTGCCTAGAGTCAGCCATCTCCTCTGGAATGGGGAAGAAATGGTGCTACTTTCTTTTTAGACCCTCACACCTTCTTATTCTTTCTCTGTTTTTCTTTTCACCTTATCTTTCACTTTCACTTCATCTTCCCCTCTTACTTTTTATCGTCTCTCCATCTTTTGATTATGTGATTCAAAAATTCAACGACCACACCAGCATGATATATATTCAGTTGCATTACATGTTAAATCAGTTTGGGGATCCTGGTCTGACAAAGGAATTATCATTCTAAAATAAATGTGTTAAGAATTTGCAACAACCAAGTTACACCACATTTTGGAACAAAAACAGCGTGTAAATCAGGTCCAGAATACCATCAGCACGCACATTAAGGCACGGATTACACTGCTTCTGGTTATACTGATCCTTACTGATTTCCCAAGCATAGCCAACTCTGGATGGTGTGGGCCTGCTTCCAGCTCAGATTTGTGACAAACGTGCTGGGAAATGATAGAAACACAGAAGATAAAACTTTTCTTCCCTTCCCCAAAATGACATTTTTTTTTTTTTTTTTTTTTTTTTTTTTTGTGAGACAGGTTCTGCTCTGTCACTCAGACTACTGGAGTGCAGTAATACCATCTCAGCTCACTGCAGCCTCAACCTCCTGGGCTCAAGGGATCCTGCCACCTCAGCCTCCTGAGTAGCTGGGACTACAGGTATGTGCCACCATACCCGGCTAATTTTTAAATGTTTTTATAGAGATAGGGGTCTCACTATGTTGCCCAGGTTGGTCTTAAACCCTTGGGCTCAAGCAGTTCTTCCATCTTGGCCTTGCAAAGTGCTGGGATTACAGCCTGAGCCACCGCACCCAGCCTGCCACAGCTTTGACTGTGCTCCTGTTGGTTATATCCATTCAGAAAGAATCATATTAGTATCACTGTACCATAAATGCTTCCTTGCTTTCATTTTATTGAATATTTTTGGAATCCATCCAACCTACTTTCTATTCTTGATCACTTCATTAAAACCATGAAACAATATGTTGAGGGTTTAAATGTTGTGCCCTGAGATTTTTTTGTATGAATCTTATGTCCCCATAGTCTGACCAGAGTTGATAGAAATAGATCTTTCCTTTACAGGGAAGGAAATTTTAGTGGACTAGGTCTTTCTTTCTGAATGTAACATTTTCACATGTTGTTTGTTAATTCACAGATGCATAGCTATTCTTTAGTTTACCATGCGATGTTGGTTAAATCATAACTGAAATCTATTCTCTAGTTTACCAAGGGTCAAAGTCTATTTCATTTAAGCCATGCTTGTACTCATCATATATGGCAAGGTATAAAAAGCCAAAAACTCCAGAATTCAGAAATGTTCTATACTTCTATACACTCATGGATTGATAGATAATTACAGGTGTGGTTCCTTTTGGTAAAGCTACCATCTCCATTACAGATCCACCATTAGGCCAATTCCCGATATCCATAGCATGTTTTCTCTCATCCTCTTTCAGTGTTTCTATCTTCAATTGCAGAGAAAGTCCATCTAAATTCATGATTTCATTTCAGTCACTTATAATTGCCTATTTTGATTCCCATGAGAACCTGGCATTAAATGATTAAACATTAGACAGAAGGTGGCATTACTCAAAAAGAGGCCTTAGTAACACAAGAAAATAATGAAACTATGTCTATGGCTTAGTAAATAGAGTCAATATGGTAAATTTTAGTGTTGACTTAACATATGAAACAAAATAAACGCACCACCATTTAAGAATAAAATCAGTCCTCCAGAGAGCTAGCAGATGGTTAAGCTTGGATTTAGAGGTCTTAGAATTGTCTTGTTACTTCTATGACCTTCATGATACCCTCTTACCTTCTCATTAGGTGTGTAAGATGCATCCCACCCAAAATATGTGCTTGCAAGTAATGCTTTACAGAGTAACATGAACTTAGACTAGCCTATGGGCCATCTGAATTCAGAATCTTCTTTTAACTGTGGCTACAGAGGTCTATTTACCTCCAATCTCTGGCAGTCTACTAGAATTAACTCATCCCATTAAGCTGTACCAAAATTATTACAACTCTTCAAATGAAAAAAAAAAAAAAAGTATTCTGTTTTTGGAGTTCTACCTCTGACGTGTTCTTCCTACTTCACTCTCACAAATTCAGGGCACATTAACTGTTTCTCACCAGGCTAGCTCAGCTTCTATGATGTACTCTCATAGTATGCTAGTATGCTCTTTGTTTCTCTGGTAACATCCACACACACTGTAATAAACTCAGTTTGTGTAACAGTACAATGAGTTTAGAGATGAGACGATATAAGGTTGGCATCTAGAACGAAACAACTTCCCTCAGAGGTCCTCTGAATTCCCTGGGAGTGGCAGCCTGTCAAGCAGCACTGTCTTGGTACATTCTGTGGCCATTGCGAAGTTCCCCAAACATTCTGTAACAAAGGTTATAAGATGGTCCTTGATTGGCAAGTGTCAATGGAGAACTTTGCAAAAGAATTTTATGCAAAATTGGAGTTGAGTTCCAGGGTAGCCTGGGTACACTAAGGGACCTCAGCCTTGCTGTATAGAAACAATGGAAAAACCCCACGTGGAAAGTCGCTGATTTAACAGCATTGAGGCAGGTTGGATCCCAGGGCCAGAAGAGGAAAGTGATTAAAATAAGATAGGAGATGGTGTCTCCCCATTTCCTTACTAAGACTCTATTTGTATCACCTAAAATTCCTCGGATATACGCTTCCTGGTAAAGTGACTCATTCCTTCTCATGACTCTTTCATGCAGAACACATACTATCTTAGGTAAAGGTAGTAAATATATTTTTAGGTCTGTCACAGAGGGCTGCCATTTTTGCCCTTTGTCACGTATGGTATCATCTCGTAGGTACCAAATTAATTGTTTTTGTTCTTTTTTTTTTTTTTTTTTTTTTGAGATGGAGTTTTGCTCTTACTGCCCAGGCTAGAGTACAATGGCACAATCTCGGCTCACCGCAACCTCCATCTCCTGGGTTCAAGTGATTCTCCTGCCTCAGCCTCCCAAGTAGCTGGAATTACAGGCGTGCATCACCATGCCCAGCTAATTTTTTGTAGTTTTAGTAGAGACGGGGTTTCTCCATGTTGGTCAGGTGATCCACCCACCTCGGCCTCCCAAAGTGCTGGGATTACAGGCGTGGAGCCACCACTCCCAGCCTTTTCTTCTCATCTTTTAGGAATTTACTGGCCACTAAATAATCATGCCAACCAGGCTGTTTTCAACTGGAGGCTTAGGGAAACACCGTGCCAGGAGGAAACAGTCCCAAACTCCTTTTGCTGTAATTTCAATCTTGTTCTTGTTTTATGTGGCTTTCCCTTGATTGTTAGATACTCATATTTCTGGTAGGATCTTTTTCTTCTTCCTTTCTTCTCTACTGCTATTCCAATGACTTAAATTTCCAGTCAAGTACCTCTTAACCCCACATTTCTTTATGGATTAATCTTACAGTATAATCGCACATTTTTTTAGGAAGCCTTTCTACTAAATAATAACTAACATTTGTTGAACTTTTACTATAGACTTGGCACCATTTTAAGCACTTTGTATGTTATTCACGCTTTTGATCTTTATAGTAACTCTGTGGAGAAAGGTACTCTGTATGCTCCATAAATGAAGCAATTGAGACACAAACATAACTAGTAAATGACAGACTGGGATTCAAACCCAAAGAGTCTAGCTTCAGAGCCCAAATTCTTAGCTCTATCACTTTAATACAATTCAAGTGTCATCAATGGGGTTAAATATATGCCAGTCCCATCACAAGATACAGCAAAATAATAGCAAGCACTTCATATAAGGCTAAGATCCAGATTAAAAGTTTGTGTTGAAATCACTAAATTAGCAATTTAAACTGCTGAAACAAATTGGATTTTAATAGATATCAATGGGAAGTCTTTGTTTAATCTGGGAAAATAATTATAGTCACCAATGGTATGGCACCTGCTATAAATAGCAAAAAGCAGCAGCACAGATCTATTGATGACTGGTACTATCGTATTACTTTGGGAGATATGGATTTAATCTTGGATCCAAAGCTGATTTTTAAAGGTCTGACCTTTAAAAACCTACTTTTCTAAGGCTCCTTTTCCTCATGTGAAAATGGTGCTGGGAAAAAATATTTTGCTATAAGTCTACTACATGATAAGCTCTCTGTTGATGATGTGCATGCATTACTTCATTTAATAGTCTAATAGGTGCTTAGCATCATATCCAATACATAGGTTGAGAACCTGAAGGTCAAAGAAGTTAAATAACCTGACCAGAGACAATAGCTATTCAGTGACACAGCTAGAATTTGAATCTAGTTCTACTTGACTTTAATATCTCTCGAATTTCAGCTGCACCACACTGGCTTCTAGAGATAATATACTTGCTTGTAGAGGTAATACACTAGGACAGAATTCTGAGTTTTGAATGTAGAAATATAAAAGAAAAATAACTAATGTTATGACATAGGTGGTAAGCATTCAATGTTAGCTTAGCAGGGAGACAAGCTTGACTTTACAAAGTTTCCAAATTTTATATATTGGTTCTCCAAAGCAGAGACATGGTATCATAATCAGCTAAAAAATATGTATTAGTCACATTAAACAGCTTTCAGGATATCTCAGCATCAGAAGAATTGATATGTTATTTTAATTGAGGGGTTCTATGCCAATGATATAATTTACCTAATACCTAATAAAGCCTACATGTCCAGCTGTATAGAAGAAGACACTGTCAGGCCCTATAACATGTCACCCAACTCTTTTCTATTTCAGTGTACATGGACTAGAATTTCAACTGCTGGCACATGGATACCTTTGCCATTCATGTCTGTGTTGGGACTCTAGAGCCTCTCTGCCTCTCTTCCCTACAGCATGAAGTATCAGGGAATTAATGCCCATTAAGAGCAGCCCCCAAATAATGACTGAAGACAATTGGTGTATATATGACCCAATTTCATCATCTCCCCATTAGTATAACTCTGGGTCCATGTTTCACACTATTTTTTAGAGTTCCCCAGCTAAACTCACAACGAGTTACCCTAGTTGTTTACCATGGAAAGTAGCTTAATAACACATTCTTTATTTACCTCCTACCCTTTTCCATCTTCTTCCCTGATTTCTTTACTAATCTACTTGCAATCAAATATTTGTCTCAGAATCTGCCTCTGTGGGACTGTAGAATATGACAGATTACTTCAGACAATCACATTGATGGAATCTGAGGACACCAAATAAAAACTCCTCTCTTCCTACAGAGTTCTGTATTAATTAAAAGTTGTTGTAAGGGAATAAACCATGTAGAGACGAGAAATATCTTTATTACTCATAAATCTGTTAAGTATTTGTGGGCAAATGACCATCCTAACAATGACCTTCATAACAACGCAATAGCCCCTTCAGTATCAGGTATCCCTGGACAGGGTATCTCCTGTCCCTTCCAGGTGAGAGGCAGCACCCCTTAGGAAATATGGCAGAGAGAGTAGAAGCAAATCATAAGTCTTTGAGTATATTACCCTGATAGAAGGAAGAGAAAGGGGCTGGGTTACACATACCAAGTTTTCTTCTAACCTCACCAATAAGATACCTCTCCATCTCTCTGGGGCAGAGTAAAAATGCAAAGAGAAATGAGAAATACTGTACTAGTTGGTATTAATCCACATGAAAAGAAACATCAAGAGTAGAGAAAACATGCTTCTAATATGTATTCAAACAATTTGAGCTCATTTATATGTAAGACAATACTTTGAACTTTGATGCTAAGATTTCCTTTTTTCAAAAAAAAAAAAAAAGCTAGATTAGAACTTTTACTATCATTATTATTTTTTTTTTTATTTTTGAGATGGAGTTTCACGCTGTCACCTAGGCTGGAGTGCAGTGGTGCAATCTTGGCTCACTGCAACCTTCACCTTCCGGGTTCAAGTGATTTTCCTGCCTCAGCCTCCGAAGTAGCTGGGATAATAGATGTCTGCCATCGTACCTGGCTAATTATTGTAGTAGTAGTAGTAGTAGTAGTAGTAGTAGTAGTAGTAGTAGTAGTAGTAGAGATGGGGTTTCACCATGTTAGATAGGCTGGTCTCGAACTCCTGAAATCAGTGATCCACCCACCTTGGCCTCCCAAAATGCTGGGATTACAAGTGTGAGCCACCATGCTCAGCCTAGATTAGAACTTTTAATCTAATGTCATTCATAAGGAGCAACTAGTTTTAAGTACAATTTTTTCATCATTAAACATTCCTGCATTTCTTTAATATCACTGAGAAAATGAGTAAGAACAAAGGAAGATTGTTTGTACTGTTACCTAGCCTCTTGTCAGCCTTAGATTCTATAGATAATAGCTAGACCGAGTTTTATAATCTTAGTACAAATCCTAAATTAGTAATGTTTCTATGAAATTTAATTTAGAATTTAATGTTCCTAAATTCTTCCTATTAAAAAAAAATTGTCAAAGTCAGAAATGGGCAAAACATCACATTTACAGGTTACATTACAATACAAAATATTTCTCTATATCATATTAGATATAGATTATCATTATTAATATCATATTTTAAAACTTGAAAGTATTACATCATTTAAAAGCAAGCTTATAGCCTTAGCAAAAAAAAAATTAAGAATATTTTAATAATGATTTGTAACTTTACAATTATAAAGTTAGAAAATTTCAAAGTGTTCCAAGATATTGGACTCAGGTAAATTATAGTGAAACAGATGACCTTAATATTATAACAAAAAAAATCACTGTATTTAGTAGTCATTCTCCAAAAAATCAATGACCAATGATAAAAAAAATTTAATTTTATATCTGTTTAGTATTGGAAATCTAATTGTGATCCAAATCACGCTAATAGGCACCATATATTTTGGAAGTCTCAACGTTTCTATTGCAGATCAAACAGCTCTCATTGTATGCTACACAACTTGCCTCTGCCCACTGGCAAACTCTTACGGCTATTTTTGCCTAATTCATTTACCTATTGCCTCCGAACCCCAAGCCAGCCACCAAAGTCTGTTGAACTACAGTCATTATTGCATTTAACAAACTCTATTATGTTCCTCTACCATATTTTCAGGTTTCTGATGACAGATGCTATGTGTTATGTCTCACCTGTCCCAAGCACCCTACTCAGAGCCAGACGAGTAATAGACAATCTATAATTTTTTTCAACGACCATTTGACATGAGACATCTATATAGTTCAGGCCATGAGTGTGAAACACGTACCATTAATATTGTCATATAAAAACTATCTTTCCTATATTAAACAGCACAAAAATCTGTAGTCTCAACTAAATAATTTATCCAGGAAAGTGTAAACTTAATCCCTTTGACTCTCTTATTCCTTTATTTAATCAATAAAGACTAGAAGAGAATATATGAATAAAAATTAAACTTATTCTACCTATACATGTAATACTCTAAAGCATGAATATCTCTCTTTAATCAAAATGGAAGGATAGAAGGCACTTGGGACACTCATCAGATATGTGTATCACAAATTGCCTGTGATACTTTCCTTGCCTAACATTTAGCCCAGCGCATAGGGAAATAACATCCATTATTAGGTCTTCTATTTCTCCACTGAGTTAGATACAATGCTTTAAGATAATCACTCTATTATTTAAATACTATTTATATGTCTTGGGAGAGATATAGGCAAAGAAATTGTTACCTATTGAACTTTACATGGGAATTAATACAATAGTAAATCCAAAAGTATAAGACATTATTAATTTGAAACACCAGTAGTGCAGAATTCGTAACAGCTATGATAAGAAGTTGATTTGTATTTTTTTTACAAACCATATATAATCACACATAGGTACACATACACAAACACACACACAAAAGGATAATTTATGTCAAAATTATAGAATTAGAATTAGGTTGTGCTAGGCCAAATCGACTCCTTTAGAATTTTTTAAAACCTGATTTTTTTTTCTAACAACACAAATAAAACATATCTGTGGTAGAAAACTAGGAAATGTAAGAGATGTCACCCATATTTACCTTCAGGCAGGTTTGACTATTGACATTTTAGTTTATGTCCTGAGCTTGAGTCTTTTAAGCCATTTCAGATTTCCTAATAGATTTTCTTTCCTTTTATTTCTTGTATTCCACACTTTTTATTTATTAAGCAAGCAATGATGTAATTACTCTGAAGAGCTTTGGAAGTATGAGGTAAGATATGGCATTTCAATATAGGTGACTGGACATGATTTTTAAAAACACATAAAATGGTGTTAAGTTAGCAAGAAAGGATATTATTAATTAACACAGATAGTAAAGTCAATGATCTATTGAGAGAAGAGAACCCAAGAAGACTTCTTGGAGGAGACAGCATAGGCTTCCCTCGCCTATTTTATTGTTAATTATACAGAGTAAAGAAAAATCTCTTCATGAATTCTTCTCAGGGAAAAAATAGCCTAGACTCACTATAAGAAAACAAAAAGGCAACCAGAGTCCAATGGTTTAAATCTATGTGAACCAAGTATCATTGCACCATGAACATTTATTGAGGTTCTACTATTTGGACACTACTGGAATTTATACAAGACTAAAAAAAACCTTAATATTTATCTGTCTTTGTTGATCCCACTTTTCAGTGGGAGAGGCAGATGACTAAAAAATAGTAATGTCAATTATAATTATGCAACAATGTAGTGAAGGCCATGGTCAAAGTACATTTGACTACTATGAAATTACCAGGTGGCGAAGGCTTTGCTCTGCCCAAGGACTAAAAGGGGCTTTGTTTTACAAAGGAAGCCAAGAAAACCCATGGGTTAATACATTTCAAAGACTGGTGGATTTTGGAAATTAGTTGTTTGTGTTTGTTTGGCATCCATTTACCCATATACCAGTAACTGCAATAGCTACATCCTGATTTTTCAAAGGGAACCCATCCGTCTTCTACTTTCATCCCAAATTTTGGCCCATGCCTAGCCAATTAGATGCATGTTAGGCAATCCAGTTAGAGTAACTGATTCAAAGATGGGCCTAGGACCCCAGCCATTGAAATACATGTATGGGGATTGTTTGTTTTGTTCAGCTGATAGATAAAAACCCAGAGCTGTGTATACCATAAGAAGGTAGAAACATGCTTAGAATACAACCCAAGGATAGGACAGAAGTTACGTAGAGAGAAACAGACTAAGCTCTAATGATTATTACTTGAGGTCCTGAGCATAGCTATGCATAGAGCAAACTTCAATACCAGGCTTTATAATGATATGACTTTGAGAAAGGGAGGTGTGCAAAAAAATTCCTATATCTTAACACCCTTGGAATTAGTTTGCATTCATTTGAAGAGTAGGGAATGCTAAGTGTTCTAAGGAGTTAATGATGAGCATCTTAATCTCAATGCAGTGCAAAATATAAGGAGATAATGATAGCACCAAGTGAACAAAGAATAACATTTTTTCTCTAAGAAACAACCTATATTTATAAAATGTTGTCCCCCCAACACCTGTCATGTGACAGGATATTCTGCTTTTATAACACCCCTACCAAGAATAAGAGCCTCTTTATTCCTACTTCTATGAGGCATGATCACCAAACTGCTAGTGTTTGTGCTGATAAAAACCATCCTAGGAACCCTGAATTCTTTGTTTGTTTTGTTTCAGACACAGATTTCCGCCCGCCTGCAATTTCTTTTATTGGCATGCCAGCAGTGTTAGAGACAGATTGGTGTGATTCCGTTCATTGTTACCTTCTGAAATGAAAGCTGCCACATAATAATTACTGGTGAGAAGGTGCCTGGTTGTGGTGTCACTAGTTGCAGCAAAATAGAGACTGGTTTATTTAATCTCCGCCTCTACAGCAGGCTATTTGTCTCATTATGGAATAGGGAAGCTACCTTTTTTTTTTTTTTTTTTTTTTTTTTTTTAAGGGGACAGGATAAAGACACAGCTAAGTAAAGATTTGCATGTTTTGAGTGATCGTACAATGGGAAATTGCTCCTGAACTGGAAAGCTACCAGAAATGAACAATACTGATTAAAAAAAAAAAATAAAGAATGGAAAAGATAATAGAAGGTGTTTGCTGCTGTCAAACAGAATGTTTTTCTTTAACTCGATAATAAATCCTCCTTGTGAAGTATAAGAGTGTCTTTAACTACCAACACAAATCTGGTTAATTCAATTAAGCAATTGATGACATTTAAATTAACTAGATCAACGGCCACCGTTAAAATAAAACTGGTACAAGACATGATTATAGTAGGTTATGCAGACAACCATGTTGACATTATTCACTTAAAGAATAATTTTTCAGAAAGGCCAGAGAAGGAAGCAGAATTGAGTATAACTGAAGAAAGCATCAGCTTAATTATCACAGTTGAGAAATGTTCTCACTGTACAGGAGGACTAGAGAGAATTACAGGCTAAAAATACTAAGTAACAATGCCAGCTGAGTATCCCAACAATTGATTACTAACTAGCTTTGTGAAACTAATTGTGTAGGAAGACATTCCCTGGCTCTGTGTGTGTGTGTGTGTGTGTGTGTGTGTGTGTGTGTGTGTGTTTGCTTTGTTTTGGCGAAGGTTTCTTTTGCTGGGAGGATATGGGGCTGTAGTCACAGAACAATGGTGGATTTAGTTCAATCATTCTAAACAGTGGTCATCACAAGCAGCACCATCCTACAGCCTACTTAACCAGAATCTGTTTTTAGCTGCCATTACATTTCTTAGGCTAGCTGAATGTGTAGGACAAAGCTTAGGAAAAATTGTAGCTTTCCCCAAACAACAACAAAAAAACCCACTAATTTCTCAATGAGATAGGAAGGTGAGATGCAGAAGATTGGGCCACCCAGACATTTTGAGAGGAGTGCATTCCAAAGCCTGTAGTTTTCTAAACTGCTACAGCGATATTAGCAGGCATTTGTTTAGAGAAATTGGCAAGCATGTTGTAGGGAGTCTTGGGTTGTCTGAGACAAAAAATCAAAACAAACATTAAAAATAAAAGAAACATCATCAGAAGATGGTATACGCCTTGGATAAAGAGCCTGCCGTTTTCTAGCAGCTGTAATGGGTCTGGGAGTTTCTTGCTTCCCACACCCTCCCCTCCCCCAAACCTCCACCCCCGCCTTCCCCTTGGTGATCCTAAGGCAGCGGCCCATCAAGTATATGGGATTCCTATTGGGACAAGGACTGACTAGGGAAGTTCTATCTCCTGTAATGATGCTTCCTAGAAGTTGGATTCGAGAAACTCTCAAGAAACTGGAACTTGGAGTCCACTGGTGGATCATATAATTAGTGTGTTAGCAAAACAAAGGCATGCTCTTTGCAGGTTTAAATCCAACCCTAAGATCAACCCAAGCCCTTTTCCTTTCCCCAATCATCTCTTTATGATCATCTCTCCTTTCTCTAAATGTTTTTAACATGTAATGTTTATGTTCAAAGCCCTCCCCATTCCAGAACAAACAACAAAATCACATCTTCTGCCAGCAATTCTGATGTTTACTAGTACCAGCATTCCTCAGGCTACTCGGGCTTAAAAAAATGTAGTGGCCTTTGATTCATATTTCTCACTATTGCTTACTTTTATCTAACCATTTGCTAAGCATTATCAGTTCTACTATTGCAATTTTTCATATATTTTTCTATTATTTGCAACCTTATGTACTACTTCAAGAGCTTTCTCACTTACCTCTTTTTAGTCTCTGCTACTGTAATATGGCATAGGTCACACACTTAAAAAAAATATATGGATGTACAAATACTCATCTTAGAAACTTTTTCTGGTTCACAATGACCCTCAACAATTGCTCCCCATTCATTTAACCTTCTCTCATTTCTACCATTTCTTATGAAACTTTTAATTGACAGTAATTTTTGGACTACATCACTGATGAGCCCACTATTCCCTATGAAAAACTACAGAGAGCTATGTGGGCTTTTTGCACATTTTCTCATTTGAATTTTTTATGATTGATTGTTTTGACTTCTTCAAATGTTTAATGTTCATTCTCCTTGAGTAAATTTTTAAAAGCATATAAAATGTATTAACCATGAGATGAGAAAACAGAAAAAAGAAAACAGATCTGCATTACTATGAAATGCAGATCTCATCGAAGAGGTGTTGAGTAAAACTTGCTTAAGTGGTGATAGGTTGAAAAAAATCTTACCCTAAACATAGTAGTTAGAATAGATTAGGGATTTGCTGGAGTGAATTAGGCTTCATGCACAATCAAGTATATGCCTTATCATTTGCTTTGCTGTGACCAAATCTTGAGTCAACAAGAAAGGAAGAGGTAGTTTCTGCACAGAAATTTGTTCATGGCTTTTACGGTTATCCAGTTTCTTAAAATACAGGTTCCTCCTTTTTATTCCAACTCCCGGGCACTGAGAATCCCATTTGGTTTTGATTAACTCCCACATCTCCACCTGCCTGCAAGATGGTTCTGTTCTGAATACCTCCAATTGAACACAGTCAAATTAAATTTACCACATCTTCACCATAAATCATCTTGTCCTTGAGAATTCCCAAGTTTTGTGCATGGGTCCTGCCATTGCTCAAAGCTTTCTGTGACTCCATTTGCAAAGGTATTAGGTCTAAGTTAAATAATGTGTGAACAGGTTTATTAAACAATATACAAGTATGGCATTGACAGACTCATCACCACCTTTGACTTATTTCCAAGTTTTGGCATGTTTCTTAAAATCAGTTATGAATATAAGATGCACATACATCTATAATCACCTTCTAGGGCTATGTTAAACTAGGCAAAGCAAAAAATATAATAATAATTTAAATAAAGAAAAATACTTGACTTTATATGGAACCATAATAATTCCTAACAATTACATACTACTTGCACTTTGCCAGGTCATTGCTCCAAGAGGCTTACCTATATGAACTCATTTAATCATTCCAACAGCTCTATGTAATGAGTGTAATAAAAGAAAAATACCACAGTTTCCACCCTTTCTAATATATCCACCACTGTCAGATTAATTTTTCCAAATCATAGCTCAGAGCATAGCACTTATCTCTTATAACTTTAAATATGTTTCTACTGATTTATAAATAAGTTCAACTG